>NW_027526279.1:400000-494289 GCF_048455015.1 Haemaphysalis longicornis | reverse complement strand
GTGGCAACGCATCGCATCGAAACCGATGGGTCTCGCATTATTCACCGCCTTCCTTACCGTGTGTCCTCCTCAGAAAGGAAAATTATTAGCGAAAACGTCACCGATATGCTTCAGCGGAACATCATTCGGCCGTCAACCAGTCCGTTGTCATCTCCGGTTGTTCTCGTGCAGAAAAAGGACAAATCAGTGCGATTTTGCGTTGATTATCGCGCACTGAACAAGATTACACGAAAAGATGTCTACCCGATGCCACGAATTGATGACGCCCTAGATTGTTTACAAGGAGCGGAATATTTTTCAAGTCTTGATCTGCGCTCGGGGTATTGGGAGATCCCCATGCACGAGGCCGATAAAGAGAAGACCGCGTTCGCCACCCCCGACGGGCTGTATGAGTTTAATGTTTTGCCATTCGGTCTTTGCAACGCCCCTGCAACATTCGAGCGGATGATCGATACAGTTCTTCGCGGTCTCAAATGGAAATCGTGCTTTGGTTATCTCGACGATATCGTTGTCTTTTCTTCGAGTTTCCGTGAGCACCTGAAGCGACTGGACAAAGTCCTCACCTGCCTTGCGAATGCGGGCCTGCAACTTAATACTAAGAAGTGCCGCTTATGTAGTCGAAGCATTAAAGTTTTGGGACACGTCGTGAGCAAGGACGGAATTCGCCCAGACCCTGAGAAGATTGCCGCTGTCGTCAACTTTCCACAGCCATTGCATCAAAAGAATCTGCGTAGCTTCCTGGGTCTGGCTTCGTACTTCCGTCGCTTTGTCCGAAATTTCGCTACCCTGGCTTCCCCCCTCAACAAGCTCATGCACTCAGGAACACCCTTTGTGTGGTCTGAACAATGTGAAGACGCCTTTCAAGCGTTGAAAAAAGCCCTTACTTCCGGTCCAGTACTGTGCCACTTTGACGAGTCCCGACCGGTCCTTCTCCATACGGACGCCAGTGGACATGGCTTAGGTGCTCTTCTCTTGCAGACGGATGACCAACACAGAGAAAGGGTTGTTTCCTACGCCAGCCGCTCTCTCAGTCACGCCGAGAAAAATTACCCGATTACCGAGCAGGAGTGTCTCGCTGTTGTTTGGGCGGTTCAGAAATTCCGCCCATACCTCTACGGCCGTCACTTCACAGTGGTAACAGACCATCATGTTCTCTGCTGGTTGCAGTCACAGAAAAATCTGACCGGCCGCCTCGGCCGCTGGATAATTCGACTTCAAGAATACGACTTTACCGTAATTTACAAATCCGGCAAGAAGCACCTTGATGCAGATGCCCTTTCCCGATGTCCGCTAGATCCTCCCGACGTTCCTTCTTCGACTACCTCACGTAGCGCACTACGTACCATCGCTCCTGTCGTCGACATCCCAACTGACGATATCTCAAATTTGGCGACGCTTGAACAATCAGATTGTTACTGCCGTGGAATTATAGAGCAGCTCATCGGCTCCAAAACACCCGTGAACAGCCGCTATCGCCGTCAACTTCAACAATTTCGGATTTTCGGCGGAGTGCTTCACCGTTCCATTCACCACCCCTCAGGGTACCGGTGGGTTCCTGTTGCGCCGCGCTCTCTCCGCCCAAAGATACTTCAAGCCTTGCACGATGATGCAACAGCTGGCCATTTAGGTTTCCATAAGACATACGATCGTGTTCGCAGCCGGTTTTTTTGGCCTGGTCTTGCCACTTGTGTCGCCCGCTACATTGCGTCGTGCGTCTCGTGCCAGCAGCGCAAGTGCCCGACGTCCGCTCCTGCCGGACTCCTAGAGCCACTGCCTTGCCCGTCGGCACCGTTCGAAACTGTGGGAATCGACCTTTACGGCCCTTTACCTACCACGACTGCCGGATATCGCTGGGTGGTGACGGCCGTTGACCACCTCACAAGGTACGCGGAGACAGCTCCCCTTCGTTCCGGTTGTGCTGCTGAGGTAGCCGACTTCTTCTTGCGCGCAATTATCTTGCGCCATTGTGCCCCCAGAGTCCTCTTGAGTGATCGCGGCCGGACTTTCCTGTCTAACATTGTTAAAGAAGTTCTTCGTTCCTCCAACACAGTGCACAAAACCACGTCAGCCTACAATCCGCAAACAAATGGACTAACCGAACGCTTCCACCGTACTCTATCCGATATGATTTCCATGTATATCCGGCCCGACCACACAAACTGAGACGCAATTCTTCCGTTTGTTACATTCGCTTACAACAGCGCTGTTCAGAAGACCACTGGTTATTCGCCATTTTTCCTCGTTTTTGGCCGCCAACCATCTTTTCTTCTCGACACCACCTTCTTTTCTCAGAGTCAAGTCCGTTATCCGAGCAGTTTATCTCTCGTCTGGATCACTGCCGTCGCCTTGCTCGCTTGAACATGGAAGCCTGCCAGCACGACCGCAAACTTCGCTATGACGCCACGCATCGTGCCGTACAGTTCCACCCTGGCGATAAGGTCCTCCTTTGGACGCCCATTCGCAAGCCCGGACTCTGTGAAAAGTTCCTAAATCGATTTCTTGGCCCTTACACCATCCTGGAGGAAACCTCCCCGGTTAATTATCGCGTCGCGCCTTGTACTCCCCCTACGGACCGCCGCTACAGGGGCACGGAGATCGTTCACGTATCTAGACTGAAACCATTCACGCCTCGCACTTCGTGAAAGACTGCTCCCAGGTGGTCGCTTCCACGGAGGGGGGGGAAAGTGTGAGCATTTGTGTGTAAGCTACGATAGTGCTCGCTTCAAGGACACATGGAAGGTGCCTGCTACTTTGGTGTCCAATCCACCTTGCACTCCGTCTGCTTCTCAAGACCATTATCATCACCATGTCGCACCTCATCTGTTTCTCATACCCATCCACATCATCATTCCTCGGGCTGGTATTCTCGGTTGCCTCTCGGAATAAACGCGCCGTCCCGACTGACTCTGCGACGTCCCTTCTGGGTGACGGCTGCCTTTGACGTCTCCCTCAATATATATATATATATATATATATATATATATATATAGAAATAAGGGTTGGCAGTCGAGAAAACCTCGGAAAGCATAGGGGAGGATGTGGTAGATCATTAAAACAGATTAAGAATTTGGAAAGAAAGAAAGAAAGAAAAAAAGAGGTCGTGGGTTCGGATCCCACCTGGCGGGCATTTTTTCTTCACTTTCTTTCTTTCTTTCCAAATTCTTAATCTGTTTCAATGATCTACCACATCCTCCCCTATGCTTTCCGAGGTTTTCTCGACTGCCAACCCTTATTTCTGTGTTATTTTCAACGAGCCCCTCATTTTCCTATTCTGATTCGCTATATATATATATATATATATATATATAGATTGCGAGAAGGGTTGTCTTTGGTTGCCGTAGCAAATAGTAAAAAATGGGTATACCTTCTAACTAAACTGTTTATTGGTCGACGTTTCGATCGGATGCCGACCTTTCTCAAGACGGTCTTGAGAAAGATCGGCATCCGATCGAAACGTCGACCGATAAACAGTTTTGTTAGAAGCTATACCCATTTTTTACTGTATATATATATATATATATATACATAAATTTATATAAGCCAGAAATGAGGGTTGGCAGTCAAGAAAACCTCGGAAACAAAGGGGAGGATGTTGTAGGCAATTGAAATAGATAAAGAATTTGGAAAGGAAGAAAGAAAGTTGAGATAAAATGCCCGCCGGGTGGGGTCCGAGCCCACGACCTCCAGAATACCGGTCTGTTGCGATAACCACTGCGCTACCAGCGGGGCTATTTTTCCCCTCCACTTTCTTGGGTATTTATGTCAATGTAATTTTTCCTGCGCTTGGGGGTGGTAGCCAGCGCCACTACGACTTCTCGGGGTGAAGGGAACCTTCTTTTTAACCCCCGGGCCGTGACTGTAGTGTCTACGACATGTCGAGAGTGGTCAACCAGCGTTGAACCCTCTTAAGCTCCCTATGGCACCAAGACTGCCATAACAGAGGCCCTCGCTGTGCATATAGCGAATCAGAATAGGAAATTAGGGGCTTTTTTAAATAAGACAGAAATAAGGGTTGGCAGTCAAGAAAACCTCAGAAGGCAAAGGGAAAGCTATGGTAGGTAATTGATGTTAGTTTTTGTGGTGTGTGCAGCATGACCACAATGCGAAGAGCACAGAATGCGGCAGCTTCGCGAGGAGCCGAAAGAAACGACGAGCGGCCGTCAAGCTGCCATCTTCTTTATTGAAACGTAATGCGCGCGGCGCGCGGGAGTAAGACAATACGCCCGTACAAACGAAAAAACAAAAGCCACAAAAGTGCAGGGCGGTGCGCGCACTCTGCGGTGAGTCACGGGGTCTCTTGAGCAGGCATGCGCGCTGCAGTACACGTGGCACCATCCGGTGGCCATTTATTACACAACTAACACTCCCCCTAATGAACTGCCACCGATTTATGGAGAACGAAGTGCACAGCACACACTTTTCACTCCCAAGCACTCACAATACGCATGTGTCTTCTTTCCATTTAACGGCTACGTGAAAAGATCCGCGCTGTTCGTTGACGACTCAATGTATTGTAGCTGCAGCCTTCCTTCTTCGACCTTTTCCCTCAGGAAGAAATACTTGAGGTCAATGTGCTTGCTTCGCTCCGAAGTCACTTGGTTTTTAGCGAGAGAAATAGCGCCCTGATTGTCCACCTTCAAAATTTGCGGTTCTTGCGCAAATTTGCTTGCGGAAAGTTCCCCCAAGAATTGTTGAAGCCAGAGCGCTTCTTTCGTGGCTTGGCACATGGCCACGTATTCAGCTTCAACAGTTGACAATGCAGTGCATCGCTGTTTTCTGCTGCTCCAGGAAATAGCAGCACTAGCCAACGTAAACACGTATCCGCTGAATGACTTCCGATCGGTTCGGTCGCTGGCCCAGTCTGCGTCACAAAAGGCTTGTACGCAAGTTCCAGCTTTCCCCGAAAACAAGCGCATAACTCTTCGTCCCCTTTATGTAGCGAAGAATGTGCTTTATGCCACTCCAATGTTCTTCTGTTGGGTGCTCGCTCAACTGGCTCATGTATGCAGTGGCATAAGCGATGTCCGGCCTTGTGCCTCCAGCATGGTAAAGCAGTGCACCGACTGCTTGCCTATACCTAAACTTTAGGTCTTCTCTCGGCGGGTTCCTGCTGTCTCCTTTTTCGTATTTGCTTCTCGGATCTAATGGAGATGGCGCTGGTCTTGCATCTGTCATGCCAAACGTCTCCAAAATATCCTCTGCATAAGCCGTCTGATCAAGAGACAACTTCCCACTTCCTTCTTTCTTCAGTCGCATGGAAAGAATGTGACTAGCCTCTCCCAGATCCTTGGCGTCAAATTCTCGACCCAACCGGCTTTTGAAATTAGCGATTTCTGTCTCGTCTTTTGCGATGATGAGGAGGTCATCAACGTAGACTCCCACGATGAGCTCCTTTCCTTGGCTGACATAACACAGGGATCGGCTTTGGATCTTGTCATCCCTTCCGACTTCAGGAGACTGTCCAAAGTGAGATTCCACTCTCTCCCCGACTGTCTTAGCCCATATAAACTCTTCTTCAAAAGGCAGACCTTGCCATCTTCACGGGCTCTTGAAGATTGTGGCTGTTCCATGTAGACGGCCTCTTTCAAAGTTCCGTTCAGATATGCTGCGGTGATGTCAACCTGGTGGATTTTCCACTCCCTTTCGACGGTTATCGCCAGCAGCGTTCTGATGGACTTGAGCTTCACTACAGGAGAGAAGGTTTCTTTGAAATCAATTCCCTCCACTTGCGAGTATCCACATGCTACCAAGCGTGCCTTGTACCGCTCCAAGTCACCATTGGCGTCATACTTCTTACGGAATACCCACTTGCATTTCACGACTTGTCTTCCCTTTGGTCGTGGCACAAGCTCCCATGTTTCTGATGCCTTCAGGCTGTCCAGTTCGCTCTTCATGGCTGCTTTCCACTCTTCCTTGTCTGGAGCAGCCAAAGCTTCCTGAAGCGTCTCTGGGTATTTCAAGCTGTGCCTGGCTACACAGCACCCGGGGCATTCTCTTGAACGTATTTCTTTGTTTGGAAGTCTCTCAGAGCGTCTCGGTGCCAGAGTACTGTCACCTGTGGCGTTGGACGGCTGTTGCGTAGCTTGCTCGTTTTCGTCTGATGAAACGGCTGCACGGTCGTTTCGGTCATCGCTATCGCTATGGTCAGCACTATCAGCGTCCTGTGGGTCATCTGAGCCTGCTTCAACTTGAAACATTACTGGTACATCAGTTCTGTCGCAAACCTTAGGGCCGGTGGTCGCAGCTTGTACATGCCTGCATGGGAAGCAATCCTCGTCAAAAGAGACATCCCTGCTAACGAAGAAGTGGTCTTCTTCGAAATTCCACAGCTTGTAGCCTTTCACCCCTTCTGGGTAGCCGACCAGTACGCACTCCTCTGCTTTCGGATCCAATTTGCCCTTCTTCCGCAGGCTACCTCGCACGCTCCATGCTCTGCATCCAAACACACTGAGGCCATCCAGCTTCACGTCTCCCCCTGTCCACAAAGCTTCCGGCGACTTTCCTTCAATCGCTTTGGATGGACATTTGTTTCTTATACGGCTTGCAGTGACAACGGCGTCAGCCCAAAGCTCCTTGGGGACACCTGACTCAATGAGGAGGCACCTTGTCATGTCTAGCAATGTCTGATTCATCCTTTCAGCAACTCCATTCTGCTCAGGTGTGCCAGGGATGGTTAGTTGGTGCTTGATGCCATGCTCAGTCAAGTACTCCCTGAAGTCAGTGCTGGTGTACTCTCCCCCGTTGTCACTCCGTAAAACCTTCACTTTTCTGTCGTGAAAGTTTTCCGCCATGCATCTGTACTCTTCGAACCTCTGAAGCACTTCGCTTTTCGCCTTCATAGGATACACAACGGTGTACCGTGAGTAGTCGTCAGTGAAGGTTACGAAATAACTCGAACCGCCCTTGGATGTCGGCATGATTTTACTGACATCTGAATGAATCAGCTCCAATGGCGCTTTGGCCCGAGTTGCTTCTCCCTTCGGGAAGCTTCTTCTTCTCAGCTTTCCTAGGCGACAAACGTCGCAATGATCCTCCATGTGATCTTTGCCGGTTCCGCAGAGGCTACGAACAGCATCCTGATGCAAATGGCCCAGCCGCCGATGCCAACGAGATGTGTCCTTTGTTTTGGCGAGCCTCGACGACACCTCTGCTTCTTTCACGGTGTACAGTCTCCCTTGCTTCGTTGCAGTAAGGACTACTTCTCCGTTGTCTTTGGAAACGAAGGCTTTGCCGGCAGCGAACGTAACTTGCAACCCTCGCTCCTCAATCCTTCCAACCGATAGGAGGTTCCCGTTCAAACAGGCACATACAGGACATCTTCGAGCGTGATGTTTGTCCCACCGCACTGCTAAGACTGCTGAATCTCGACTCTTCCTTTTCCTTCGACTTTGATGGACTCTCTATTTGCGGTCTCCACTGCTGATTCGCATGGCATGAAGTCGGTGACCTTTGACCTTTCGGACGTTATGTGATCAGTAGCACCGCTGTCAAGGTGCCATACACCGGGGTGTGACGCTGCCTCGTCCTTCGCACATAAGGCCATATGCGTTGCTATTTTTGCGCGTGGAAGACTTCTCTTCGTTTGCTGGTCCTTCTCTTCATCCGAAAACTGGTCGCAGTCCCTCGCTATATGACCGATCTTGCCACAAGCAAAGCATCGCACCTTCTTCTTTTGGACACCTGACGTCCGTTGGCGCATCTTGTCGTCTTTCTTATGAGCAGGCTGATAGCTCATCTTGTCGTTTTGCTGCTTGCTGTCGGACGTGGAACAACCTTTGCTGACCAGCGCCCTAGTCTGACTGTCGTCGTTGTCGACGCTCTCTTCATTGCGACGCAGCTTTCTTTTTTCTTCAATGAGCAGCCTCGTCTTCACTACCTTCGTGCTCAGTTGCTCTTCGTCCTGCTCCAAATTGAGAATGAGCGGTTCGTACGATGCTGGAAGCCCCATAAGCATCACCAAGGCGACTTCTCTGTCGGTGAATGCATGTCCTACACTTGACAGTTTTCTGTGCAGCTCTATGAGTCTTCCCATGTAGCTCTGCATTGATTCTTCATTCCTCATCTTTACGTTGAAGAAATCACGCATTAGCTGGAGTATATGCAGCAGTCCAAACTTCAAGTGCATCTCCTCAAGCGTCGTCCACGCTTCTCTCGCAGTTTTACTTTCGCCGATGTCATCCGGGTAATTGTCCTCAACGACGAGGAATAGAAAGGTCAATGCTTTGTTGTCTACCTTCTTCTCTTTATCCGTCATTTCCTCAGAATAACCGGGTTCGATGGCGTCCCAGCATCCCATCTGCACGAGAGCAGCTCTTGCCCTTATAGACCAGGTATGGTAGTTGTCCGCCGCCAACTTTGGTAGCCTGAACTCGTCTGATGCTGCCATTTTGATGTTGAACTGAATGCCAAACAGAAATGGTCTTCCCCTAGTTCGGCAAACGCACAACCTCTACTTCTAATACTCTTCTTTTTCACGCCACAACTGCAGAGCACAACGCAATGTCAGTCCCTTCTTCCCGACAGTTTCGTTTCTCCGCAGCCGCGTCGTTCCGCCACTTACTGTGACCGCCGCCTTGTGTTCACGCTTCTTCATGGTCGAAACTTTCGCAGCTCATCACAAAGCAGTCCGTTGCAGTTCTTCGCCAATTATGGTCGATGCACCGTCCTGGGCCCATAACCTGTTAGTTTTTGTGGTTTGTGCAGCATGACCACAATGCGAAGAGCACAGAATGCGGCAGCTTCGCGAGGAGCCGAAAGAAACGACGAGCGGCCGTCAAGCTGCCATCTTCTTTATTGAAACGTAATGCGCGCTGCGCGCGGGAGTAAGACAATACGCCCGTACAAACGAAAAAACAAAAGCCACAAAAGTGCAGGACGGTGCGCGCACTCTGCGGTGAGTCACGGGGTCTCTTGAGCAGGCATGCGCGCTGCAGTACACGTGGCACCATCCGGTGGCCGTTTATTACACAACTAACAATTGAAACAGATAAGGAATTTGGAAAGAAAGAAAGCGGAGAAAAAATGCCCGCCAGGTGGGATCCAAAAACACGACCTCCAGAATACCGGTCTGGTGCAATCACCATTACGCTACCGGCGGGGCTATTTTTCCCCTCCACTTTCTGGGGTATTTATGGCAATGTAATTTTTTCCTGTGCTTGGGGGTGTATATATAAATGAATATATATATATATATATATATATATATATATATATTATACGACTTATAATTTCTTTCATTAAACTTGACAATTGCCTGCTTTATCGCTAGCGGAAAGCGAGCTGAAAGACAAGTTCAGTGGTCGAGTAGTATACAAAATATCAAAATGAATAAAGGCTCATGATCCATCTCTGTAGCATTTCGTTGTCGATAGCGCAGCACCTTGTGATTGGGCTTCACGCAAACTTCATTCGACGACGCTGTTCGCGAGCCACTAGTCTCAGCGTGTATTGACGATAAAGAACAAACCAGAAACATATCAAAGAAAACAGTCCCCGCAAACATTTATCAGAACTTGCGCCAAATCCGGAGCAATTATTACATAGTCCGCAAATGTTCCATCAGGATGAAAGAAATGCTACAAAGCGTCGCTTTGCCGTGCTTCAGTGACCATTGTGGAACCGCTCCAGGAAGCGAGAAAATCACCGTGCCGGGGAGTAAAAAAAGGATGCGCATTCATTCCGCGCTGGTCTCGACAACAGGCTCCAGGCCTCCAGAGTGCGCATCGGTGGCTTTTTCCACGCGCTCGCGTCGTCCGGAATATTAGGTCCCCGCCTGTACATTCACAGCAAGAAACGTTTGCACGATGCTAACAACACGCTATGGCCTTTTTTGGCATCAATATATGTTTCCACTATACCGGAGGTGCTACTACCAAACGAATAGTAACTGTAAAAAAATCCATCGGTGCATAAATGCCAAATATTCAACACGATTAGAAGCTGTAACGATTCCTTTCTTCTTGCATTGACATCTACTCTGGGTGAATCGAACACACATTTTTTTTGTTGTGTCACGTAAGGGCTTTTATTTCGCAGCCTTTTCTGGTTAGGAAATAAACATCAAAAGTTACACAATAGGAATAAAATATGTCAAGATTTCGAAATCTGTCGATGCAGGAACCGCAACTTATTGGGCACGTGCTGGGGGAGACGAAGATTGGGATCATTTAAATCTGTCCGAATAGGGTGTTCCGGGACCACATGGTACTTCTGCAGCAGAAATGTCACCATCAAGAAGATCTCCATCGAGGCGAACATTTCACCAGGGCAGGACCGACGGCCTAGGAGTATAAAGGAAAATATGCTTTAGAAGACTGCCATAGTTTTGCCTTCCGGTAAGGCATGCAGAAATTTATACACACACACGCACACATAAATATATATACATATATATATATATAGCGAATCAGAATAGAAAATGAGGGGCTCGTCGAAAGTAAGACAGAAAATAAGGGTTGGCAGTCAAGAAAACCTCGGAAAGCAAAGGGGAGGATATGATAGTTCATTGAAACAGATAAAGAATTTGGAAAGAAAGAAAGTGGAGAAAAAATGCCCGCCAGGTGGGATCCGAACCCACGACCTCCAGAATACCGGTCTGGTGCGATAACCACTGCGCTACCGGCGGGGCTATTTTTCCCCTCCACTTTCTGGGGTATTTATGTCAATGCAATTGTTTCCTGTGCTTGGGGGAGGTAGCCAGCGCCACTCCGACTTCTCGGCGTGAATGGGACCTTCTTTCTAACCACCGGGCCGTGACTCAAATGTCTACGACATGTCGAGAGTGGTCGACCAGCGTTTAACCCTCTTAAGCTCCCTATGGCACCAAGACCGCCAGAACAGAGGCCCTCGCTATGCATGTAGCATATATATATATATATATATATATATATATATATATATATATATATATATATATATATATATATATATATATATATATATATATATTACGAACTTGGCGCATTAGCCTGTAATAGCGTGCTTGCCCAGACTCTTTACGTGAGGGCGAAGCATATTAAAGAAAAAAACTGCCTTTTTAGTTCTTCAATTATGTGTATAGGTGGGCCCACCGGTTTCACACCAGGAAGGTGGGTGTTTTACAAATGACGAATGCATTAGTTATAAAAGTGCAGCATGCACCATCCTAGTTTTTTCTTGGTACGCCTTTACCAACCTAAACAAAGTTACGTGGACACCTCGAACTTTTCTGACACCTATTTCCCTTAATACTTCCATAAGACGCATCCGTAGCGATTGAGCATTCCTTCTGAAGCATTTTTTGGATGGGCGCCGACCTCTGTGATTCTTCTTGAAATCTAACTAAGCTTACCCGTGAGCACCCGTCGCACCTTACTATTCAACGCGTTGTACAGTCACGTGGGCACTTGCCCTCAGAGACGGCTCTGGCGATGTCCATTTGAGGCTTCATGACGCCATCCTCTATGAAAATTTACCTAACCAACTGCTTAATATTCGGAAGCACGATACGTTGAGCGAGTTCTCTCAAAGGTCATTATAAGTCATCATCGACCGCTAGTCGTACAGGCATTCCGTACTAATCTGCTGCTCCGTAGTACCACAGTTGAAATTACAGCCAGCGTAAATACTATTCACTTTACTTCAATCTCACTAAGACAGTTTGTTTTATTAGTTTTCTGAGAAATGTGGGGTCTTTTTCACATTGATTGACCTGCTTCTATAGTTCAGACAAAACCCCATTTTCTAGTGCATCAGCAGGCTATTTGTGTACCGCCCACCACCAGGATTGTGTAGTCTGGATGGAGGATTTTCTGAAAGGATATTTAATCATCGCCTTTTAAGTAAAAAAGAACATACTCCACCAGCTACTTCGATAAAGAAATATCGAACAAAGGTACAAAAGAAACATGTAGGCGAACATGCAGTAAAATACCTCGCAATGGTTTCTTGGAATATCGTAATGGACAAAGTTTTAGGATTGGCACAAAAGTAAGATGAGGACAAAATCAGCATTCTTCTACAAGCGAAACAGTAAGAAATGGATATGGATAGACTGGAACTGAAAATAAAGTCAATCTTATTGTATTCGGTCCCAAATCATTGCGCCAGATGTTCGAGTTTCGGCAAGCTAAGAGCATTGATGAGAGGCTGTGGCTTATTCTGATTAAAATGTCTTTCACGCGAGTGCAAAAAACCTACTGAAAAAGAAAAACCCAACTTGTAATCACTAAAGTTCCGGGAACAGAACTTTTGTGTAATTCTGGAGAAGAAATGAGTGTCGTAACCAAAGAGAGGACGATAAGATATGCATTTAGTTGTTATATTGGAAGGATCTTCTGCATTCTGGCTCCCTTCACCCTTGACTTGTGAGCAGCAATCGGGAACTACTCAATTCATGCTTACGGCGAAAGTGACGTGTGAGGTAAAACTGGGGTCTAAGCATTTTAAAGAACAAAAACTGGGCAAAGCGAGCCATGCGCACAAGTATTACAGGAGTATAGCTATGTCATAAGAAACGTGTGTCTTTAATAAAGCGGAAAAGTCAACTCGAAGGCCTTATTGATGAAATTCACAGAAAAGAGCAGGGTGGTCGCCGTGCCGTGTGTCGCATGGTGTAATATTCTCGCAGCATGCTGACTACGCTGCATTTATTGCCAGTGGAGTATTTCCAGAATATACTGCAATTTGTAGTAGAAAAACGCAAGTTCCGAGAGAGGCTCTACGATTTACGAGCCTCAATTATACGGCGTTTTAAGTGGCATACTTGTTGACCGAGGCTTCTTTGCCATAAAGAGGTTACATAATCATTAAACGGCCGAAACAAGATGGTTACACTTCCATTTGAGAACAAAGGTGCATACATGTGTCCATTTCTTTACAAATACCTGATCTGGAATGAAGGCCAGACACGTTGCCGCAAGCATAATTGAATTGTAAGTTACGACTCTTTCGAACACCATTCTTGAAGTAACCGCTCGAAAACGTGGTATGATGGTTCCTTAGCTTCGGTCACTTGTAGTCAATTTATCTTAAAAAGCGATGTAAAAGCGCCAAATTACCAACAAAATTAGGCCCTCTTACCTATACCGAAAGGCACTAGCTGTTCAGGTATATGCGATGTCATAGTTCCGTCATCGTTCAAAAAGCGGTGAGGGTTGAACTTGTACGGGTCAGGCCAAAGATTGGGGTCGTTGTGAATAGCCCATAGATTTGGAAGCACTGTTGTGCCTTTTTCTATGAAGTAGCCGTCAATTACAACGTCATCAGAGCTCCTGAAAAGATAGAGAAATTGCGATTGCGATAGAACTTGCTATTGCGATAGAACTTGCTATTGCGATAGAAATTGCGATCGAGAAAATGGTTTATATTTCTCTCCTATGAGAGCACAGTGTGCTGTGGAACACACAGTAACTGCGTTGTAATTTATAGGCTACGAGAAACGCCAAGAGGTAAAATGGGAGAGTGATACTCATAGTTGTAATATTTTGCAATGAACGAGTATATTCTCAGAGACTAAACATTATTTAGAAACCATGTTGAAAGTTAAGGTTCAACTTTGATACAACGATATAGGCTGCGACGAGCCGCGGTGTGCCCAAATACACAATACTCAAACAGCCGTGAACAACAAAAAACATTTGCTTCACTTTTTGTCCAGGGTCAATTATTAGGATATCGTTTACTCAAACCCTACGAATGAGTACTTCTGTGAATGCATGCTTTGTGATTTTTTTGCCTCTGAAAAATCATGACTCTCAAACAATGCATGCCCAGTCTATTTAAAAACCCCTTCAAAGCGGAAGGTGAAACTATTTAGGGCAGCTGTTGCACAACTACTCGAGAATCAAATATATGGCGTGTAGACTCAAAGGCCGGTTAGAAAACACTAAGGAATATTTTATTGGACACCACCAAGCGCCCAATAAAGCGCAAATGCCGTAGTGCGGTATCAGCGCCTGCGGCATAGCAAAGAACTCATGGAGGCGAATTGAACAGCGGCAATGGCCTCTGCCACCAGTACCTACCAGACATTCAAACACTTTCCATTTGGATCAAAGGTAACTACATCCACCCACAATTCTCGCCGACTCTAGAGGCCCATTCCTGAACGCCATTTACCTCCTGCGTAAACTTTACCCAACTTGTCAATATACCAGAACCATTTGTGACCTATACGACATGCAGCGCATACGTGACAACGTGTATGGCAAACTCCTAATGCCACCTAACAAGAAAACACCTTCTCCCTCGGTTCAAGGCATACACAGTCGCATTTCCAGCGACGCGTTCCCTAGCAAGTAATCGACATCCTGTTGGTAAGCATTTAGCGGGAATCCAGGTGCCCTTTGCGCCTTGTCGCGTTGCACTTCTGTCGGGAATAAACGATGTGCGTGATCGCCGGCAGCCGCTTGGGCAGTACGGAAAGGGGATTATTCATGCCAGAACACCTCATAAGATGTCTGAATTCAGAAAAATGCAACAAAACTTCACCCCAATACTTCGTACAGGTACCATGCAATGCCGAGCTGGTTCTTGGCGAACGATTTGAGGAATCGCCCTCGCACATCAAGGGATCAAGTTTTAACGTTATTTACACATTGGAATACAATGCGGGATCGAATTCCATTGCCCTGAATCACTGACTATGGCAAAGGCGTTGAAACGCGAAGATCAGGCACCAAACCGCTATTCGCAATTCATCCGTTATACAGTGACAAAAAAAGAAAATAGCTAATTGCCTCTGCCGGTGTTCCTTACCAGATGTACCCCCGAGTATAACGGCACCTAAAGAGTGAGCCACACGGCCCTGATGACTCCTGCATATGACCAACATGCAAGCCCAAAAATCCCTAATAGTTACAATTGAAATTTAATCAAACAGCTGCAAAGCATGCCTCGGAGAATAAAGTCCAAAACGTTACTCCCAGCGACCAAACTCCAAGAGCACAATGCGACATTCAGTTGGACGGGGATGTTTTCGCATTCACAACTCTTAGCACGTACTTAAGTTGCCTTCCATGCTTTTGATGTTATCGAGCGACAATACTTTAAGTCATTATTTCGTAAGTAGTATATGCCTAATACCTCTTTGTATATTGTCTTCTTGGACCACAAGGACTAGGCGTCAAAAGGTATATTAGCAAAGAAACATCCTATAGAGGCCACGGGCACTGCGGCAGCTTGGTGGCACACAACTTGTCTAGCCGATCTCCGAGCGCTCTCTTCCTTCCATCTCTACTTCGAAACAGTTGTCGCTTTGCGTGTGGAGTGCAGTCATACGTTCCCACAAAACAGGAGGTTGGCCGTCGCTCCACATCAGCAAAACTATTTCGTGCTGTTTGCGCAGGCTGCAGATTATATGTGACATCAACGCCCGCCGTCTCTAACCAGCGATGGCAGAAGCACCGTCCCGGTGCTTGTTATGATATAGGGTCAGATGAAGATGTGTACCGTGTGTCATAATGCTTCAGTCAGATAACCTGAATGAGGGCAGGTGTCGGGACCGCGGACAAATGGCGGTGGCGTAAAATAGAGTTTCGTGCGTTACGGTGGCAACCTAATGCTTTATTCAATAAGGTTCAGTGGAGTGGGATATGCGCTTCTCACGACGCGAAATGCGGCGAGAAGGGGATCAAGCTAAAACCAAGGAGCCCGGAACAGACTTAGGTGTGGCCTCGTTCATCACACCGAGAGTTTTGATACATCTGAGCAGCTCAGATCTTTCCGTGGTTTACCTGGAAAGCTAGGTCACCATTGCCTTGGTGTCGCGAGGATGTTAGGAGATCCGTTCAACTGACCCACTCAAAGGTCTCCAAAGGTAAGGTAGGCTCACGTCCAAACAGGAGGAGTAAGTGTGAACATCAGGTGCGATACGGTCGGGTATACGTTTATGTGAAAGTTACACAGGGGAGTATATCGTTCCAATATTGGTGGTCATCGGACACGGAAGTTCTGTGCATAGCGGTGAGCCTTTAGTTGATCCGCTCAGTAAGGTCATTTTTCTGAGGATGATATGCGGCCATGACAACATCTGGCGGAAAGAGTGCAGCACGGTGTGTATGTAGGTGACGGCGAGTGTCTTAGCGGGAGATCATGGCAATAAGAGAAAAAAAATTCACGCATCTCCACGAAGCGAATCATGACGAGTGCGCGAAGCACTGGGGATCGTTCTTACCAATACTCACCTGTGAAAATCGTCCACTCGCGCATGTCAATGAGTGACAACACGTGTGTACAGTATATACAATTCTAAATACAATCCAATTCAATACAATTCAATGTATTCCAGTCCAATCCATTACAAATCCAATCAAATACAATCCAATTCAATTTAATGCTCCTCGCGATGCGCAACACTATGTACACGGACGCTAAGGGACAAGCCACGGACAAGCGAGGTCCAATGGTGCTTCGCCCCTAAAATCCGCAACCCCTGTTGCATTGCTTGTAGGAAGCCTTGTGTAATGGCGTAGCGGGTAGCGCAGTTCATCGTTACCACAAACCAGCGCTTTCCAGACAGGGATACTGGAGATGAGCCTGAGATATGCAATCCATAGAGATGAAATGGCTCAGTTGTAATGGGGCCTGCTGTACGTTACGGGGGCGTTTAGCGATGTTGGAATCAATCGCAGAATGCAACGTAGCGGCGTGGAGATTGGTTGATACCTGGCCTCTAAAATTGCCGGCGGACGTGATCGTAAGTTTGGTACACGCTAAGGTGGCGATAGCAGCGTCGTTGAGTTGGTTGAGGACATCCAAGCAAATTTGTTTGGACAGTGCAAAGAGCATGTCAGGTCCATCAGCACAAAACGTACGGCGAAATAGGACACCATCCTAGAGAACGTACGCGTTTAAGGGTGATATGTTACTGGTGAGTGGAGACTGTCGATGAGCGATCAAAACGTCGAAATGCATCGCTGCTGGACACCACTGTTGTGTGGATCAGACAGTGCAGACAGGCGTTCGTGTCGAGCTCATCGGCGTCAAGTTATTCGACGGTGTTACGACATGCGCAGTCCGCGTCGTTGCACAGTACAAAACATTGTAGGACACTGAATATTCATACCCATGCAGGTGTAAAGCCCTGCTACCTAACCGTCCTGTTGGGTATTCCAGTAAAGAAAGCCCGCATATAGCGTGGTGGTCCATTACAACTCAAAAGATCCGCTCACACAGATACGCTACAAATTTTCCCATGGCCTACACAAGAGCAAGGCATTGGAGCTTGATTGAATATGTTGCGCTCGAATATAGGCAAAAGAGTGCTTCCATAAGACATCACCCTGCCTCTGTTGGTTCGCCCTTCGACCAACACAGCTACTGGTTCATGGCCGCTGTTATTCATGCCAGCTTTCATCGGAGCCGAGTAATCGCATTGCTCCGGAATGCGGCAACTTGCTCTTGTCCGCTAGTGAATTCTTCGCATTATTAGGAACATCGGTCAGTGGGTGAGCCACAGAAGTAAATCTTTCAACAAACGGCGTATAGGAACTCAGCCCTGTAAAGGTTTCAGCGTCGTGCACGGCACGCTGAACAAGGAAGTCTTTGACGGCACGTATCATTTCGGAATCGCCCTGGACACAACAGGAGTCGACGAGGTGGCCAAGAATGTTTACTTCACGGTGCCCGAAACTGTAATTTCAATTAGGTTACAAACCGGCCTGCTGATAAACCCCAAGAAAATCCAAAAGATTTGGAATGAGGTGCGTCTCAACTGTGGGACAAAAGGCAACAAAGTCATCAAGATTACACAGACACGCTGACGATTTAAAAGCGTGAAAGGGTGTATTAATGTTTTTACGGACTGGCACAATACAAAGTCGGAATAGCATGTCTTCAACTTGTGAATATCCGCCACGCCTTACGAACGCGGTATTTTTATGGGTTTTTTTCTGGACAGCAATCTGGCCACTACCCGAACTGCAGGTCAATTGATGAAAAATCTTAGGCACCATACAAGCACTGGACAGCGTCATCAACGCGACAGATGGGATAAATATCCTCATTTGTAATTTTGTTAAACTCAACGCTAAACCACCATTATCTGTGCTTTTTTCACATGGAGGATTGATCATGCCGTTAGAAAAGATTAAGATTAAGTCAGATTTTTCCGAAACACTTCATTAGTTTCTGTGTGATGATACATCATTTGGCCCAGATAGACACCATACTGGCATCCACGAAGACGACTCGCATTACCGATTTCTATACGATGCGTCGCAATATAAGCCCGCCCTGAGGGGCGAACTTTGAGATAACACATGTCCGAATAGGTGGTGAGGAGACAGCATATTTCTAAATACTGGAATGTGGGATGTTCCGCCACAACCATTATAGTGAACGTAGCAGGTGCTACTGAGTCCTTGGTACTTGCTTCGTCGTGGGAAGAAGCGTAGACTGTCATCGTGGAAAGTTCGCATTATGTTGAGGGTGAGAACAAGGCTAGAGGCATTCCTCGGTGGAGAAAGCGTGTCGATTGAACGAAGTTGAGGAATAGGAGCATTGCTCGAATCTTCGCTACCGTTACGCCTTAGAACGGGAGGGGAACGTTGCGGTTGAGCAGATTCTCCGTTACCGGCAAAACGATAAAATCCCCATACTGGACATGTGGTGATGTCGTTAAACCGAATATGATTAGTTGAACGAAGCCGCGCGTGAAAATTCCATCGGTAGCAGGAGCCAGTAGCAGCTCTAGAAGAGGAATCCCTGAGCTGCAGTCAATTACGGAACGACGGCCTACGATATACCCAGGCAGCACAGAAAGTGTGTCCCAAGACCGGCCCGTCTATGGCGGCTTTCTGGCATGTCCGCCCAGCATCCAGGTTCTGGCAGCCACTGATCATACCATGAACGGCCAACATTTGGCAACCAGCGCTTCGGTATTTCTCCGGCCGCCCGTGTTCAGACGCACAACGGCAGCTGCCCGGCTGCAAGATATTCAGTTGCCTTTCGGCTGCCGATGTTGAGAAAGAAATCGGCCGGAGTACGGCTTTAGAACATCCGTTTCTCCTTCGGGAAGCGGTGTTCAGCCGAAGCACGGCAAGCGACCGGTCACAGGATATCCGTATTCTTGTGGCAGTTGCTGTTTGAAAGGAGACCGGCCGTACAGCGGCTATCGCGCATCCGCTCTTTCAAGGGTGAATTGCGCGTCCGGCGGCTGAATATTCGTTTTCTTCGGGCAGGCGGTGTTATAAAGGAGACCGGCTGACTTACGGCCTCAGAATGTACGTTTTTCATTTGTTTAGCGGTCCTCGGCCGAATTACAGCAAGCGAACGGACGCAGAATTCTCGGAAACCGGTGTTCAAGGGGAGGGCGGCCTTCGTAAGGTATCAAGTTATACGTCATTATGCGAACAACGGCGTGCGACTTGGCGCCGAGAATTCATGCACAAACGTGCTTGAAAGAAGACCCGCGTATGCAGGACCGGTTTTTCCCTGGGTGAAGAAAGAGCCGTTAGGGAGTAGAATGGCGCTGACACATTTTTCATCCGCACAGTGTTTCTGCGTTTTAAATGAACGAACTACGTTTGTCAAACAGTAATGAGTGTTCTAGGTGAACGGGCAAGGCGCAAGGACTCACTGGACATTACCAGGGAAACGTTTAGGCCATCGAAATGCGATTTGTTGCCACAAGAAGACTGTGCCACACCGACGGGTGAGCTAAACCTCGCCAGTCATAGCCGCTACGATGCCTCGCCCGTCGGCTTCGTCGACGCATCAGCTCGAGGCTATTCGCCCCCTCAAGAAATGGAGACCATTGGAGACATCGACCCGGCAGCGATGTCCGACCCGAGATGGCGGTGGTTCACCAAAATAAGTGGCCTTAAAGGGTGTCGAGCAAGTGGCCACCACGCAGGAGCTCAAGTGGCACCATGTAAGGGACTCCCCACCAAAGAAAGGCAAGGGCGCGCAAAAGCGCAAGTTTCCGGCTATTATTCTCACACAAATACTGCGAAAAACAATGTAGACTATATTGTTTTAATAAACGCAGAAGAGGCTATGCTCGTGCATTGGTAGGCTCAACTTCGTGCCCTGCACGATTTTATGACTGATTTTACGATTTTATGATTTTTATTTTATGATTTTATGATTTTTTTCATGGGATTTTATGACTGCCTATTTAGAAACAAGTGGTATTTTGAATTTGCCATAACAGAGCCTTGCGAGTGACGAAGCCTGGATGGGAATTTAGTTGCGGTGTTTGAAATTGAGATTGCCTACACTTGGGATGTGGCTCATTTGGTTAAACATAATCGCCAGCATCCTAGCAAACACTGATTTCGTTGGGTTTTTCTTGCTCAACGCAGCTTGTTGAGTTCAGGCACGATTTGGCTCTAGCGATAGATAAGCTTAAAGTAGCTGACTCTTTTCTTGTGCGGCAAAAAAGCATTGACGGTGTTTCATATCACCTTGTTGTTAGTACATTGCGGGCAATAAACTGAACGAATCGGTTATTGCATGGATAGCCGAGTATATCTCTCTAAGACAGCAGTTTGTCGCTTTCAATGGTTGTTCGTCCGGATATGTTCCCGCTGCCTCAGGAATTCCCCAAGGCTCCGTTGCGGGCCCTCTTTTGTTTATGTGGCCTCAAATCTTTGTTAAAAATGTTGGCGAATGACTGTAATTTACAGGACCATAGCGAATGAACGTGATTCCGAATACTTGCAGCACGATTTAAATTAATAACATCCTTGTGTGCTGATTCAGAAAAGCCATTGAATCTTAAAAAGTGTGTTAACGACAACTTTACAAGAAAACCTTCATTTAAATTGAATGCGTATACAGTAAATTACACTGCTTTAAGAACAGCAGGGGAATATAAATAACGAGCAGTTTATTTAACGAGTTGTTATAGAAATAGGGACATTCACGAAATAAGTTACGGCGGCACGTGTTTTTTGCTTTCCGAGATATAATTTCAGCGAACTTCCATCTAACTTAAAAGAACAACCGTATTTCACTCATGTGCGCTCACTGTAGGAGTACGCATGTGTTGTCTGGGATTCTTAGAGCAAACAGCTGGTTGATACGCTCGAAAACATACAGAATAGGGCAGTGCGATTCGTATTAGGTATTGGCACTGCCAATTATGATGAGGGATAGTAAAAGTAAACTTAAATGGTAAGACGGGACAGATCATAGACGAAACCTGAGGTTGACATTTTTCGTAATATCTATCATTCGAAAACTGGAATAGAAGGGGAGAACTATATCCAAAGCGCAATTACACATATCCCAATGTGGGATCGGTAGCTTGAAGCAAATTATTAACTTTCCTTTAGGGTGGCGCCTTGCGCGATTTATTTTACTTTAGATTAACATGAGAGTGTAATTATCTTCCACGTATGATTTTATCCACTGTTTATAATGACGATTTTCCCGTCGCTTTGTAGAATTTTTTTGTTATTTGGTCTCATATTTGATGCTTACTGTTATGTATCCCCCTGCTGTAATGCATGCAGGCATCAAATAAATAAATAAATAAGTAACTGAACAAATAAATAATTAAATAAATAAATATATCAATAAATAAATAAATAAATAAATAAATAAATAAATAAATAAATAAATAAATAAATAAATAAATAAATAAATAAATAAATAAATTGAATAATTAATTAATTAACAAACTTGCGGAGCCGCAGGTTCGCCTCAGACGGGTTGAGAAACCTACGCATTCAAACTTGACCAATGAAATATTTATTGCTTTATTCCTTGGAGTATGCAAGCTTTGCTGTATGAATACTACAATTGCGAAGTTATTTGTTTGAAAGCAAATATGAAACTCTTGTCTTACGCCTTTCCTTGAGTGAACACAGAGGGATACAACTGCAACTATCTGAAGAAGGGCGTCATTCGCAGCACGTCTAGAATTTTCTTAACGCAGTACGAGTTTAGAGGAAAATTAACTTCTTTTGGACTATTAAGGCGTGTGCACGTAACTAATGAAAAAAACATAAAAAATGTTGAAACTGAAAGAACTTCTTCGATCTCTTCTAGGATCAGCCCTGTGAAAGATCATCAGAAAAGTTGATAGAGTAGAAAATTTCTTTGCAAGAAAAATAGGCAAATACTGGACATACTTTTTGTGTGAAGTAAATTCTATTGAATGCTGCTGAGTGTTTTGTGGAGTACCGAACAGCTTCGTAAAGGCATTCGCACTGGTTTTATATACAAAAAAAACTGGTCAAGCCGCTGTTGTAAAAATAGTTGATTTAGTGAGAGCATGAACGTATTGTTTTAATAGAAATTGCCTAAAAGCGGCACTTTCATTTTTGTGAAATTCCCCGCACTAAAGTATCACCTTCCGCCCCCCCCACCCCAACCTTTTGTTTATTGCAGGTAAGCCGCCCCACAGAAGATATCAGGACCTGGACAATACATCTATTTCAGCTCTGCAAAGAAATGAATATTTGCGGTATTCTACAGTAAAAGAGGCACAGCTATTAAAGGAACGACCATTTGTGAGAACTATTGCATAAATTAACTTTTTGTGTAAACTGACGCTGATAATTAAGCCAGGCTTCGCTGAAGGCTGGATGGCTGGTAGTTGCGCGCGGGCTCACTTTGATGTGGGTGCAGTGGACCCAAAATGGTGGGTTTGTGCTGCTGGATAGCGCGATTGAGTGATCTGCTTGCGCTGCATGCAGTGGTCATCCACCGGCCTCAGTACAGTTAACGTACTGTGGCTGAACTACAATGCCCGTAGCTCGGCCGAAACCCGGCAGCTTTACTCCGGCTGGAGTCCGACGACCGCATCTCGGCTGTCCTCCGGTGGCCGTGCTTCGGCCGCACACGGGTGGCTTTTGGATGGCCAGAGCCCTACGGCTGGAATCTGGCCGTATCAACGTAAGCCAGTCGACTGGCCGACGGACACTGGTCGTTGGACAGTGATGGGAGTACGGCCGTATACGGCCAAAAGGCCCACATTTGGACACGGGCCGAACATGGTTGCCGTAGAAAGGTGGGGCAGAAAATCACCGGCCAAAGTACACCGGCTTGAGTAAGGTGGAACAGTCCTGTGCTGCCTGGGTAGTCAATGGCAATTTACACGTCATGAGGGAAGGTATTCAAAATCGCTGATAACTGGAATTTTTTACTAGCATCGTCAATTCGAGCGGTACACATTTCGCCTACAGAATCATCTGCCATCGAGAAGTCTCACAACACGAGACGGGGCCGGGTTCAGGACCCTCAGTCGCCGCCACCGAAGATAGGAGCCCATGACGGACAACCGCGCACTTGTGTCGACAAAAGCAGTCAACGGTTTGCCATCGACATGAAGGGCTTTTAGGTTGTGTTTAGCAGAACGAGTAGGAACAGTATCAGAGGAAATGCACCAACATCTGACACTCAGAATTGTACTTTGTCACGGTCACGAAGTCCTACTGATGCGTGTTTGCACTAATGGCTGTGAGTAATTTTGGCGCTGGATGACAAGGACGAAACCTTTTTTCGGATAAGATCGTTATGCCTAAAGAGAGAACTGAACCATGCAGCACTGTTTCTACACCGTGGGATGAAAGTTTTTTTAGGGGAGTATACGATCAGGGAATCTGTGGGATTAGTATTTAAAAAAATGTTGAAAGATATTCGGCAAACAAACATCCCTACGCGTCAAATTAGTTCAATAGATTTATCACACTTCTCTAATATCATTTCGTGACCTTGCATTAAAATGTGTCTTCAAACCGCCAAGAAGCGACTAGGGTTCTCCAAGTGCCCACACGTGGGAAGGTTAGTGTTGTCGTATCGAGGACTTCATAGTACATACTATACAAGGACAGAGACCCCAAGGAACCCTGTGCAGCGGCTGATTTCTGATGTTCATTTAATATGTACACACACACACATATGTTTACACAGCCCAGATGCACACCCCATGCCCTTATACATTTTCCTCGGACGCAACCTCTTGAAGAGGTGTGAAAAAATTTGGGCTGTCTATCTGAGAGGCTTAGAATGAGGGCAACCGCACGGGCCGAAGTTGCTCTAATAATCAGCTCTGCATCCGTTATATTCAGACCTCCAGCGTACATTGCACGGGTCGAACTGGGACACGCACCTATACTTGGGGCAGTTACCAGGCAAATGACTATCGCGGTTCTGTTTCACTTTATATTGTAACCACTCGGGCTTCGAAAATGTATTCAGGAACCAAAACGCCACACACCGAATGCACGTGCTCCGTGCGGCATTTTGCACTGTCTTCTGGAAATTTTGGGGCTTTGCAGAAGGCTTTCAGCGAATTTTATTATTGGCAAATATGTTACGCTATATTAAAAGTTGCCGGATCCCACGCATTGTTTTCAATCGACATAACGCGGAGCTTTAACTCTGACCTTCCCCAGCTTTCGCGGAGTTGCATGCGGTACTTTTACAGTGCTGATATGCTTTGCGTAGTTGCTGATTTCTCGAAATGGTGAGGCCGGGGTATGTTCACCGAGAGATACGACATGTAAATAGGTACTTTCATCCTCTTCATTTTATTGTCACTTTCCGGCCGACCCCAGAGAAGCGCATAACCAACTTACGCTTACGCAACTTATGCAACTTGTAAGTTGCGCATAAGCAACCTACAAGGCCTCCCCCTGGTACATGCTTTCCAAACATGGCGGGAACGATGCGGGGTTTCCAGCCTTATCTTCTGGAAGATTAAACCCACTGGTGCTTTCAGCAAAGTTGCAAAGCCTATTTCTGATTGTAGGGTTTAACGCGCCGACACTGCACTGCCGATAAGGCGCGCTGTAGTGGAGGGCTCCCGATTAATTTTGATTGCCTGGTGATCTTTGACGTGATCCGAAATCTCGAGAACATGGGCGTCTTCGCTTATCGCCTCCATCAAAAAAGCGCCCGCGTTGCAAAGTTGCCACACAAAATGTGAAGAGCTGCTAGACAGCCATGGTGGCCGAGATAAGGTAAGGCGTGCATGTCTCGGGTAGTGTACCAAGGCTAGAAAGCAGCATCAACAGCGGTCACAAAGCAGCGAATCCCGGCCAGAACGCAGCAGCAACAGCACCAAGAGCAGTAAACCTCGAAAAATAAATGGACCAGCAATAAGGGTCGCTTTAAAAAGTGTGGACCATTCAGTAATACGGAGTCTGTTAAACGGAATAAAACACGAGGTATGCTTCTGTTTTGACAGTTGTATTTTTATCATCTTTGCAAAAATATTATGCAGTTTCATGCAGTTGATGGTTGTGCCTGCCAGAGATGATAAAATGGCTAGTCCAAAAACAGCTAAGAGAAGTTGTTCCGTGTGATTATTACACCTGAGTAGATGGTATCGTGGCATGCCTTTCGCATGACATACAGGAAAGCAAGATTAGCGATACCCCTTTTCGTAGCGCATGAATGGGTGAAATCCTGGTATAAGGGGGGTTTTCTTCGTTTGACGTCCATTTTAGCGTAATTCTAAGCAGGTTAAGAAAATTTATGGTATTAACCTGCTACTGATCTGGGAAATAGAATAGCACAAGTGTGTGGGTAGGGGATGGGGATTACCATACGTCCGGTATGTGAACACTGGTACGTCGCAGGCGGGGCAGTTGTCGTAGAGGATGCTTTTGCACCTCAAGCCTTCTTTTTAAGAATTATTTGAGAAGTATCACAACTTTTCTGCGTTGGTGGCTCCGTAATCCTGCTTTTATAGCATCCGCATATTGGTTTACAATTTTGCATACTATCGATCATTTTACAGCGTCTCAATGCAGCGTCTCGACTCTCATGCGCTCAATGTGGCCTTTTTTTCAAAGGGAGGGAGGGGCGACAAGCACATAATCCATTCCTACAAATGTTTGCCACCTTGCCTCCCTTTTTCCACCATTCTACCTGGGGTGCTCTCTAACGTAATTAAAGTTCCAAAAATGACTTATCCAACGGGATAAAAGCCGCTACCACTGTGGCTTCTGAGCTGTTAAGACATCGTTTATATACTCAACGAAGGCAAATACTTGTGGATGCCTTCATGATGAATCCTTTTGCGAACACCAATTAACACGACACCGCAGCCACTCAACTACGATGGGCCCCGGAGACAGATACATATCATGGTGACAGAACAATCACAGTAGCTTAGGCTTCCACAAAATAAAGAAGTCGGTATACGTATCTTCGTCTATTTTAGAAAACCTTCTTTATACAGCTGAACGCTGCTGCAGTGACAAAACTTTTATCGAGCTCTGAAAAAAAAGCTGAATTTGTTGCTTTAGCTTGGCAGCCAGCCTTTCGCGATATTAAACACTTCCAACAATGGACCTCAATGATTTCCATGCTTGCCCACCATTGCAAAAAATTCACCACACTGTAAAATGGACTGTTATTAAAGACGCATTTTGCCATGTGCAAAAAAAGGCCATAGGCTCAATAAATGGCGTGGCCAGTAGAGGTGCTTTTGCGAGTTTAAATGTATTTTAGAAAATATCCTGCAGATATGATAAAACCTAAATAGCCAACTTCCTGTTTTAGTTCTAGAAAGTGCCTTCGTGTAAAGATGATGACGATTGTCATCATAATATCATCATCGCCGTCATCATCAAGCTGCTCAGGTCCACTGCAGGGAGAAGGCCTCTCTCACTGACCTCGAACCGCTCATGTCCTGCGCCACTCGAGTCCACTCTTTACTCGCGAAGTTCTATATTTCATGACTGCATCGTGTTATTGGCCTTCCCATTATTCTCTTGGTGTCCACTCTGTTACCCTTATTGTCCACTGTTGGTCCGTTCGTTTCAATACATGGCCGGACCTAGTCCTTTTCTTTTTCTTTATTTGAGCTACCATATTGTCAAATTTAGTTTTTTCTTTGTTCGAGGTAGCTCGTTTCATGTCCCTGCGTCACATTTCTGGCAATATTCGTTCCATCGCCCGTTGAGCCGACGTAAGTTTGCTTTCTAGTTGTTTATAAAGCCCTAGGTTTTAGCACCGTATGTCATCACCGCAACTACTCACTGGTTGTAGACTTGTCTCATCAGGGACAGAGGAAGCTTAATCTTCATTATTTGAGAGTGCTTGCCAAGTGCTCTCCAGCACATGCCTGTTCTTCACCAGATTTGTTTCTGAAGGTTGGGGTCAGCACTGACCATTTGTCCGAGGTAGTTATATTCTGTTATTGCTTCTAGCATTTCGTTTTCTAAGTAGAAGAAGACGTTCTTGGCATGCTTATTCCTGATTACTTTAGATTCATTCTTATTGATTATTATCCGCAGGGCATTTAGCATTGTAGCTCCTTAAGCATTGTTTGCGTGTGTTCTGCATTCTCACTCAGCGAGAGTATATTGTCAGCAAACCTCGGATGGCCCAATTATTCCCCGTTTATGCGTAATGCTGTGTTTTCCCAGTCAAGCTTTCTATATACCCCTTCTAGACATTGTCTGAATAGTTTTGGTGAGATGGTATATCCTTGTATTACTCCGTTTCAGATAGGAAATTTATCTGTTTGCTTGTGGAGGGTTATTCTGAACGTGCATCCATGATATATGTCATTCGTTATACATGTTCGGGACTAAACCTGACGCTTTCCTACGCTTCAGTAGATTTCCTTTATTAGGTTGTCTTTTAGTGCTTCTAGCACGGCTGCGGTGAGTACGGGAACAAACGCTTTCTCGCCATCTACAAATGCCATGTAAAGGGGTTTTTGTTTACTCTGGATTTTCCTATCACTTGGTTGGCGACACGGATGTGATCCCTGGTTCAAAACCCTTTCCTAAACACAGCCTCTGGATTTATTGGAATCCAAGCTGTCTCTTATGGGGCTAACGATAGCATTGATAAACAGCTTGTAAACAACTGAGAGTAGGCTGATGGGTGTGTTATTTTTAAGTTCCTTAAAATGTCCGTTTTTATGAGTCAGAATAGTGTTGGCGTTTTTCTAGGCTATGGGTACATTTTGAGTCTTTAATCGTACTTTATATAGTACAGCAATCTTCTACAGTACAATATATCATTCCTTCTTCAAAAGAAGAAGGTTATGCCGTTGTCAGTTTTTTTTATTTATGGCTTTGAGAGCCTTTCCAACTTCCTTTCTAGTTACCGATCGGACATCCCAAGTTGCGCTTGTATACTCAGTTGTTTGCCCGGTTTAACGTCCTTGGCATACAGCCTTGTCTACAATTCTTCCGTTGCCTTAATTATCTCTTTCATGTTGTGCGTACGGTTTCCCTGCCCATCGCTGAGTGCGTACATCCTCTCTTTGCCGATGGCTATCTTTCTCTTAGTGGCTTTCAACATTCTTCCTATTGGCAGAGTTTCCTCGATCACTGCAATGTTATATGCACGAACGTCTTTTGATTTGGTTTTGTTAATCAGTATTCAAATCTCCGCCAATTTATTTCGAACCACGGTATTGACACTTTCATATCCTTACGTTTGGCAATTAGTTCCTTCATTTTTCTTAGGTAGTATTCCCGTTCGTTCGATATATGCTGATTTTCCCACAGCTGCTGATTCACTGAGTGCCGATGATAGGTTGTCAGTTGGCCGGTCTACACTGACATCATTCTGCTTGATCACGTAGGGGGATTCAGACTACGGCTGGCACCGTAGCAGAGCCCTCCATCTTTCCAGCCCATCACGTGACACATGTTACACAGACGCCCCGTTTACCTACAACATATCCAAGGCTGTCGCGGTAGGTCCACGTGAAGAGATCATCCGTCAACATTTTAATGCACATTCTCCTAAAGCCGATGACAAACAAGCTATTGCCGATTCGATCATAGAGGAGAACCATTCAACTCACCAAATTACTATCCACACGGACAGTCAAGGAGCCCTCCGAGAATTCGCAACTAACGTCTTACCTGTGCACATTCATCACGAGCTCACAACTACATGGCAGTTCGCAATTTATGCACGTCTTTCTAGAATAGGTCCCCGGACACCAGATTATTGTAGGGAATGAAAGCGCTCATCCCCTTGCTTGTGCGAATCGAAACACGACCAACCCTCAACCGTGGCCCCAGGACTACAGCCCTAAAGCAAAACGTGCCGCCTATAGGAGCAACAGCTGCAGGATGTTCACAGTTCCCGCCACAATCTTCCTCCTCCCACTTCTGATCTAACATCCGGCGGAGGCAATTACATCCGCCAGGCTCAGACTCTCTCCGTCCCTTGCGACCTAATCCTTCACTATATAATGACCCAAGATGGCAAGCCCCACTGTCAAGTGTATGGTGCCTATCCCGACATTAAACCTACCTACTGGACTCGCCCTCACGCAGGCTATCACCCCACTCACTTAATCTTCACCTTTTACCATCCCACATTCCATACTCATGGAAAAGCTGGGCCGCTCCTACGCCAATTTTCGCCCCATCCTTTGTCCTCGCCTCGCCCGGCATATTGCCCACGCGTGGTGCCCTGACACCAGAAGAATACCCGCCTGAACGCCTTCCAGGTACCCCAGAAAACCATTTTTGGCAGCCTGGACATGATCCGCTTTAAATAAAGTTTGATCTATCTCTCGCTCTGTGTGTGTGTGCCGCTCAGGTCATTCAAAGGAGAAAATTTCTTTTGAAGAGTTAATTTCTACTCCTGCGATGTGGCTCTGACTGATTCCATGGGGGGTCTTAGTTTTCATGAGTTTCGTTGTATTCAGCCTTAGCTTGCATCTAACCATCATTATGGTCGCTGCTCCGAATCCTAGTTTGCACCTCTAGGTCTTGCACGACACCCGGGTTGTCACTTTTAATGAAGTTAATTTCGTTTTTGATGGCAATATCGGGAGTCCTCGAAGTATATTTTGTATTCTTTCGTATGTAAAATACTGTGTTCATTAACCTCAGGTTATTTCTCTCTGCAAATCCCACCAGTGTATCTCCTTGACAGCTGTGATTGTCGATTCTAATGTTTCCCACTGCTCATTCTCCCGTTTGCCTTTTACCGATATTTTCGTTAAAATTTCCAGTCACGATAGTGAACTGCGTTCTTGCCTTCTTCATTGCTGAGTTGACGTCCTCGTAGAATCTATGTACGGCTTCATCAGCATAGCTGGTTTTGGGGGCATATGCTTGTACTATATTTAACCTTCATTGCTTTTTTAGTTTGATCCCAACAGCCGTGGCTCTCTCGCTAATGCTGCAAAACTCCTCCACGTTTACTGCTACTTCTTCGTCGATTAAAAATCCCAACCCCTTGTTCTTATTTTCCTGCCTGTCCACTGTAGTACTGCATATACCCGCTAGTAAGCTCGATGAAACCTTCTCCAGCCCCTCTGGCCTCGCTGAACACCATAATATCCCACTTAATGTCAGGGAGTTCCTGTAGTAGTAAAGCTAAGCTTCCCTCGCTATACAGAGTGCGTGCGTTCAATGTTGCCAGGGTCCAGTTTCAATGCGGATGGAAGGGTTCCGCTATATGGCTCAACAAGGAGTCCTTGAGGACCATGTTATGGGCCTGAACGGAGTGTAATCGGTGTTTGAAGAGACTGCATCTGCGAAGCCAGCCGGAAAGAGTGTGAGGGCGGTAAGAAAGCGCCTTGCTCGAAGGCTGGGCGGCACATTACGAAAATTAAGAGTGAGGTGAATAAAAAAACATTCACTATTTTGGTGTTACCTCTTTCAGTCTGAAAGGCCTACGTGCTTGTGTGCTATAAACCAGTACCGCATTCTATAGTATGTCAGTGCACGCCAACATGCAATCTTGCCATGAGACTTATCAGGCCATCAAATCCTTAAAACTCAGTGACTGACCAACGAACCCGTAGCCGCACCAACAGGCTACTACACCGATAGCTAGACCAAAAAATCACTGCATTGACAGCCGTAACAACCGAACAACCCGCTTACAGCCACACATGCCGATAAGCCGAGAAACCGACGTGCCAAATTTCCGGATCGGCTGTCAGGCCAACAGCGTGTGGCCTGTTGCGATTTCTATTGGGGTCAAGAGTGAGAAGCGACGATTATTGCCACGTGCTCGCGTGGTCCGAAATATTCTATCCCCGCCTGTCCGTGCACGTTTAATCAGCTGCGACGCGCCCCGCTTGCGCGAACAGTCCAAAACAAGCCCTGGCCATTCCATACACAGCGGCGGCGCATCAACCTGTCCATGTATCGTCAAGTGGTGGTCGGCGGGAGCGAGCAGACACGCATCGCAGACGCGGCGCGCAACGGACATTCATGCATCACACGTCTATCGGCAGGGCGAGTGGAGCACAGACTGCGCATGCGGCCCAAGCGCCGGCTTGTGGAGAATCCTGTGCTCTTCGCGCCCCAGTTTGGCTGTGTTGTATAATTCTACAGGACTGTGGTTTGAAAACGTTTGTGTCGTATGCAGTGTCTGTCGGCTGGATTGGCCGGCATCATTTGTGTTTTCCTGGTGAGGCTCTAGTGCGTTCCGGAACCGTTTCAAAAGTGTTGCTTTGAGGTTCAAATTCTCGTGTTGTCGCACCTCATTGTGCTGAATCTCATTGTTTACGTTCACCTTTTTCCGAGGAACGCGCCATGTAATTGTCGCCTCGGCCCAGTCAGTGACACATCGATGCGAGACAGGGCGGCATCTTGTCAATAAATTTATATTCATTGCACAGTAATCATTCTGAATAAGAATTAAACGTTTTTTCATACATTCGAGTGTTTGAAAGTGTGTTGCACTGAACTAACAAAATTTTCGAAAGGATTGCGTTTGTAATGTTCCGAAAATTGTGTAATACGCATGCCGTGCGGTGCGCTCTACTTTGTCACACACTGCTGTGTTTCGGTTATTTTATTCGACAACGGCGTGCAGAGCCAGAACAACGACACAACATGATCGCCTATCGGGTTAGTGAAATGCCGCTGCATTAAGCCAACAAAGACATAATAAGGGTATCCTATCGACGAGATTAAAAGCGGAATTTTGCAGGCGTTTAGAGGACGACTCACACGCCGATGCAGTAATACACCGAAAACAAATTTCCCAGGTACTTTTTAATCCCAATACAAAACCGGATTTTTCTCGACGTTTTCAAAACCAGATTCAAACCATCTAGAAAAGTTTGAACCAGGCGGAAATTAGCAGAGATATAAGTTGTGTCCCAAAGGCGGGCGTTTTGTTCGAGTGTTTTTGTAGCCATTTTATCGTCATGGGAATCCGAAGCATGAACGTTTTGTAACCTTTCTGTGCTATCTGGGCACTAGAAAAGCACAGGTCTACATGCAATATAACGTTCAATATTACCGGCACAACCTGCACCGGCACGTAACCCAGACTCGTTCTTAGCAGCCCTGAACACCCAGTCCACGGCGGACATACGAACAGCGATTGTTGTGCCCCAGCGCCCAGCCCAAATTCGTTGCACGGGTCGACGTGCCGATAGTGGGGCCGATTCACGCCTCAACCAAACCAGGCCAAACCACCCGCGGCCCACAGGCCCAAACTTGCATCGCTGCAGAGTCACCTCTCCTTTTCCGTCGCGGCGGCTCGGCCGAATCATCCCTCGGGTGAACGACCGGTGGCCGTCTTGCCACTACATGCTTGGAGGCGGCGTCGCTGAGACGGCGACGGCGCCCCCTTCCCTTTTCCCCGTCGGTGCGGCTCGGCTGACGCAACCGCTTCACCTCCATTCGTCGGATTTCAACCTTCGTCCAGCGAGAGTCCCGATTGCAGCGATTCAAGCCGCTCTCGCCTACAACGGACTCCCGGGAATATAAATACCTCCCTGAGGCATAGCGAGCGCGGCATCCTTCGGCGGCACTTATCGGCACCAGTCTCTTCGGGTGCACCGAGTGGAGACGTGCTGTCGCCTTTGTGCGAGCCATGTAACTTTGTTCACTTGAAGATACTGTATATAAACGTTGCTTCAACTCTTCGTCGGCCCGAGAACTTCATCGCGGTGCTCTGCGCCGCGTCGATAGCAGACGGAGCAAGGCAACGCCGCTACACCGGTGACTGCGCTCGGATGGCCGATCGCAATGGTGGTGACTGCAATGAGAGGGCCCAGTACGAACAGTAGTGACAGCGTCGGGATGGCTGATTCGCAACATTGGTGACTGCGGTGGTATGCACAATCACAACATTGGCGACAGCGCTGGGAAGTTCAGTCACAGCATGATACAGGAGAGTGTGTTAAGAATCTCTGGGTCCCGACTGACCGCAACTGGAACTTGGAATTCGACGTGTAATTACGTTGACTATAAAATCGCAGAAATGCAAACACCATTTTTGCACGTTATTTATGTCAATTCACTTTCACCGCAGGTAGTGTATTGTCTAATTTGACATCTCTTGCACTCCGACTAGGCAGCATGGACAGAATGCTAATGTGCTTCATGGAACATTTGAACATACTTTGCAGTGGCAATGCTTGTGAAAGCATTAGTATTTGCATGATTCTTTGATATCCCATCAGGGCTTATAAATATAAAAAAACGATATCTAGACTGCAAAGTCCTGCACCACGTTTATTCATTTGGTTTCTACTATGAAGATCTATAAAAGCATACATAGCTTTGTGTTGTGCTTGTAACCTTATTGCAGGTAAGAACTATATCATGAAGGGTTCATCATCATCATCTCCAGCCTATGTACTCCCACTGGAGGGCAAAGGCCCCTCCCATTAATCTACAATCATCCCGGTACTGTGCTAACACCGACCAATTTATGCCCGCCAACTTCTTGATCTCGTATGCCCATCTAACTTTATGCGACCCGCTGCCACGCTTGCCTTCAAGAGGGATCCACTCTGTTACCATTAATGACCAACGGTTATCTTGCCTTCGCATTACATGCCCTGCCCACGTCTATTTCCTAAATTCTACTATTACATCCTCAACACGCGTTTCTTCCTTACCCCACTCCGCTCTCTTCCTGTCCTTTAATCTTACACCTATCATCTTCCGTTCCATTGCGCGCTCAGTCGTCCAAACTTAAGTTGAACCCTCTTAGTGAGCCTCCAAGTTTCTGCCCCGTATGTGAGTACCGGTAAGATGCAGCTGTCATACACTTCTTAAGGTTCAATGGTCGGCTGCCATCCATTATGTGAGAAAACCGGTCCAATCCACTCCACCAAATTCTTATCCTTCTAATTATCTCTGCCTAATGGTTGGGATCCGAGGTCGCAACTTGGCCTAAGTAGATATATTAGCTTACCACTTCCACTGCAACGCCACCTATCTTAATTCGCTGTGCTGTCCCGAGGTTATTGATTATTGCTCTAGTTTTCTGAATTTTAGTTTTCAGGCCCATGGTTCTACTCTGTTTCTCCAGTGCGGTAAGCATGCTGTGAAATTCGTCCCCCGAGTTACATAGCAAGGCAACGTCAGCAGCAAATCTGAGGTTACTGAGGTATTCTCCATTAACCAATACTCCCTTCTGTTCTCAATCCAATGTTTTGAATACTTCTTGTAAACAGGCTGTAAATAACATTGGAACGATTGTGTCTCCTTGGCGTACGCCCTTCCTTATAGGTATTTTACTTTTCTACTTATGGAGAATGACGGTAGCTGTCGACCAATCCTAAATATTCTCTAGAATTCTTAGATAATGCTCGGCTTCACCCAGGTTCCGTGATGCCTGAATGACTGCTGAGGTTTCGACCGAGCCAAATCCTTTCTCATAATCTATGAACGCTATATAATGGGGCCAGTATACTCCGCGCACTTCTCTACTATCTGATTGATCGTGGGGTTCAGCCATCATATCACCATTTCTTGCTAATGCATTACCACTTTAAACATGCTGCATTACAGCTCGCAATACAATATAACTTAAAACACGGTAACGCAAGAAAAGGAGGGGACCTCCACGAGGATTTCCGACGCATGGATCCCGCATGACTCTGACAGAGCCCGTTTCCCGCTGACAGGGCTGTGTGTCTTCTTCGGTAGCACCGCACTTCTGGATTGGCCCAAGAAAAATATTATTGCTGGCTTATACCAAGGCCTTTCTCACTGCCCGTTCTATCCCCGCTCACGACAGGGCATTTTGGTATAGGGATTGGCCCCTGTGAGTTTCCGGCCAGAGGATCGCATTGACCGAAAGCATTTCAGGGCAGATTCGAGTGGTCTGTGCGGCTGCAAATAATCTACATGCTATCGTTACTACAAAAGGTTTAGGCACAAACCCAACGGTTGGAACGGGCTTGCGTGGTGAATGTTAGTGATAGGTGACTGCGAGCACTGTTAAGTGCTTGATGAAAACTATAATTCCCTATACTAGATGATTAGACGGAGTATCGTCTTTTGATGAATGTTAGAAAACCAACCCGCATCAAATTGAATTTACACCTCAGGTAATGTCATTGGTCTCAAGGACACCAATGATTCTTTTTTATATGTATGTTTCGATAAATAGACAAGGCACCGTCAAAATGTGGATACGTCAATGCCTCTAACGATACCCATCCTTAACGAGTACAGATCTCGGTGCCGAAAATGAAATGATGAATCACCTTTCATTATTCAGAAGAAAATCCGTAAAACGCCATCCGCTCAATTTGAACCCCATTCAGTCTCCTCTAGCTCGGTCAGCCATGCTCAGTAAGCGTTTTTTCAATATTTACGCCCCAAAAGGACAGAGTATAACATTTAGCTTTGGAGCTCGGCGCAAAATTATTGCGGCCTGTTGTGATCCATTACGGTCAATGAATCTTTCAGTGTCTCTGAAAATTTCTCCGCTTCATCGAGCAGGCTTAAACATTATCTTTGATTTTCTTCCTCTGACATATTCAGCAACAAAACAATTTTGGTACGTTCTTCCGGGCAAACACCAGGTAAAGAAGACTCCCGAGAAAGCACAGATTTAAGGCGGCCTTAGTGAAATAAACCTTTTGCTTACTCTCGTGGTGCTCCAAGTGGAGCTGACGTTTTCCAGCGTTCCACCTCCAAGATGCAGGCCTGTGTATACGGCATTTGCTTTCGATCGTCCCATGTGGGCCTTCGGTCGGGCCCGACCACTCCAGCGATCTCTCGCTGAATTCGAGCTTGGATTTCGTCGGGGTATTTTGCACACAGCAGCAAAAGCCACCACATTGTGTTGGTCGTGCTGACCGTACCACCAATGATGAAGGCGTTCACGTTACCGACCAGGTAGCGGTCTACATCGATGGTCATGGGAAAATACATGGTTCTTGTGAATAGGTTGTCGTTTAAATATCACCATACTTACGGACAACAAAACAATGTCACACATATCATTCCAGAGCGTCTTGCTATGCTAAAACAATAATAAAGGAGTCTTTAAATTGCCCAATTAGTACATTAATATTATCATCATCATCTTACTATGTCTAGAACAGGACGACGGACTCTTCCATGGACCTCCAACCGCCACCATAATTCTTCGAAGAATATATACCATTTTCATTGCGTTTTGGCGATGGCACAATATTTTATGCCCACGATTTCATTGCCGATTCTATTCTAAACGAAGCGTTAAAATGTACACCCTGGACGGTTATGCGGGTTGTGCGAAGAATTACTTTCTATTCCTGGCTTTTTCATATCAAATACAATATTTCCGTGATTTCCGAGACATTATGTGGGACGCAGGCAGGAAGAGTCATTTATTTTATGCATGTTCATGAATTTGGCTGCAAAGGCAAATGCCATTCTTAACACAAAGTAAAGGTTAAATCGACAGCTTTTTTTCCTTCCTAGAATGGTCAGCAAATGTCAGAGATGATCAGCCATTATTACAAGTGTCACCTGCCCCGAATCAGGGACTGATAAAGACCGGGAAAAATATGTGAAAGCAGATTAATCCACGTTAGGAGCTACCACCTAAAATACTTACGCGTAAACAAGGGATTGGAGTCTTCCTTTGTTTCTTCGATTTTTCTGATGTATTGGTGAATAAAATCACGGCTCACATCTGTAGTTTGGTCAGCTTTGTAAACTAAAATCTGCTTCCTGCAAAATAAGTTCGTTGCTGGTGATTAATGTCACTTAGTATTTCAAACATTTTAGTTGAGGCAGAGTAGAAGGCATTGTTTCCGCTGTGAAGCCGTGTGGTTGTGTTACTATAGCCCTTATGCAAAAGTTCTGCCCTCGGTCGGAGGCAAAGCGATATCTCCTTTCGCCGCTATAACAAAGGATTACGGCGGCTGTGAACACGCGTGCTGCATGTGCGTTGTTTGGTGTCGTGCTGACCACGGCCCACCTCGTGTTGTTTGATCGCGCATAATTATTGCTGAATAGTGTGTGGACTTCTAAGTCGTTCCCCTGTCCCAGTACGGCTTCGTGGTGACATCTTATCCGTCCAAAACGAAATCGCAGCAGCACCAAAGGTGGCGTTGCAAGTTTGCCACCGAATAAAACAAATAGTATCCGGTGAAGTGGTTTGTACGAATTCAGGCTGTTTGTTTACCTCCGGCAATGCCATACGTGCGCTTACATCATCACGAATGCAGTGGAATGACACCTGGCAATATGAGTTGATGATATGATCGTTATGAGGGAGGCAAAAAATACACTAGTTTATGTTCTGTCTTCCTCACTGAAACTTTTTGCGAGCTTGAAGGCGCATTTAAGGTATGACTGATTATCCCTTGAAGGTTGGTAGAATAAAACCGAGTGTGACGGCGGTCATCAAACAGTCAAATAAACAGCCACCCCTCGTCTTTCCCCTCCTTTTTGCGTTACCTCTTCGACTCAGCACTGAAAAGGTTGTTCAAAATCTTTTTTACTGTGCTGCTCCCTCAAATAAAGGGTCCAGACGTACCCGCATATGTACCGAAACTGTCCCATATTTTCCTGTTCTCATTTCCGCAACGGGGCATCTTTGCACAGCCTGTTTTTTTCCCCACGCTGGGGGTATATTCTGCATTCTTGTTGTTTAAGTGTACACAATAATCTTCATTCAGTGCAAGAACAATCACAGGTCCACCATTGGTCGTGGTTCAGCACAGATTTAATTCAGGCGCACGATTGAGCTCAATACGCATGCAATGTTCTGCAAACAGCGTTTACATGGCATACGAAACCTACTGCTGGAAATTGTCTTCGTCATGGGCAGGTAAAAAGCTTGGTATTGCCAAACGTACATAAAGAACGCCAAGCCCCGAATGTAGCGGCTAAGCTTGTATGTCACAAAGCATGTTTGTCAATACAGCTGTTGCAGCGCCCTGTTCAAACGTCAGTTGAATTTTTTTGCCTTGCCAAGAAAGACGCCGAACAAGCGAAAGCGAACGCTAACCCATTTCAGATAGAGAGCCATAGCCTTTCCATTGCGTAATCACTTTAAATCGTTTTGGAGCTTACTTTCATTCGCGCGATCACGGAACTTGAAGCCCGCAGTCGCCGCTGCCCTAGCACGAACTTGCGGGCAAATTTGAAACAAGCACGCAGTTTTTTTGGTAACACCTTTCATATTGCATGGACAAAATTTCTCCTTTTCACAGTTATGGGAACGAAGGTAAAAACGTATGATTCGCAGCGCGCGTGACACGCATACAAGAAAAAGGTATCAATGTCCACGCTTGTTACGGAAGCTACGAGGACACAATAAAAATTGGCTGCGTATCTGCTCCTTTCGTTGCAAATGTCGTCAAAACACGATAGTCTTTGTAGATATTTGCCAAGGAAATGCCGCCCTTTGCTTTCCCGCGCACCTCTCATGCTGTTGTTTTACCGTCGCGCTCATCCCAAGGTAAACACACTAAAGGTTTGCGCAAGGCGATTTGAATTTACCGCGTTCCACTGCTACAGGCCGGGTTCCTTGATGCCAGCGCTGCAGTACGGCGGAGACGCGCGTGAATGGAGGCGGCCCACTACAAGATTTATAGAACCGCGTGGCCGTGCTCCACGTGCGTTCCAAACACAATGTGGAACCTAGCTAGTGGAACCATTCGTTGCTGTTGCGGCGTGATTTTTTATTAGCCGCCAGGAGGCGGCGTTTTTCTGCAGTAGATCAGAATATCATTTGTTATCGAAAAACCAAGCATCCATGAATTTTTAATAAAAGAACACTGTAAATATCCCTTGTTACTAATTTCCTGTCTTATATTTCCGTAATGTCTTGTTCTTGTTCAACATAGTTGAAAAGTATGAACATATAAACCGGGCTTAGACGTTTACATTTGGCTGTGAGTATACAAGACTATTGCGCAGTAAGCATTTTAGTTTCGCCGGGTGGCTGAATCGAGTTACAGACAGACATACAGACAGACCAAAATTTCTGGGTTTAAGTAGCCTAAGAAAGACTATCGTCTTTAATAACATTTTGACTTCCAAAGTGATTTCCTCTGCCTCCTGAACAACCGTGTTCCCTCTTTTTGAACGCTGGACGAGAGCACGTGCCAAATCACTTGACATTCTCCTCAGTTAGCTGTTCCACTTTCCGGGTCAACCCTTAAATTTGGCGGCCGCGCTCGCAAGGACCGCGAGAGGGCAGCTGATTCTGCAGAAGGTCTATAACGCAAGCTTTATATTTTTAAGGTGAAATAGAAGTTCTTAAATCTATCACATTCGAATGATGGTTCATTAAAGTATTTAACTCCCATTACTTATCACAAGAGGCTTTCAGTGGTGGCTGTACTTTCCATTCGTAGAATGCCCTTGCTTCCTGCTAGGTTTCACCTAAGGATGTATAAACGAACATGGTTGGAAAGCAAAAGTAATGTTATATTGCGCTTTCGCCAGTTTAGCGTTCAGTCTAAGACAGGTATTCCACATGGCCTGATTCACTGTAGGGGTAGCAGGCAGTAACAACTTCGAAACATTGGTACCTAGGTACGTGCACTATACCGCTCTAAAGAACAATAAAAGAATATTGCGTCGGTGATAACTATATTCCCCATTTTTCAAGTGATCTTAAATTCTATTAAAACATACTAAGCGAAATGTGCATGACAACTTCAAGTGCCCCCACTAAAAATGGGTCCGCAATACGACTCAGACTAGGCGACCCAGTATGAAAGGACAATTAGTGTGCGCTGTGCCGTGCGCTTCTACTAAGACTCTCCCAGTTGACTCCGAAATAAATACTGCGGGGAACGTTAGTGTGCAATATTCCAATCCTAAGGCCTACCCACTCTGCAAACATTTGGGAGCAGGCGTTAAAAAACTACGCACGTTTGTGAAATCGTTTAGGCTCGCCCGTTTCTCTGTTTACATTTATCGATTTTTGCTGAACCACAACGTACTGCTTTTCATCACTCACCTCTTCGGCTTCGTAATGCCCAAGAAAATGTAATGATCCACCCTCAGCCCTAGTAAGCGTTACAGTTTTCTCCCAATGTGCCCAAGACTTTTCTGCCCAATATGGTGGTTCATTCCCACACCACTTGTATGTTATGGGCAGCTACTTGTTAGGTATTCTTTGAAGTAAATGATCCCGATAACCTACCCTGTGTATCTGAAGTTAGCTTCCAACCTGGGCATGATTGATGCCCTCAATAAACAGCCGCTTCAGATGCTCCAGATGGTTTCCACACTATAATGTTCGAAATTATAGTATTGAACAATAACTGTTGAATGGCCGTGCCATGCTTCGAAAGCGCAAGGAATATTTGTCTGGGTTGTCCAACTAAACTTACCTCTGACGCATACTAATACAAGTGTCTTTATGTAAAATTACCGTGCATAACTCGAATAGCAGTTTTGTTATTTTTCCAAGCCCCCGTTTCCCATGTCTCACTTCGTGCTGGCGCTGTAAACAACTGGGATCACTACGGAAACAAGTGACATTTTAAAACTTGCATTTCTCGACAACGGAGTCTTTGACCGTAGTCGACGACAGCCTCACACTCAACACCTAGATGACAAACTGAGTCTTACTCTGTGAATTTCTCCAAGGCAGTCATGCTGGCACTGATCCGACCAAGCCTCGTAGAAGACAGTCGCTCCAAAATTCGGCGTAGAAGTGTCGGAAAGAAGTGGTACAAGGGTCCCGCTTGGAAGTGAACGAACAGCTCCGTAATGAGGTTTTGAAGTTTCTGGCGACTGGGGTGGTCTGGCGGTAAACGACGGGCGTAGAAGAAAGAAGCGATGTTGCTAGAGGCGCAGGGCTGGATGTACTCTCTGATGTTGATGGGCTCCCCGTTCGTTTTTCTGATTTTTTCCGCGAGGTGGCTGAATTCCTCCTGTTTTTGACAATAGCAAGAGCGTTTCAACTAGAACCGCTACGACATCACTATTAAGAGAAATCACGGTGAGAATTAATTAGCATTTTGCTGAGCTATCATTTATTTTCTCAGGGCCACAGCGGCGGAAGGGTAAATCGGAACTTTTGCTTCAACTGGTGGAATGGAAGCACAAAATATCGAACCGTAGTAACTTAGCAAACTCACCACTTGACACTGTGATGAGTCAGAATTACGCGGATGGTCTTTGCGTCATTTATAATTGCTGTAATGTGATGTGATGTCTATTTTATTGCGCCGAAAACGTTTCTCGTGCTAACATACGCACACATACCGCTCTAGTGTCTTCCACTTGGTTTCACACATTAACGTAGCAATGTCTAGAACACTGATGCGTGCTAGTCCAATTATTTTTGGGAAACTCAAATGAAGGAAAATTCGGCCATTTCACCATTTTGGAACATGTATTTATGAATATTTCCCGTTCCAATATAGCAATGCCTGCAATGCTGCCGGCGTTGATGCCTGCTACTTCAAGTATTTTCGAGAAACGAACATTCAGAAAATTGCGACCACTGCATAAGTTATGGAAGCCACTACATGACTAAAAGAAAATGTCTTTGTAGCTGCTGCGCTAAATGCTTTTAATGTCGCACCTCCACGGAGGCGCTCAATAAGCAGTTGCTATTGCAAGTACAGAACGGCGCAAACTAATCTGCCCGCCGTATAAGAAACGCATTTGAAGCTGTTTTCTTCATTGTTGTGATTTCCTCTACAGCTCCCATTAAGGCTTATACTGCCGAAAATGAATGTCAGGTGACCCAGGGGGTGATGTTGCTCCGGTAGCATTACTGAGGACGCTAGGCTTCATTTATTGTCTGTCTTTGGTCGTCATGATAAGTCCGAGAGCTGTGACAGCCTCGTCCCGCAATCCTTCCTGCGCGACGGAGACAGCTGCATTCATCAGCCAGATTTTCGACCTGACGCCTTCCAATGAATTGCGTTTAAATTACGAAACGTTTGCGATTTCGACGGTATATATCTGAATTTTGTGTCATCATCCCCATCATATTCATAATTATCATCAGTATTCTAAGGTCCACTGCACTAAGAAAACCTCACCCATTGACTTTCAAGCGCTTCTGTGCTGGCCCAGTTATTGAGTCTACTGAGAACAACCAGCATTTATTTGTTTTTTTTTTCTCTTACCCTCCCTCCCCATTCCTTTCCCCCATCGTGACCAGTGGTCATCCTTTTCTATTAAAGGCTGTCTCTCTCTCTCTGTGCTGCGCTGCCCGAGTCCGGAGTTCACCCTGAAGTTGTCTATGTCGTCCCTCTATCGTGTTATTGGCCTTCCCCTTCTTCTACACCCACCGCTAGGTATCCACTCGGTTACCCTAATTGTCCACCGATTTTCGGTTCGTCTCACCGCAACACCAGCCGAGGTGTATTTCGTTTTCTTTCTTTGAACTATGATATCGTCACCTCTAGTTTATTCTCTGATCCAGGTATCTCGTTTTCTGTTCCTGAGTATTCGTAATATTGTCACAAGGCATGGTTATGTTGTTGGCGAGCATGATACAAGGTGGACAATATACGCGCCTAACTGCGATCATCATCATTTGACCCTGTCATTATCATCACGGGTCTCTCTCGCACTCAGCCTTGTTCGCCTAGCCCGGTGCTTGCATCTCGCTGTACCAAGCCTTCAAATATAGCCTCTTCCTCGTAACATTTTGGTGGGAGGTGCGGGGTAACGCTTTACGCACAACGGAGCTTCGCAGCGAACGTCACCTTGCTCAACCACCAACGATAATGGCCAACAATGGGGCCACCGGCCCAACCACCCCACTTATCGTGGTTTCTCAACAACCCCGTGAAACTCGCAAGTTCACCGGAGCCGACGACTTGGACGTTGAGGACTGGATCGACTCGTTCGAGCGGGTCAGCGCCTATAATCGGCGGGATCCAACCATCATGCTGGCCAACGTCGATTACAGTTTGGACGGACCGGCCAGGACCTGGTTCCGAACTTATGAGGCGGAGGTAACAAGCTGGGACATCTGCAAGGAAAGGCTGCGCAAATTGTTCGGCAACCCAGCTGGGCACCAACTTGCAGCCAAGAACGCGCTAGCCACACGCGCACAGACCTCCACTGAATCATACGTGGCCTACATTCAGGACGTCCTGTCCCTTTGCAAAAAAGCTGACGCCCAGATGACTGAGTCCGACAAGGTGGGACATGTACTTAAAGGGATAGCCGATGACGCTTTCCACCTGCTCATCTGCAAAGACTGTGCTACGGTCGAGGCTATCATCACCGAGTGCCGCCGGTTCGAGCAGGTGAAGAGCCGCCGAATTACGTCGCAGTTCCCCCGGCTACCAAACACTGCCGCCACATCATCTTGCGAAGACATTCCGCCACAAACCCAAAACCGTTCGCCTCCCATTTCATCTGGCGTGACCACGGCCACGGCACCACCTGACGGTTTGACAAGAATAGTACGTAGAGAGCTCGAGGCCATGGCCCCCGCCGCTCTTCCCCAATACGTTGCCGAAGACAGCAGGCCTCCCGTCCCGCTAATTCAAGCTGTCGTGCGCGAAGAACTTGCTAAGCTAGGCGTTCAGTCCGTCTGCGCCATTAGCCGCCCTAACTTCCCATCTTGTCCTTTTCCACCTACCAGTGATGGGCGAGCCCCTTTACTCGTACTTTCAACTACCCGGTCAGAAACCCTGCGTATTGGAGAACGCCCGACGACTGACCCATATGCTTCCACTGTCATCGTGTTGGCCACGTGGTGCGATTCTGCCAGAGTCGTCGATTTATGCCTCCACGACCCCGATTTCCTGCCTATAACAACCCAGAAGAAGGCCCTGCTCGCCTCTCTCCCCGTCCTCAGACGCCTTCCCGAGACGACGACGCCCCACCACGCCGCAACAATCGCTCGCCGTCACCGCACCGCCGCCAGTCCCGTTCGCCGCAGCCCCGCCGCTTCCTGTCGCCGACCCCGTATGACCGCTCCTCTCCGGAAAACTAGGCATTGCAGCTCCCAGAGGTGACGCTGCATCTATGACCCGGCCACCAAATCCTCTGCTAACTTTGCCCACCAGACGAAATTTACTAGACGTTACTGTCGATGGTATTCCAGTAAGTGCTCTCATTGACACCGGCGCCCATATTTCTGTTATGAGCTCAGACCTCCGCCGCCGCCTGCGCAAAGTTCTCACTCCGGCGGTGCCCACTGTCGTACAGGTCGCCGATGGAGGGACGTCTGCCGTCGCCGGAATGTGTGCTGCCCGAATCCGCATTGGGGGCCACGACACTGTTGTTCTATTTGCCGTATTGGAGCGATGCCCTCATGACCTTATATTAGGCCATGATTTCCTGTCCGAGCATTCACCTCTTATCGATTGCTCCACCGGTGTCCTCCGCCTTCACTTGCGTTCTCCCTATTCGTCCCCTGAAGAACCCGTCCAGATGCCTTCAGATGTGCTCAACGCCGAAGACCTTTGTGCCGTATTGTCTCCACTCATGATGTTCGCTTACGGCCACAAGCAGCAACCTCCGTTGCCTTGTTGTCAAGCCCTCCGGTTCCTAACGGTGACTACGCGCTTTCGCCTGTTCTGGAAGTGTTGCTATCGCGTGATGTGGCTGTGCCACACACTGTTGTGACAGTTGTGGACAGCAGCATTCACCTACCAGTCCTCAACTTTGGATCATTCCCGCAACTTTTACCGAAGGGTATATCTCTGGCTACACTGCGGCCGATAGGTGACCACCAAGTTTTAGCTTTGTGCGTGGACCCACCTCAACATTCCGATAACCAAACCACTTCAATTCCTTCTGTCGAGGATTTCGCCAACATGATCGCCTCCGACCTTTCCACAGACCAAGCTGCCGCTCTACGCCATCTTTTGAGCACCTACCGAGACATTTTCGACTTCGATAATCGTCCTTTGGGTCAGACTACTGCTGCTCAACATCGTATAAACACCGGTGATGCCAGACCTGTCCACAGCCGTCCATACCGTCTGTCCCATGCTGAACGACTGGTCATTCAGCAGGAAGTCGAAAGCATGCTCCGCAAGGACAACATCGAACCTTCGTCGAGCCCCTGGGCTTCCCCTGTCGTTTTAGTAAAAAAGAAAGGTGGCAGCTGGCGGTTCTGCGTTGACTACCGACGCCTTAAAGGGACACTAAAGTGATTTGTAAACAATGCGGGATTACGAGCGCAAACTGTAGTCCGGAGTCGCTGGGCCCTGTTTCGACCACTCTGTGCGCGTTTACGCGAATTTATTTAGTAGAAAAATCAATTCGAAAATGCTGTCCTCCTCTCTTTACGCTCGCCCATTTTCTGTGGCGTTTTCGTGTGACGTCAGCAGGAGACGAGCTGACAATTGGCTGCGCTACTGCACGGCTCGCCGACCTTCCGCGACCGAGTCAGTCGGCCCACCGTTTAGTCCGCCGGCCGCCGGCGGGTCGTCGCAATTCGTTCGATCAGTTGAAACTAAGCCACAACACGTTTGGGAATGGAAGAATGCGCCTTCTTTTACTTCGTTAGTTTGTACACTGTATCTAGCTCCATGTCAAGGTCGCTTCACACAAGCGCTGCACAAGCGCACATGCGACGCTTCGCTGACTGGTACGCCAGTAGGAATATATAAGGCCTCTTGAAGGGGACAAGAGTGAGCGAAGTCAATATAGGTACTAAGGAAATAAAATCAACTGATATTTTCACCGTACAGCGTAAAACTAGGGTGCGGGAAGCACTTTTTTGCGCTGGGCGTTGAACAAGCAGAGCGGTGAGCAGCACGACTACGCATCTGCGAACGCTTTCCCGTCTACGAAATGCAATTGCTAGACGTGAGCTATTGTGGAAACTCGGGGAACGCGTACTGCACGAGCGCAATACAACAAATAGTCACCTAAGCTGCTTGAAATACTAAAACTAAATAAAAGTGTAAACTGGCTATACATTATACACCTTATCTTTTCCACCGCCACCAGCGGCCCCCTATGGCCTAGTCGTCTGGGGTGCTAGGTATGTCATCGCAAGTGTTTTGCCAGTCACGAGTTCGAATCGCCGCTGGTACATGCTTTTTTTTTATGAGTTAACTTTTTGTTTTTTGCCGATGTTTTCTATACTGAGTTTACCTTTTTTGGGGCCGCAACGTTGATTGCTCCACGAACTAGTCCACAGAACTCGCGCAGGCTGGCACTGGCGCGCTAGCGAGTTCTCGTTGGCGTGCTGTTGCCATAAGCACCGACTGCTTGCGGGCAGTGGGCACAAGCCAGAATCAACAGACCCTTGGCCTGGTGCGAACACGCTTTTTACGATACAGGCATGAGCGAGCCAACCTCCAAATATGGGAGAAAAGCGCATGCATTTGAGCGTCTGCGGGGACGCGGAGGGCGTTCATGCACTGCGTAGGCCTCAGATAGTGAATGCTGCGATTCCAAGCCGTCCTGGGAGGCTTATCTTATGCATTTTACAGCCGACAACATGGCAGAAGTGCGGTACTACGATAACTGGGATATTGAGAATGCCCATCCAACGACGCCATCGAATGTCAAACATGTTGTTTTACAGACCGAAACCGAAACCGAAACTGGTTTGATTGCTAACCTTGGGCATCGTCCAATCACGGCGCCCCCTCCTCCCAACGTCACAGCTTAGTTTGTGCGGCCGCCGCAAACCACGCATGGTAGTTTTTCTTCTTTCGCGCTTTGTAAAATAATTACCGATTTGTCAACCGGATACAAGATGAAAAGTGTGCTAATTTGAGCCAGTCTACACAGTGCAAGCAAAAACGGGAGCGTGACAAATTCACTTCAGTGTCCCTTTAACCAGATCACAAAGAAGGACGTTTATCCATTGCCGCGCATTGATGACGCACTGGACTGCCTGCATGGCGCCAAATACTTTTCATCTATAGACCTCAGGTCTGGGTATTGGGAAATTTCTGTTGACGAATCCGACCACGCAAAAACGGCGTTTGTTACAGCCGACGGCCTCTACCAGTTTAAGGTAATGCCTTTTGGCCTATGCAACGCGCCTGCTACCTTTGAGAGGATGATGGACTCGCTACTTCATGGGTTCAAGTGGTCGACGTGCTTATGCTACCTCAATGATGTGATTTTTTTTTCCCTACATTCGACACCCACCTCAAGAGGCTTTCGGCTGTCTTGGAAGTGTTCCGACGTGCAGGCCTTCAGTTAAACGCAAAAAAATGTCACTTTGGTCGCCGCCAAATTAAGCTTCTTGGACACCTTGTCGACGCCAATGGCGTTCAACCCGACCCCGATAAAGTTCACGCTGTGCAGAACTTCCCAAAACCACAGTCGTCAAAAGATGTCCGGAGCTTCGTAGGCCTCTCTTCCTACTTTCGTCGCTTTATTGCGAATTTCGCCGACATTGCCCGTCCTCTGACAGACCTTGTTAAAAAGAACGTCCCCTACGCATGGGGCACCAAACAGGATGAAGCCTTCACTACGCTTATCGCTCTCCTTACGTCGCCACCCGTTCTGGGCCACTTCGATCCATCGGCACCAACCGAAGTACGCACTGACGCAAGCGGCCGTGGTAAAGGGGCGGTTTTGGCACAACAACAGGCCGGCCAGAACCGCGTCATCGCCTACGCCAGCCGTCTCCTGTCTCAAGCCGAACGCAATTACTCCATTGGGAACGGGAGTGTCTTGCGCTTGTCTGGGCCGTCGGCAAATTCCGCCCATACCTATACGGTAGGCCATTTAGTGTTATTAAAGACCACCACGCTCTCTGCTGGTTTTCGTCTTTGAAAGACCCCACGGGCAGGGTTGGTCGATGGGCTCTCCGCCTTCAAGAGTATACTTTCTCTGTGCTCTACAAATCTGGTCGCCTACACCAGGACGCCGACAGCCTGTCACGGCATCCTGTGGACCGTCCAGACCTGAGTGGAGCAAGTTCTGATGTCTCCCTTTTTGCCATCTCCGACCTCCTGAACATTACTGAAGAATAGCGCCGTGATGCATCATTACGCCTAATCTTTGACGGTCTCGAATCCGCAACACCTGACCCTTCTCTACGTGCCTATGCAATTCGTGATGGCACCCTCTATTATCGCAACTTCCGTGCCGATGGTCCCGAATTGCTCCTTGTTATACCTCAGCAATTGCGTGCGGCCATCTTGCACCAGCTTTACGATGTCCCCACGGCTGGCCATCTCGGATAACCCGCACGTACGACCGTGTGCGACGTCGCTTCTTTTTGCCCGGACTATACAAATCCGTGCGACGATACGTCACCGCCTGCGACCTCTGCCTACGGCGGAAAACACCGACCACGCTCCCCACCGGTCAGCTTCAACGGATCGAAATTCCCCTTGAGCCATTTTTCCGTGTAGGTTTGGACTTACTGGGCCCTTTTCCTCTATCCAAGTCCGGAAACAAGTGGGTGGCCGTCGCGACGGACTATGCAACACGTTTTGCCATCACCCGTGCCCTGCCTACGTGTTGCGCGACCCATGTTGCCGATTTTCTCCTTGCCAACGTCATTCTGCACCACGGAGCTCCCCGTCAATTGCTCACCGATCGTGGCCGATACTTTTTATCGAAAGTTGTTGACGACCTTCTGCACTCATGCTCTACTCAGCACAAATGTTCCACAGCATATCATCCGCAAACAAACGGACTCACCGAACGACTCAACCGGACGCTTACGGACATGCTGTCTGCCTACGTCTCAGCGGACCATCGCGATTGGGACATCGCCCTTCCATATATTACATTCGCCTACAATTTTTCGCGTCATGACACCATGGGATTTTCCCCTTTCTACCTTCTTTACGGCCTTGAGCCTGCATTGCCCCTGGACACCTTATGCCCCCTTCCGCCTTCTTGTCCACCGAATACGCTCACGATGCGATCACCCGAGCTACTTTTGCAAGGCAGATCGCCCGCGGCCGTCTTCACGAATCACAAGCCTCCCAGAAGAACAGATATGACCAGCGCCACCGGCCAGTACACTTCCCTCCGGGATCATTGGTCCTTCTCGGGACACCATCCCGTCGCGTGGGACTTTCAGAAAAACTGCTTGCGCCTTATACCGGTCCTTACCGCGTTTTCCGCTCGGTTACGGACGTAACATATGAGATCACCCCCGTCCTTCCTTCACCTTCCGAGAGAACCCCGCCTACTAACATTGTGCATGTGTCCCGCCTCAAGCCATGCTGTGCGCCTTCGTCGACTACAAGTTAGCGTCGGGACGACGCTTTTCCAGCGGGGAGTCATGCCACAAGGCATGGTTATGTTGTTGGCGAGAAGGACCCATGATACAAGGTGGACAATCTACGCGCCTGACTGCGATCATCATCATTTGACCCTGTCATTATCATCACGGGTCTCTCTCGCACTCAGCCTTGTTCGCCTATCCCGGTGCTTGCATCTCGCTGTACCAAGCCTTCAAATATAGCCTCTTCCCCGTAACAATATTATTCATTCAAAGGCCCACTGAGGTGACGTAAGTTTACTTTGTAGTTGTTTAGTAAGGCGCCAAGTTGCAGTCCCGTATGCCATCACCGCCAGTATACACTGGTTGCACATTTTTCTGGTGGGTGACAGAGGTAGCTTACTTTTCATTATTTGGGAGTTCTTGCCGAGTGCCCTGCCTACGTGCCCTGCCCCAACCCATCCCTATTAGGCGCCGGAATTCTCTGTCATCGTAGGGTCAGCAATAAACATCTCTTCGACTTAGTTGTATCCTTTAATTTTTTCAGGCGTTTTGTTTCGTAAGCTCTAGAGCACGTTTTCGGCATGAAGCTTACTCGTTAGTTTCTATTTATTCTTATATATTTCCAGTGCCGTGGGCCATGCTTATTGACTGTAGTTCCTGAAGCATTGTTTGTATGTTTTCTGTAGTATCACTAAGCAAGACTTTACCGTCAACAAACCTCAAATGGCTCTATTATTCCCAGTTCCTCCTTAATCCTAAGTTTTCCCTGTCGAGCTTTCTCAATACGCCCTCCGGACATGTTGTCAAAGTTTTGCAGAGATGGCATCTCCCTGTCTTACTCGCTTCCGGATAGTAAATTTATCGCTTTCTTAGTGGAGGGTTATCCTCCCCTGCATTCCTTATATATGTCTTCTAGAAGTCTTATGCAGGTGTCATCTGTTCCCCGGTCTTTTAGTGCTTCTTAAACGGCTGTGTTTAGTACGGAACAAAACGCTTCTCGTAATGTATAAATGTCACGTGCAGCCGTTTAGTGTGCTCTGCGGATTGTTGTATCACCCGACTGAAGACATGGATGTGATCTATGGATGAGTACCCTTTTCTCAACCCAGCCTGCTCTCGAGATTGTTGGGAATCCAGGCGGGCACCTATGTGGCTAACTATTATTACAGTGAAAAACTTGTACACAACTGAAAATAGACGGACGGGTCTGTAATTCTTGATGTCCTTCGGATCTCCTTTCTGAAGAATCAGAATAATGTTGGTGTTTTTCCAGGCTTTGGTCAGATTTTGAGTCTTCAAGCATTTTCAAAATGGTACAGCAATCTTTTTCCGGTACAATATCTCCTCCTTGCTTGAAAAGATCTACGGTAATACTGTCGTCTCCTGTAGGTTTTCTTATTTTTATTCCTTTGAGAGCCTTTCCAACTTCCTCTTTAGTCACTTGTGGGACATCGCAATTTGAGTTCGTACTCTTGGTAGCTTCCCCTTGTCTCACGTCACTGGCGTGCAGCCTGGTGAAGAATCGTTCTGCTACCTTTATTATTTCGACCACGTTGGGAGTTATGTTGCCCTTTTCGCGTGTGAGCGGGTACATCCTGTCTTTGACGATGGCTAGCTTTCTCTTAGTTGCTTTTTAGCTTCCCCCTGTGCGAAGCATTTCCTCGAACACTGCCATAATATATGTACGAATGCCGTTGGTTTTACGTGTGTGAATCAGTTTTCACGGATCAGTTATTTCAGTTATATCCGCCGTACTTGATACCTTGCCGTTCTTGCGTTTGGCAGCGAGTTTTTTTTTATATGCAGAGCTTTTCAGTAACTCACGATGTCACCCGCGTTGGCGTCCGTAGTCCGCACCATCGTTGTCCCTACTATATAAAAAGAAAAATACTATCCGACGCCAGGTTTTGATCCCTCGACCATGCGGGCGGAACGCTATCTACATCGTACTCTAACCACTGCGCCACAAAGCCGACACAGAATCAGACGCTATATACGCGCCTGATATCGTTGACTCATTCAAATTACTCCTGACGAGCGCTCTCTCGTCAGCAGTTTCCACAAGTGCAACAACATAACCATAACGCAAACTACTTAACGTCGTGCGCCCCCGGAAATGCTCTGCATTTGATCGTGCCCCTCGCGAGGGGCATGTTTCACTGCGGCTTCCTACTGGCCAGTACACTCGTCGCCATCTGTCGGATGTTGTGCGAACCCTTTGCGGCTGATGGCGCGCGATTTGAAATTTATGTACACTTTTTCTTGGCTAGATGTATAGTGTGTGTTTCCCACTCCTTCTATCTGCCGTAGCTGCGGCTGATTCACGGAGGGTCAGAGTTAGGTTGTCATTTAGCCTGCCTACACCAATCCCCGCGGCTTTTTCAAAAGGGAGAATTTTTTGAAGAGTCATTTAAACTCCTTAGGTATGGCTCTGACTGACTTCATGCGGGGTTTATAGTTGTGACGAGTTTCCTTCTTTTCTCAGATCCAGCCTTAACTTGGATATCATCATCCTATGATCGGTGCTCCGCTTACATAGCACCCATACGTCTTTCACAATACCTGGGTTGTCGCTTAAAATGAAGTCAATTTTGTTTGAACAGTGAAGCTCTTTTAAAATCGCAATTTTTTGTCTGCGCAGTTACAATCACCAAGAAATTGCCAAGCGCGCGCTGAATCTTACTGAGTAGATCTACGTCTTGCACGATACCCAGGTTGTCACTTTAAATGAAATCGATTTGGTTTTTGGTTGTACGATCGGCACTTTTCCATGTCCTTTTCGTGTTCTTTCGTTTGTAGAAGAATGTGTTCATAAACCTGAGGTTTTTCTCACTGCAAATTCCACCAGTACATCTTAACGACTGTTGCGATAGTCTATCTAAACGTTTCCCAATCACCTTTCCCCTATTTGCTTCTTACCCACCTTGCCTTTAAATTCTCCCCTCAAAATCGTGAACTGCATTGCGGCCTTCTTCATTGCTGATTCGACGTCCTGGTAAAAGCTATCTACGTCTCTATGATCATTGCATGGTTTTTAGCGCATAGGCCTGTGCTATTGTCAACCTGTATCGCTCATTTACCTTGAATACAACATCCGGGACTGTCTCGCTAACGCTGAAAAGAAGCCCCTCGTTTCCTGCTATTTCTCTTGTGGATTAAAATTCCCACACCATGTTCTTTCTATTCTTGGTGTAAACTGTAGTATGGAATATGACCGCTAGTTATCTCTACGAAGCCTTCTCCTGTCTTTCTAACATACTTAACCCTATAACATGAAACCTAATTTCTAAGAGCTCCTCTTGTTGTCCAGGTGAGCTTCCCTCACTAAACAAGGGGCGTGCGTTGAACGTTGCCAGGGTCAATTTTCAAAGCTGGCCTGCCCGGACCCAGAGATTCTTAGCACCCTTTCGTGTATCGCTGTTGTGACCACAGCAGTGGACAGGCGCTCCACAGCTTCTGGGAACTGAGAGTAGAGGGTTGAGTTGATCAGAAATGCAAGTGGCGGCCAAATACTACACCAGGGTGGCCAGATCCTCGTCTGGTGAGAGAGTGCGGTTCGCGTTGCTAAGAGCCTTTCTAGCATGCTTGAACCTTTCTAGTGTAGTCCTTTAGGTACCCGGGGTGACGGTTACTTCCGGAGCAAGCATTCCATACCTGAATGGGTAGGGCATAGAGAGCCAGACAAAAAAGAGCGAGAGAGCAAGAGACATTTTCCGAGGATGACGTTGCCTCGCCGCCTGTACTGATACTGAGCCATGGTGCACCATTTGTCGGTTTTGCTTTTTATACGCGTGGTTGTGAAGGATTTACGTAACACGCTCACTGACTGATGACATTCACAGACATCTGGCCATTGGGAAGGTAAGCCACTGCCATGCTCGAGTGAGTGAGTGAGTGAGTGAGTGAGTGAGTGAGTGAGTGAGTGAGGGAGTGAGTGAGTGAGTGAGTGAGTGAGTGAGTGAGTGAGTGAGTGAGTGAGTGAGTGAGTGAGTGAGTGAGTGAGTGAGTGAGTGAGTGAGTGAGTGAGTGAGTGAGTGAGTGAGTGAGTGAGTGAGTGAGTGAGTGAGTGACAAGCGGTGATAACTGTAAAACTGTTGGGGCTAGGAGGCTCATTTTGGGAAACAGGTTTTCTAGAACCATACGAAAGAGGATTGCGGAAGGGTTACAACTTACATGGCCGATTTCCTGACGAAAATGCAAAAATTCGCGCAGCTTCATCTAAACGCGTCTCCAATGACAGAAATGTTCTCGCTGCTCCTCAATGGCTTCAATATATATCTCTTGATGGAAAGCTGTTTCCTGATACTTCTTTCGCCAAGAGCACGCACTACCAAACAGAGCGATCATTCCTGACTTGGGAGTTGCTCGTTTCTTGTTGTTGACCGACTACATTTTAACAGAGCGTGGTCGTTTTCGCCGCAGTTGACTGATATTCACATTTTTGAACAGCGTCGCTGAAGGCACTCCCCATGCTGAAGTCATTTCTTCCCGGAATTCAAAGTTTTATAAAGCATGATTAAATGTAGGACAGGGACACCAAGGCAAGTGATGCTACTAGGATTCTCACTAAGGTGCCCGAAATAATTGCCTGGTAGACACGCAGGGAGCCCCCCGGACATAGCTTGGTTCGAACACCGGCAGCCAGCGCTTGCAGTTGCTTTTCTGCACGTTTCAACTTGTTGCGGTTTTACGCGGCCTAAACCGGGGTTCTCGAAATACACGGTGCCGCCGCTTTCGTCACAAGGATTGCTCGAGGTTCCCTGTGCAAACAACAACGGAGTCTCACCATCATCTTGTCTTCCATGGTAGTCCTGGCAAAGCCCAAGTCCCTCAACATGGTCATGCAAAACTTTTTGTTTGCACTCCAAAGTTTGCCATTAAGGCTACCAACTCCTGGAAAAAAAATATTCACGGGTTTTCTTGGTTTTTATTGCAATGGAGGACAATTTAATTAAATGTGCACCAACACACGCTATCTGTATTGCATAAAAACGTGTTCGTAAACATGATTACTTATCTGAAAACAAAATTCCAGCATAGCAAACTATTTTTAATTTGTAATCTTCTTTTCTGAGCATTAGTATTTCGTCGGCAATTTCTCTGTCATTTCGTTCAAGCAGAAATGCCTCATTTTCATTCGATATCCGTCAAAAAGAAATTCTCTCGTAGATTGCCACAATTGTAGCCACCAGCTCCGAAATCAAGTGCTCGCACTTGGAAGAATGCTTTTTCACACGCCAAGGGTATAATTATCCCAGCACCACGTCCCGCATACAACATTGCTCTCGTGAACAATTTTTGTGGATATAAAAGTGAATACATTAAAGTAATAATTTTAAAAATCACTACAACGACATTGTGCACCTACAAACCTTCATCGGACAAAACTTTCATTCGTAAGACTGTTGTTGTAGCGCACTCACCTCGTTCAGAGATGTTTCATAGAAGGACATCTCGATCTATAGCTGTGGTACCATTACGTGGTGCACAGAACTGTAGAGATTTTTCTCATGTGTACTTACATGATCTACTATTCCTGCCAGCTTATCGTATATAACGGTGGGCTCAAATTGTAGCACAGTTAAGCCTAGATGTAACGAACCTCTATGTAAGGAAGTCCTGGATTTAACGAAGTTTTTCAATTCCTCATTGCCACTCCCTTAGAAGCCCATGTGTTTTTGACCTCTATGAAACGAAGGCGTTGTGGCGGTTAACCTTAATGTTACGAACTGTCTAAGCTGAACAGCCATGGTTTTTAGCACTTTTTCTGCTGAATGATCGGCCAGAGGAAATGCACTAATTTGCCAAATGCTAGCACTGCTTCAAGGAACTAGCAGCAATGAAGTCGTCTAGAATCGCCAAAAACAAAAGTCGTCGTGATGATCTTGATGAAAGCAGCGGCTAGCGCCACCCCATGGCTAACGTAACACCAAACTTACATTGTGAAGCGTGACACCAGGCGGAAAAGGTAACTACACTCCAATTTTTTGGCGTGACTTGCGTCGTCTCCAGTCTTTCTCTCCCTCCTCTCTCATCCTTTCTTCCCACATGCATTTCCTGTATATCTACTTCAATAAAATTTATTCAGTCACTCATTTTTTTTTTCGCCCGTACCGCAGACTACCTAGCGTTTCTGCGTGCAAGTGCGGTGTCGGTTCGAGAGTTACGTTTTGAGGTGCTAGGCCTTCCTGTCTACCTGTAGTCACGCGTCTTCATTGGTACCCGTGGTGTCGGTTTGCGATGATCAGTCCTGTTGCCAGAAAATGGTAAGCTTTCTCTTTTGCAAGATAAGTTCGCATTTTTAAATTCCGTCGCCTCCCGGTGCAGTATTCCAGCGAGCACCCTCTGAACAATCTTGAATGGGAAAGAGTACGAAGTTCGCGAAAAGGCGCAGTTTCAGCATCAGTTTGTTTTATGAAACGCGTCTGAAACCCAAAAGTGTCAAAAGGCAGACGTGATAGCTAAGCTACGTTGGTGAATACGGGGGTAAGTGACCCAGCTTCTTTGAAGCTCCGTGCGGTCCATCAGCTCGAGCTAAAGGGGCACGCGCAAATCACGCAGCATTTCACTCTGAAATAAATGCTTGAAGGCCGAGTTCACCTTCACTAATGTCAAGCATTCTGGTTTCGCATCTGCTTCATCCACGCTAGCCTTAAGTCGAAACCTGCATGCAACGAAAACTTGGATGTGACGCAAAATTGCTAGCTTTTGTCGACTTACTTATATCTAGGTTTAATTGTAGTAGTTCTGCTCAAGGAAACATTCCAAGATAGCCTCCGAAAAGTATAAACAGCATTGTTTCTGATAAAAAAGGCCTCAGCCATCCTTTTTTGCAGGCTTGTATGATTCGTTTAAAAAGAATCAAATTATGCTGTTGAACGCGCTAAAGCTACACCCTAGCCGGCTGTAAAAACGGGCAATAAATAAAAACAAGCGAGACTGTGACGTAAGTCCACAGTTTCACGTACTCCGGTCCGGCCGCGAGGGTACATTAGACGCAAAAAAGAGAAGCCGATCAATTTAAAAAATTGTTCTTGAAGTTCCGGCGTCTAGCACGCAAGCCTTGTTCCCAATGAAGACAAACACATTTCCAGTTTTGGTTCATGTAAATGGTTCAAGTAATTCCTGCGAACTGCGAGTCTAGATCGGCTGTAGCTTTCCGTGGTTGCGAGGTTGCGATTAACTGTGTTAGTTGTGTGGTGTGAGTGATTAGTGATTCCAGATGTAGCCGTGATGACCACATTTTTTTTGTTGCCACGATTCTTGCAAAACGAAAGAAGTATTGTGTGAGATATCCATTAGACAACTCTGCGAATATTCTACGAAATGGTTTCCGCAGGCTGCAAGGCCGTTTACACCGCGGAATCCAGAAATTTTAAGAAACGATTGCAGCAGCATGCTCGTGACGTGAATAACAGCATTCGCAACAACGCTTAGCGCAACACGGTTTCACCAGTTACCCCAAGATTGATTGGGACAATTTAAGAATCGTCGGAATAGAGGAATGACAGCATCAAGGCTACATATAAAATCAATAATCATTCCGGCCAACCTAACACAGTTAAGGGCAACAACGGAAACCTACACCCTATCTACGCTTGCTGCTCGAAACGGAGCAAATCTAGCGATGTCCTCATAGTAAACATGGCTTTCGTGCTAGAAGTTTAAACGTCAAGAATTACATTTTTAGCAGATCGGCGTCTCATCTTTGTGTCTAATACACGGTGCTTAGAAGGCGCGCCATAGTGGAGTGCTCCGCATTCATTTTCATCAAGTCGATGCGCGAACGTTCTCGTTTTTCGACTGCCTCCATCAGATAAGCAAATACCGCGGCAGGGATCCAACCCGGCCACGGTGGCTGGTTTTATGACGAGTAAAATATGGGGTGAACTACACGACACGCTTTCTGTTCACGCAAGCCAGTTGCCACCAGCCCCAGCCGATCACCCCCTCCTTACCCCCAGCGCGTGCGCGGCCTCTCATGCCCAGCTGAGACCAGAAGGCCATACCCCTCCCGCGCCCTCTTGTCCTTCTTGGTTCCACGCAACTTCAAGTGGGGCATTGGTGGCGTGAATTCTTCGGGGAGAGACTTCAATAAACCCGTCACGGGTGTGTATGGCGGCAAAACCTTAACAATGTATTCTTGTCTCCTGTCGGCTTCGCCACACGCATTCATTTCCTGAACTATGACTTCACCTATTGCTTTCTGAGGGGGCTGCAGTACAGTCTTAGGCAAAAGATGGCGCCACCAGTCCACGGCGCGCGCGCCGCTCGTGGGACCTTGTTCTCGGCGGTTGCACTCGGTCTTGCAAGAGGTAGCATCAAACATCCCCCTCTCGAGGGGCACGATCAAATGCAGAGCATTTCCGGGGGCGCACGACGTTAAGTAGTTTGCGTTCCGTTAATGTTGTTGCACTTGTGGCAACTGCTGACGAGAGAGCGCTCGTCAGCAGTAATTTGAATGAGTCAAGGATATAAGGCGCGTTCGAAGCCTCCCATTCTGTGTCGGCTTTGTGGCGCAGTGGGTAGAGAACCATGTACATTGCGTTCCGCCCACAGGGTCGAGGGATCGAAACCGGGCGCCGGATAGTATTTTTTTTATATAGTAGGGGCAACGACGGTGCGGACTACGGACGTCAACGCGGGTGACATCGTGAGGTACTGAAATGCTCTCCATTTAAAAGGACCTAACGGTGGTTTTCTGGGGGACCAACTGAATTTCCTAGATTCATTCAACCCTTCGAGGAATATGTGCGAGCGGACGAACGGTTGTCCGCAACCGGTCGGTGCGCTCCGATACTTCCCAAGGACGAAATGCTGGAAGTGAGTCACAGAAAAAGCACAAGCCATCCCGAGCAATGGGACGCAATCGGGCACCTACCTCAACACGAACCTAAGACGCTACCACTTGACCACGCGGCCAATTTTTCTTTTTGGCCACGTGGACAGCAATGAAACCTGTTTTATTTATACAGGAAGTGGTTACATTCCTTATGACTGCTGCTTTCGAGCATGGTAATTACAATAGCATGTATGGTCAGCGGTTCGGCTATACCAAGACAGTAGTTACCAATGAACGTAACATCGCTAGAAACGGGTGCGCTATTTTAAACAGCAATGCCGTTATTTTAACCCTGTACTTCCCAATGTATCACACACGATACGCAATCTTTAGTTCTTTTTTACTCTCACCTGGGCGTTTCCACTGTATCAGTTCTGATACCTCCTGAGCATTTAAAAAAAACTATAGTTTTGTAACTGGCCGCTTGTAGTCCCAAATACCGTTCGCAAGGTGGCCGCCTCCATCGTAGGCACGCTTGGCGGTGCAGAACTAATTCGCAAGGTAACTCGGTGCCAGTAAGATTTCGGCGTGACTCTACAAGTTACATGGAAGGTATATGACTGATTTTTACGAGGCCATCCATGTAGAAGCGACGCTTCGACGCTGTTCAGTAAATCCAAATTGACTGTATAATATATGACACAATAGGCAATAAAAGTATCTCGATGTAGCATATATGATGCAGCGGCCAGTGCTGTAGTAGATTTGAGCGAGTTCGTGTGACACCAAGAGAGCTTCAATTTTTCATTGCCGGTATCACATACGCCCTTAAAAAAACGAAGAAATTAAAGAGGTGAACCACCACACCCGCTGTTTTATCATCTGACATAAACTGCTGTGTTATACATTTCACGTTCGATTGCATGGGTTCCGCTGCGCGGCCGTTCGCCCATGCTGGAGCGAACGCAGTGGGTGGCGCACTTCGCTGTTATGCGTGACCACCTCCAAGATAAAAATGAGTGGCGCTAGTGGCCGTTCCTACATAACGTATGCTGGTGTGACTAGGAAGCAGGTAGGTGTGACTGGGAAGAAACGGAGTGGGTCACCGTGCATACTTTCTGACAAGAGGCATTGTTGCAAGATCAGGCCAGCTTTTTAAAGTAAGTTTTAATGGGAAACGACTGGGGATACAAAGTATTTGTACGTGTTATGAATAATTGCAACTGCGTTTTCCAATTTTCGCGGCTAAACTGCCCTTGTGCCTTGTATCATACATGCTATATAATGTAATTTTGTAACCTCGGGAGAAAAAAAATTCATAGCGTTTCTTTATTGTTACATTCAAAAGTACAATGTAATATAAAATATATTATTTCTATTGTTTTTATTGTTTCGGCATTACAAAATTACAAAAATTTAAAGCCTATCTTTAATTTACGAGAAATGCTACCACTATTCAACATATTACAACTACCACACGAACCTTACTTTTGTTTACAAGCGCAGACTTACACAGGATTTACGTGCTATTTCGATCATTCATTTTTTAAAGAAACCAAATATACATGAATTTGTTTCGGCCCATTGGTATTAGGTCCTCAACAACGGCGCTCCAAATCTGGTAAGCATACAGAATAAATAGAAAACTTCAACTTGTTACAATCAGTGAACAAATCAAAAGAAATAAACACACCACCCCTCTTGTACACTTTTATTTATTTAATGTACCCTCCGGGCCAGAGGCATTGAAGAGGGGAGTGGGTTTTACAAAAAAAACATGCTGTTCACTTGTACATGCTGTACACTTGAAAACATGCTGTACACTTGTACAGCATGTTTTCAATTCTTTAACGTACACAAGAAATGCGTAGTGCCGTTTCGTCGAAAATGAGAGATTTCTTCTGAACAAACTACTGCTATCCAGAAAATAAACGAGGCACTCCTACACCGTTTCGTAATTTTGGAAGAGAAATGTGGTCGCTGTCTGTCTCTTTCTGCATACTTGATTCTGCTAAAATTCTGCATTTAAAATATGTCCTTTTGTTGTACTGCCACAATCTATGAAACCGATAACGAAAAAGGCAGAGCGTTCTTCATACAAAATATTTGGGTTGAGAAGCGTTGCACTTACCTGCGAAATATTCACGATGAGTCCCAAGGGTTTTCGAACGATACAGTATTTCGTTAGTGTTTAAAAATTTCCTTGTGCTCTCGAAGTCGTTAACTACAACAATATTCATACCGTTAAACTTCAGCCTGGAAAAACAACGAAAGGACACATACAATTCCTACAATATGTTGCCCGTTACTTCATAACGACTTTCTAGCAAAAATTTTTCGAACGCAAAAGCAATGATTTTTAATAGTCACAGCACTTTCAGTTCTTGCAACAGCCTAATTATTTGAGATTTCATAGTAACTAAATTTTCATTCTTTGATATTGCAGAAGGTTTCAGCTGTTCGGTAGACATGATGGCAGTAACGACCATTATAAGCTTCCTAGACCCCTTTTCCTTTTTCTCTACACATAGAGAAACTCTACAGGTATGGAGTGTAGAGGAACCACTAGAAGAAATTGAAACAAATCGGCACCACAAAACTCCGTAGTCTGCCAAATATACTAACTACAGCTACACAAGCTGTCGGTAAATACATTTTGATCTTAGGGAATACCGAATTCCCGAAACCAATATTTACCCTAATATTAGAGTACGAGGGGCGTTCATAGCAAGTAAAGGCAAAAAATACGAACCACAAATAAACATAGGTTAACCCACAAATTCGAAAGTATTCAGAAGAATATATAAAAAAGAGGTGACCTCCAAGAGGAACAATCTCTGCGAGAAACGAGCGTCAGCTTCCTGGTATATGCCTTGCATTTCCGCTATCTTAACGGACAGGAGACTGAAAATGCCAGCAGTTCACTAAGCATGGGTTAGACAGCGGCCCTTGGTTTAGCTACTGCGAAGAGAATGTTTTGGTCTGTCTGTCTGTGTATCGATAAACCGAAGGAGTCGCCCAGCCAAACTTTGCAGAATTCTTGAATGAGGGGTTTCATAGGCAAAAGAATTCTAATGTATAAATCTTTTAGCATAAAATTTAGTTGCATGCATTCTTCTGCTAAAAACATTAGGGATATTTGAGTCCACCATAATTTATAAATAATACTGGCAGTGTTTTTCTAGCACACATAGACGTGGGCGAAATTTTTGCCATATCGCCGAGGAAAACTCGTTCAACACCATATTTGTCTATTCAATACCAAAAGAGCTCACGTCCGAGCCTATGCTTCTGCCGAGGCACCAAGCCTAACAATAGTAACAAATCCCAACGAAGGGGGCGCCAGAAGTGGGTGTACTCAAATCTAAACCGAGTTCGTTTAGCCTCATTGCGTTTATCATGGATGAACGGAGATTAGAGGGGAACATCGTCAGTTGCATGTGGTGAGGGTGGCAGGGCAATTACGCGCCACGAGCGGCAGAAGACTCATACGCGACCAATTTTATCCAAATACGCGAGCAGATATGCGACCAAGTTTTAAAATACGAAGGGCTTTTTCGGTTTATCTGTCAGTATATTCATCACTTCAGCCTTCCGTCCAAAAGCTAGAACGATTCTTCATAAAGTATATATAGGCAATTCCAATACAAACAACTAAACCTGCGTAAACCTGCGTTTCCAAGTCATACATTTCCCCATTACGCAGCGCAAATAAACCCGCCGCCCAGTTCAGACCGAATTTTTTTAGTCACCGGTAGTTCTTGGGCTATTTTATTCTAACACATTGTTATTTGGTTTCCCATAGCACGTAAAAACAATTACCGGTTCCCATGCAGCATTTACCATGAAATATTTGTGTCGAAATGAACTGATGTTTAACATTTTTTTAGAGTTATTCAGCTTGGCGTTGTTGCTGATTATTGAGACGATGAGTCGTTGGAAGTTTTAATCTTCCTTGGAAAGACTTCCCGAGCGCCAACATCAGAGAGGCTCACACCGGGTTCCCCAGGAGCCTTCCCCAAAATCAAGTTTCCGCACTAGCCAAGCTTTCCGTCGCGGTCCCTGAAAACTATAGCTTTATGTGGTGTAATACTCTAGTTTCATGGTCACACTTAACTGTTCCGCCTAACTACTGTGAGTTTGCGTGTCAAGTGGCCACGTGGCCCGTGCAGCGATGGAAAAATTAAAGCTCTTGAAGCTACAGTAACAACAGAAAATGAAATCCCACAAGTTTGTAAGAAACTATTCATATCAGCAGTTGCGACATTATCTGTTTGAGCGCACCACTTTAGGTTTTTGTATTCACCAAGCACTAAGAGCGCGACAACACTGTTCACAAAGCCATTCAATGAGCTTAGGACAGCCAAACCCAGTGTTTCAACCGCATGTTGTTGCCTTTTTGCCTCCCGAATCCTGTCTGCTACGTGGTGCTGAGTCGCGCCTCGTGAACTGTTTAGTGTGCCTTCTTTGCTTTATATCGCCACATATATTATGGTGTTGTCAGCACCTTGCTCTTCTCCGTTGTGCACAACATAGGCTTTGCTTCGGCCACGGCGCAGAATTCTGCCTTCACTTTAGTCGCAGTCGATGCTATGTGTGTTTTTTGCGATCCCAAACATAGGTGGGCAACCGAAGTTAGCGCAGGTCATTACCAGGCTAACTACAGTTTTGCTCTTCCGTGTAACGCAGGCCGACTATGGTTAAGTCTAACTGCTCTTAGGTTAACCAAGGTTATAGGGTGTCCGTGTAACTCGGATATAACTTCACCATACGCAGCCCCCCCCCCCCCCCCTGCCTTTACCGATAGTCATTTACTCGGCCCCGCTGAGTGATCAGCTGAGGCTAGCTACAGTTGAGTGTAAGATAATTCCTCGCTGTCCCAAGGGCAAGGTGTCTGAAACAGCAACACCAGCCCCCTCCGAATTTGTCGAAAAAGCAAAGAAAGCTTCACGTTAAAACCCCGCGTTCAAAATGACAGAAAAAGGCTCCAACACATGCGAGGTAAAAGTGAGGGCAAAAAGAGCACAACTCCCGCACGAGCTGCCCCAGGCAAATAATACACCAAAGATAAAAGAATAGATCTGCGCTGTCCAATAGGTGGTGCGCGAGCAATGCGAATTTGAGATATTTGGAGTGCACTTAACGCACACTCAATTAACCAGGAGATGTGGGAGAGCAGAGACGAAGCTGGCAAGGGGTGGGACTCAAGAGCAAAGAAGGAGTGACGGGCCGGGACACGAGATGACTCTTGTCTTTCGACTTTAGTGGCAGTTAGACAAGCTTATACGGGGCCATTTTTTTGTAACCCTCCTAAGAATTGAACAGACAGGTTCCTAAAAACAAACTAACAATGGTGCTTTTTTATTTCTTGTGTATGCATAAGGAACAGTGTATTGGTATACTGGTAACCCAAGACGAAAATAAATCATAATTAACGTTGCGATTCTTCCTTTTTCGGCGCCAAGCAGTTTTTTCTAATGTTTTATATGCCGATCTGCACGCCAACGTGCCATCTTTGGGTGTCTCTAGCAATTTTTTCCAGACTCCGGAGCCCATCTTTTTTACGAGTCAAACAGAGCAAAACATTATGCAGCTTCATTCTGAAAACCCAATTGTATGCTAGAAAAGCGAAAACTGACGTGACCTTCCCGTTCGTAATTCAACACGAGGGCATTGCGTGAACTATATGCCTTCCTGTATTTTTTTACCCAGCCGCCAATCAAAAAGTATGACATATATAGGGCAGCCAAATATAGCGTCCTGAAATCCTGCATCTTCTCCGCCCACTAACATCCTACACTGCAACAGCACTGGAATTGATATAAGACCAGAGCCAAACATATTAGGGTGGTCACTAATGCCTTACGGAGGAACAGGTGTAGAATTGAGGGTAGGGCGGATTTTCTTCAACCACATCTAAGCCAACAGGCAAAATAAAGAGAAACAACCAGTGCACCCTTGTTAAGCCTACGCTGCCTCTAACTATGGTTTATTTAACGCAAAGGGGCAACCTTTTCAGACGTACCTGTAAACAGGCCCAAACATTGAGGCCCACTCAAGGGCTTTTGTTTTGAAGAAATCATGTGCCTGTATCTCCACGTGTCCCCGGTAACTACTGGAGGGAGGCATCGGTGGCAGGCGTGCACCGGGCGGAAGTTCACGTCCGAAAAGGCGCCTTCTTAAGAACTGAAGAGCGAGCCACACAAGGAATGCAAGGATGAGGCTGAGGACCACCGATGCAGTGAATCCCATGACACCTGATTCCGTTGTTGTCCTCACTCACTGCATACAGGCGATGTTTGTGAGAAAATACTGAAAAATCTGTCACACATGAAATTTATAAAGTTGTATTTATTCTGCATTGCAGCTTTTCACGTTGATTTTTTGTTTGATGTTAATTAGCGTTGGCGATTGCTCGAATGCCCCTAGGCTAAATTCTCTCTTCTGCCGCCGTGTGACCTTAAAAGGGGGAACACCCCTCCTGACTCTAAGCAACTTCAGCGAAAACGAATACTTCGTGAGCTGTACGTTATCGTAGTAACACGCGGGCATTATTCGGCTGAACTCATCCCCGTTCTTTTTTTTTCAGATTGCCGGATTTTTCACTGTTTTCGAATGAATATGCACTGCCTAACATTACAAACTCAGATTTCAGTGCTGACGAAGGATGACGCCACTTCTATAGCTTGCTGTGCGTTTCTTTTGCTCAGGCATTTGGATCTCCTTTTAGGAATCGCATTGCCTTTTTCTATATGAGAGCACTAGTTTTTGCAGTGGTAAGCATGGAATATGTTTACGGCAAACTTCTAGCGAACACTTTTTAGAAACAGACTATTTAACAACGACGGCTCAAAATTTGCCGAATTTTAAGTAACCCATTATATATTATGAATGCAGACTGGGTAAATATCTTACCTGACAAGCTGACGCGGTGATACACGAATGAGAAACCACCTTTTGTGAAACACCGTTGGCTTATATATGAAATGGCTAGGCCAAATGCACATGAAAATAAAAAAAAATCAATCAATGTCTACTTAGAACGTATTTTATCTTTCGGTGGTATGCGTGACAGGTCAATTAGTGCACATTTTGCAAAGGGAAGATATTGCTACGACTGCTTTAAAATATTTATGTTCCTACAGATAACAATTGCTTAAATGGAACTTTCCTCGTACGGCGCTGGACGAGCGCAATATATTCTCGAAATGACCAACTCTGCGAACGAGGAACCAGTTAAATATATTGTGCAATAAAATACGTGCACGTGACAGATATTCTAATGGGTGGGTTGGTAGGTATTTGAAAATGCTATATTCAGTGAGGCTTCTAGTGCTATATGCGGTCACTAACGTCTCTCAGTCGTGCTTTAAATATATACCATATCTTATTTGTATCGAGGCCCTCTAAACAAGAGACTCACTTCGTTATTAGAGTTATTTCCCTAAAAAGTAGTGCGAGTTTTTTCCGTTCACTCGATTGGCGCCATGAAGCACTTTGGATCAAGTGAGAATTCTTGTGAAGTTACTGGCTATAACCATAGTTTACTGTATGCATATACATACCGTCTTCTTCGTCTGCGGCGGAAATTTCTATATTGTGGCAAGATTAACACTTGGGAACGCGCAAAGCCTAAAGTTCAATAGATTTAATGGTTGCGAAGTGGTGGCATCGTCTCAGAGAGCTCCCGACGCCAATCGCGCAACTATGATTCGCAGCCTCAGGGACCTCAGTTGACTCCTCTGTTGTCCCGTTCCTTCGCGCTGTTATTCTCAAAAATATGCGCCAACTGGCCCGCCTACGATCCGTGTTGCAGTTAATCTCAGAAACAGGGTTCTCGGCCGTTTCTTTTGTCCTGCGAAGATGATCGTGCGGCCATTAATTTCCCGCCCTTAAAATGCATCAACTCTATGACTTGCATAACAAAAAGGGATGTGCTATGGAGGTACGGCACTTCGTGCATTATTGCTCATGGTGAGGCTTCAGGTAGAAGAAGTAGGCCATTTCATATTATTGTATGGCGCAGGACAATGCTGAGGCGAACCATGATATTGGAAAAGCGATTTTTTTACAAGAGATGTGAGTGTTTGAAACAAACAGGAAACCCAAAAACTGGGTTTTGGGGTTTTTTTTCTTTAGGAATAATATTGAAAGAAACGAATAGAGGCTTCCCGTGGAAAACCGTTGCGATGTTACCCATATGCAATGACAGAAACGCTTCTCAAATTCAATGCGTTGTGAAATCGTACTCAGATTTCGACAGTAGAAGCTCAGCTGGGACTTTTGAGATGCAGCACGTAACAATTACATTATTTTCAGTGTTAGAGGAAAAATCCATCGGGCACCTAAACCTCTTAGGTGATGTGAAGGCGAAACTCAGCGATTATTGAAGAATTATTCACTGCTGCATGGTGTTTGCATTGCCGTCACTTTCACCTGCTAATGGACAAGCATCCGGATAGTTCTTGTTCAACCTTGGCCCGCTACAGAGCCACACTTCGCTGCGGCTCTTCGCGATCCGGGTTGAAATTTCATTCGGACCTCAAAAAGTTTCTCTGTGTATTTTATTTACTATTTTTTTAGCAGCGGTAATTTGGTTTTGTTCGTGTAGTCGCCAGCAAGTACGGTCACTTTTTCTATTTGATGAGCCATCTAAAGCTTTCGCGTTATGAAATTCTTCAAAATTTTATATATATGTGCGAAATAGTCTGTTCTCCATTTTTGATATGTAAAAAAAATAAAACCCTGTTATTTTTACGCTCCTCAAAATTTTATGAAAACTTGCATCTCTACGCGCAACAGACGGCTCGCGTTGTCCTTAGACGTTGGGATAAAAGCGCTATGTTCCACTTGCGTCTTCGTCGTCTTGTGACCATACGCAGCTGTCGAGGACGATTGTCGCGCTCGAAGTCGTAATAAGTAGCCGATAGGTGTGAGTATGAAAGATACCACAAGAATCTACATTGACGCCGTCGTTGCGCCACCGTTTATAATGAGGATGTTGGTGAACACCGACGCTGGATCTGCAGTCCCCGCCAACGCTATGAAGAAATTTCCGAAGCCCTTGAAGCCACGCCTGAAAACACGGCAGGGGAACGTCATCGTCCTCTGGTCATGTTGTGGCTGTTCGGGTCTCGGCTCGTATCACCTGGTCACAGGCTGGGGACACGGGGCGAGGAACGGTCGTGTCACTGGCTCGCCTCGTCTGGCGCATGCCGGCGCGATCGAACAGACTGGAAAAGTCGGCTTTAGGATCCGACACGGAGAAACGCTGGGGTCAGGATGGATGATGAACACCATACCCACCATCAAAGATGCCACGTAGTGCCTGGACAATGTTTGGGAGAACCATGGGCAATGGTTAAGCAATGCAGTTACAAGATGTCACCGATCGCAGCGCGCGCAGGGTACGCGCCACACGCGGCTTCTTTCTCTTTGGTCGTTCTATGCTCCACTCGCGTCATCGTCTTGTGACAATACCTTGGGGTTCGGCGATACGCCGGTGGACTGCATCAGGGAAGATTTTATATCTAAGTTGATCGATGCGACGAAGTACCTTCAGCAGCTTCTTGCTAGGACCACGACGCTGTACTGGTACCCAGATCCAAACTCTGTCCCCTGGAGCAAAATGTACATCAAGTCAACGGGGGTTGTAGCGGGCAGCGTCAACAGTTGGCTGATCTTTCATTCTGATTCCTGCTATTTGCCATCCTTCCAGGGGCGATGAAATGTGATTTCCGTATTTTGGAGGAAGAGGTCACTCAGTAGGCGAGGTAACACTGGGTCGAGCATTCCATTCATTTGTCGGCCGGGCGCAACGTAACATGAGTTAAACTCGTTGTTGCCGGCACTGCGGTATTGTATGCGAACGTCACAAAGAGGTGCACTTCGTCCCACGTTTGATGCGCGACGTCTGTGAACACGGAGATGATATCGGTAATAGTTCTATGAGGTCCCCGTGAGTTCATTTGTTAAGATGGTATGGTGTTGTTAGGCGGTGACTGGAATTACTTAGTCAGAGTATGACATGCTGGGACGTGCAGTCCGAGACGCGGTCAGTGATAAGCCCATTTAGAGCACTACGCCGCAACACAATGGACGTGACGAAAATTGAACAATTGGATCGCTTTTTACAAAACGAAGCGCTATACATTCCCCAGCCCCCCCCCCCCCCTCGTCTCAAACAATACGCCGTTCTTGTAACTAGCCGCTTCTTTGAGTTTGAAAAAAAAAATGAGCCAAGATGAATTCCTTTTTGTTCGAATGGTGTTTTTTCGACTGGATAGTTTGGACAAATGTGGCCAGCCTTGTAGCAGTTTGTTTTGTATCTGGCATTCCCGGCATGTTGTTGTTTAACCCCGCACTGACTTTGGAAGACGAGGCGAGTAATAGTTTCCCCGGATACGTTCCAATGCCTAGCAATAGAGGTGTACTCGAGGGTGGTCACGACTAGTGTCACAAGATAAGGTTACAAAGTATCGGCCTTCGTTTTTTTATTGTTCCCTGCCACCGCCATGAACATTGGTAAGTAAGCATCACGTGACGTTTGTTTACACTGCGACGATACTTGGGTGCCGCCATTTTGTGCCACGTAGATTTTCAGTCGGTCAACTTTACTAGACTTAGCTTGTCTTCACTGCTCTGCGGCTGCGTATGACTAAGTTTGTTTCGAACTAAAATCAACAGTAACGCGTTAGCAAAATTTCAGTAGCAGAAGTATGTCCGATGGTGTCGTTTTCCTGCATCTTCGGTAGTGTTGTAAACAAGCTAACGCGACGTCGTTAGCGGCAAGGCCGTAGATTCGGCAATGTCCCAACCCTGATCAACGCCAAAATGGCCGCGGTTGGTGAGTTCGTTCATCAGTGGCGGTATTCTTATAGCTCATATAGTGATACTAGTCATGACTAGAGGCTGGATTTCTGGCCATAAAAAATCGCGTGTTAGGCGCAGAAAACAAGAAGGTAGAACGACGTTTGGTGCCTCCAACAATATAGGCCTGATACGTTTTTGCATCAATGCAAGTAATTTAAAATGTAGACTTGAGGGGCCTGCAGCTACGACAGGAAAGCCAAATGTGTTATTGATTGTGATGGCACAACGGCACCAACAGTCCAAAATGGCCATTCAAGTGCACCACAAAGCTGCTCCAGTAAGGACGATCTATTGTGTCCAGTAATTCAACAGGCGCAATGATCACATTTACGTTCACTTCCCACTGTCGCTTTCTCGAGCCCACGACATCGCCCGAGATCTATCCCGCCAGGCGACACGAGGGTGTATGTTAGAAACTGTGTGTCCTTTTGTTACATATCAAGATATAGTGGGGTACTATAAGTGCCAAAGAATGATCTATCCCCCCGCTCATGAATCTAACCAAAGGGCAGGAGCACTGCCTCCTGCTCCTCCAACAAATACGCTTCCCCATCCGTCAAAACTTCACTAGATCCATCCCACTTAGTACTTCCTTTTGTGGAAACTTTGCACTGCCCCGGGCATCTTTACCATATGGTATGGGAGTGTTCCGAAAACCCAAAACTCAAAGAATAGCGTACCCTTCCTGTCAGCAGTGGGAGAAGGAGCTGTCCAGCTCGGGTCTCGATTCCCAGCTTCGGCTGGTGGAAAGGGCTGTGGCGGCAGGTGTCTCCAATGGAGCCCTCGACCGAGGGCACCACACGGCATTACGATGCTGTCAATAAAGTTTATCCTCCTCTTCCTCGAGCGTCTCATATAGTGAAGCAGGAAGGAAAGAGAAAACTTAGAAGCTGGCAATACTGCATAAAATGTCCTACTTTAGTCTTCCTCGCAATAAACTCAATACAATCACAACAGACAAAAATATTAAACGCAAAACAGACTACGAAGCATTAGGAAATTAACATATTCTTACATAAGGACTATATAACGCAACCCTGAGAAGATTTGTATGTGCAATGATATTATTCGAATCGTACCGGCAAGACACCCCAACAGTGCCAAAATCACGTCCACACATTAAAAGAGCGTTTTCAAAAACATGTTTAGCAGCCAAACAAATTTTTGATGCGAAAGCGTGTGCTAGAGCCCGTCAGCAGTAATAATTTCAAGGAGTAAGGAGGTGCAGCTGTGCAGTGGTGTTCTGCCTTAGACTCTTCAATATAAGCGTTATCTGCTAACAAAACAGCATTGAATGTTTCATCATTGCGTTGAAAATTGAGTGGGATTGGAGTATGGGTGTACAAAAAAAAAGATGGGACGGCAGATGTTTGAAGAAACTTTTTGTACAGCAGGCGGAAGTTAGTCTGAGAACCACTGTTAAAATAGTGCAAGGAATATCAAACTGCACCATCTATAGATTTTTATTGAAAACTGTGCCTCTTGTCACTGACGATAAGCTGCTCCTTTACTGCTGCTTGTGGTTGCTTTTCTGGAGTTGGTTGAACTAGAGGACTAGGTTGAAGGCCATACAGATAAGAACAGTCAATTCTATACGGTTCATGAAGGGTGATCTCAAACTGCACTCGAAAGCAAACTTTGAGGCGCGATAGTACGCATGTACGCGCCGAGGTTGTAAAATATGCATTTATAGCGTGTTTATTGGCACCTAGGCACAAACGCAAATAAAGGCGTTCATAGGCAATATATGAACACAACAAACGCCGTTCTTTACCTGTAATCCATGCTCATATATCAAACTGGTGCAATAGGAGCGCAAGCAACAAAATAGGCATTTGCCTAAAATCCCATCTCTTATCAAAACATACCTCAATAATCTCGCTTTCAAAGCTGTTTGACATAAAGAAAAGCCACGACCGGCCGTTCGCGTTAGTCTTTCGGAGGTCATGTCATGACCTGCGACCAGGACCAGGAGCATTGACCATCTGCTCCGGGGGGAGTAGTAGGAGTGGTCGTACACTCCCCTCTGCCCGCATCCGCCTCCGTGTGGTGTCCCACGGGCAACGTCCGGCTCCCGAGCCCGACGGCTAAAGGGGTGCGCGGCAACTGGTCTAAGCGGCCGTGTGGTGGGACCAAGGGTTTCAATGATTCCAGGAGCGCCGGGCCAACTCAGCCCGGCGTCCAACCACCACACACCCGGGGTGCGGGTAATCCCGGAGTTGACAACCACTTCGGCCTAGCCGGGGTGGCCACGGACTCGACCTACCCACCTGGCGGCTCATGCACGAACTGTGTCAGGGCTCACCTCTACCCCATCAGGGACCCCGGTGAGAAATCGGCCGGAGGTCTCCATTCGGGTGAATGTCCCCCTAGACCAGTTGTTCGTCTGATATGACAGAGTTCGCAAGTGGTTTTACTCGGCCCTGAACACTACGTGTGTTTACGCCTGAACACTAAGTGGGATGCGTCAGGTGTCTGGGTACTAACGCGTGTGCACTCGGAACTCTGCTGGATGGTAGTCCTCAACTGCTAGTCGCCCTTTGAGCAGCCGTACAGAGAGTGCGTTCCATGTTGCGTGTCCCGAGTAGGAGACGATGGGTTCGCCCTGTCCCTGCGATTCGGCAGGTAGGACTCCGGTGGGCAGTGCTGGCCTTCGAGCAGCCCCCCCCCCTCCCCTCCCCCTCCAAGATTTTGACCCACGCACCCCAAACAATCAACAATAACGTTGGCTGTTAGGTTTCCACCCATTTTCATTCAGGGGAGCGTATCTTTTTTTCCCGAGAGTCTTGTGCTCCCGCCTTACCCATCCCAGATGACCGGTACATGGCATCTGGTTGGGCAGACCGGTCTCGTGGGTCCTCCTCGAGCCGGATTCTTTCTCACCGCAGGAGGTCTCCGCATTACAGCTCGTCGTTGCAAAGCGGCGGGCACATCAAGATACTATACAGAATGATGAGAACTTGCGTGAGAAAGATTGGAGAAGGTCTTTGAATTTGAGCAGCTGAGGAACCTGTCGCCGTTGTGCTGCCAGATCCAATATGTTCTGTGTCTCAAGAGTGGCGTCGTGGTCGTCTACGTCAGTGTAAGCGTTTGTCACGTGGGCCCGTGAGATCAAAGCTTAATCCCTACGTTGCGGTGTGGCATTTATCAGTTTCTAAAATTACATTCTTGAAGCCTAAGGCCCCACCAAGCTGGTCGGCTGGACGTGTCCCTGCATTTAGCATGGCAACGCAGTGAACGGCGGTCGTTGACCACCCAAAATTCCATTACAAACATTTAGTGCCGAAAATTGGTTTCTCTCGAAATGACCGTTGGCCACTTGTTTTCTGTAGAACAATATTCCCTGCGATACTTTTGTGGTGCGGGCTGGCTCTCTTGTCTATCTCACACTCTGTAGAACAATATTTGTGGACCGTCTTTGGTAAGCGCATGACTGCGTATGGTATGAGGCGCTCAGAGGCCTCCTACGTTGGAATAAGCGCAAAGCCGAGACCGGTGTTAGTGGCGTAGGTATGAATTTCTGCTTCAGCATCTCGATCAAAGTAATCTAGGACGGGCGTTGTCAGCAGAGATGTTCTGAATTCGTCAAATACAAGCCATATTTCCACGTTTCACTGGAATATTACGGAATGCTTTGTAAGAATAATTAGTTGTGTGGTTATCAGAAAGAATTTCTGGACACAGCGTCTGTAGTAGGCGTGCAGGAAAAGCAACCAACTGGCTGCCATCATGTCAGTTGGTTCCGGGAACGCACTTTTTTCGTGCTCAGCAGTCACACCTTTCTTGCAGACGTATCCTTCAAAATTTAACTCACACTAATCGAACCGGCATTTTTTCAGAGTCACTGTGAGACCCGCGGTTTTGAAGGCGTTCAATGCTGCTCTTGGCTTTTTAGGTGTTCGTCATACTGGCAAAGATGACGACGTGGTCCAGATAAACGAGGTGCGTCTGCAATTTAATGCCGCCGAGAACGGTGTACATGACGCTCTGTGTTGGGACGTATTTACTTATTGTAGAGATTACTTCCACAAAAGGGAAGCTGGAAAATTTTTTGCAGATATAATAATATACATTTACAAAGTTACTAATTGAGTAATACAGATTTTACAATTAAGAAAAGGTAAAGTGGCATTGTTAAGAATAAACAATGTCCTGAAAATTAAAGCCGTTACACTCAATGTGAACGCTGTCGGAAGTTCAGAGCAGTGATTCGCCATAATGGGCTGTACAGCCGTTATCCGCTTACTCCTACCATCCCATGCAATTCAAATTTCCAACCTTGCAGTGCTAGCGCGCCCCCTGCCTGAAGCCGCGCCAGCGGGAGTTCTGTTCTCTTTGTGCTTTTTATCCCCGCACGTGCCGATGCTCCACTGCCACATTTTTGGTTTACTATTATAAAAACCAACCCAAAGGGCGTCCTTAACTAAAGGAACGCAGGCGCTGCCGGTTAATTACGTATATTTTTCCTCAAATGTACCTATAAATGTTTTTGTGCTAAACAACGGCAAGATGTATGACAAGCGCCAGCGTTCAACGTGTTTCGAATGCTTATGACTATATAAATCACCTGGCTTTCGAAACATCTGGGGTACGCTGCGAACAACAGCGTTACCCCGCCACTTGGTGCCTTATATACTTAAGTCGATCGAGCGAGCTAGGACGCCAAGGCGAGCGCCTAAAGTTCTCTGCACTTAAAATTACATTACACCGGACCGCCACTGGAACATCGGTGTTCTCGGTAGTGGTGGTGGTGGTAAATCATTTATTACAGGTAGGAAAGGTTCGCTCTTGAAGGCGGGAAAATCCCTCAAACCAGTGCCCCTGCGCTGGCTGCGGTCCTGGGTGCCCGTTCCAATAGCTGTCGCTTGTCCTCAGGGCCCGAACTGCACAGCGCTACCTCCCACTGCTCAAGTGCCGGGTGCGAATAATGGGGGCTGCTAGTGTAGTGTTTTTTGGCAAGCCCACGGGGTGGGGTACATTGTTCGATGTTCGCTACAGTGTGGGCATGTTGGTCGATATATATTTGGGGTGTATCATACCCAGGACAAAAGGTTGGGGTATGCGTTTTTCTGCAGTTGCCGTCTGCTACAGCCTCTTCACGGGTGAGGTTCTGGTGCGGCGTTGGTTAAGCCCTAGGGCCAAGGCGGTGGTGTTGCAGAACTGCAGGGCACAGCTGCTGGATAGGCTCTGGGTCAGAGAGCGACTGGTCTAGTGCCCGGAGGGTGCATTCTCGGGCAGTACCATGTGCTCTCTCATTTCTGTCGAGGCTTGCGTGTTCTGGCGTCAATACAGGCACAGTAGGGTTATGGGTATCCTAGCTCTTATTTAGTTGTAGGAGGACGGGCATTGAGATGCGACCGTTGCCGTAGTTTTTGGAGTCCTGTTGGCAGCCTGTGATTTTGAGAAGTGGTTTATTTGAAGTCAGAGACGTCATCGCCAGAGCGTTGACCATTTCTTCGGCTTCAGCATTATTTCTAGTTTTTAGGCTTACGGTGTGAACGACATCGCCTGAGCCATCCATAACGATTACTGCTTGGGCCAGAAGAATGCGTAGAGGGCCGCGTCCATTTATCGCACATCGAGGTAGGGGCTTTCAGAGCACCTTCCGTGTAAGGTGTATACTCGAGCTTGCGTGCACTGTGCGTGATGCTCGGTGTGCAGGTTGCGCGGGGGTGGAGCAACCCTGATAAGCCTACGGGTGTCCTCTGGCACACTTTCCAGTGAAGGGTGGTTGGCGTCCGCTATCTAGTAGCCTAGCTTTCTCAACACCGTGCGGCCTGTCGAAGTTTGCTTGAGCCGCTGTAGTTCGCTGACTAGGTTGGCGCCAATAATCTCCCGCACCTTGTTGTGCACCCCGAGCATTTCCAGCCTGTTGTAGCGTCGTGAGGTGTGAGGGCTTGCACTTGCTTGTAAGCCTTCTGCAGCAAAATGTCATTTTGGTCCATTTTTTTTTGGTTTCAACAAGTGGTAAGGAGTAGAGTACACAACGGGGCTGACAGCCAGTGTTTCCACCCGGTTAATGACATCATCCTCTTAAATGGACGGCTGCTGGTCTGTGACTCGACTCAACATAGGCAATATTTGTGAGTTGGTGTGCTGGAGGCACTAGATGGTCAGGGTTCCTCCTTCGTCTCACTGTAAGATATATGATATGTTGAGCACGTAGCTAAACATACACCAAGTATAAGTGTCCGCATATTTTAGTCGCTACAACGCACGTGTAGAGGGCATTAGAGAACTTGGAATGGTTTTTTTAGATTGTCCTACGGGCACAGCAGTTTCTATGAGGATAGGGTTGTGCCAAATAACAGGTTACAAATTGCCGGGGAAAGGGCTCTTTGTGTATATGTGCTAAATGTCTCATTTACACGAGTCACGAATACAATAATAGGCCCGTGTCGGTGACAGAAGACATTATACTTCTGGAAGGGGACTTCAGCTTGCGGTAGGCGATAGATTATTCTACGTAGCGCTAGAATCAGGATCTGCAAAATAGCTTTGTTCGTCCGTTCTTCATAATACTGTGGAGCTCGTGGCCCCTCCGGTTGTGCAGATATGACTCGGTACGGCGGGGTGTGCATATTCAAGGGTCGCCGAATTGAGGGATCCCCAAAAAGGGCCAAGACTGTTGTCACGGTAATCGAATAGGATGCCGAGTATCTTCAACGAGGTGTCGGCTGGGAGGTCTGTTGCGAGAAGACAGCAGTTACGTGAGCATTTGAAAGACGCAGCTTCGAAGACTGCTGTTGAAAGAAGGCATTGCATCTGACTATACCTGCGCTCGCTCTCAGCGCCAGGGTGTCAGTTATTTCCCGCGTACTCTAACATGCTTTGAGAAGCTTTTGCAGCTCTCTTGTGCGGCCATCCTGAGAACGCCTTTGTGTGCGAAGCATCGCCCTAGACACACTTCGGCTTTAATCTAGATGGGCAAATTGTGTGGCCATCGGCATACCAACATAATTGCAACGCAAGGGCTCACTACAAGGGCCCACGGAGCAGCATTGCATTGCTGCTCCAAATTAATCCGTGAGGGGATGACTGTTAAAGGCCAGAAAAACTCTTCTGGGGGTATTGTGGCCGAAACTGCACTATTATGCTTTTTATACCGAACCAGCTTGTCCGGTAGCAAAACATTACCATCGGTAAACAGATACAACTTGTATGACATTCAAATAGCTAAGTGCTTTAGTCTCGTGAACTTAAGTTACACGACCGCTGTTGAGATAGTAGGTGAGTGACATTTCGTCTTTGACCTCGAGTGACTCTATGTGCGAAGTATCCTGTCACCGTTGTGCACCACCTATGAAAGTACATTTATATTGAGGCTGCCAACTCCGTGATTCGGTTATTTAAAACTTGTTCAGAGGCAACTGCTGCAACTTCTCGTGCCACCACGTGCAGAGAGGCTTTCCAAAAAGGCGTCTCAGGCCAGACTGGTCTAAACAGATTTGGGATACCCGACGCCCTGCTCATGTGATACGTCATAGTTCTAAATGAGCCAGCTTGCCTTTTTCATGGTATTTGTTGGACCTCTAGCTCCTCCAGCTGCGCGCGATGCTCAGGAAGCGGAGCAACACGTCTTGATGGCATGGAGCTTTATTGGAATGCGCTAGAAAACAGGCGCCAGCCGGCGCAGCCAGAAGAGCATGCGGCAGCTTGTGACGAATGAAATGATGATTATTAGCTTTGTCTGCTACAAGAGAAGACAAAGAGCAAGCCACAATAGTCTCCCCCACCGACACATGATGCTAAGTGGCCTACACAGGGTTGAGAAGCAGTACCAGACGCTTGGCTGTAGTGCCGCACGGAAAACGTAGACTGTTTGACCTGACGGTTCCATCCCGTCCACCCATCGACTCTTCTATTCAGGCCAAGTTATACAGATGTCTTCGACGCTGAGTTTTTCCGAGTAGCATGCTGTCCTTCAGTAAAACTGCAGAATTTTTTTCTGTTCCAGGTAAAAATTCAGGGCATCGATGCCCTAACTTCTACACAGCGCTTTCTAAGACATCGGTGTTTTTAACGGCGAATTTGTTTCACCTTAGAATGATTCCCCAGCGTTGTGCAATCCAGGATACCTCGTGGAGTTCCGAGCTACCTGGGCTTCTTGACCAAGGAAGTTCGCTGCAAACGTAAACTTTTGTTAACAGGTGTCTAATCTTCAGTAATTGCGGGGTGTTACAGCCTACTTTCTGAGTTTTCCTTCGTGAAGTCTTTGGCATTTCAACTGCTGTTCTCGAGTTCCGCGTCACAAGGTCGTAAATTTTCTCTTCAAACTTTACTCCGGGATCGTTACGATATCTGCTTGCTTGTGCTCTCTTCTTTTTGCGTCTGTGTCTTCTAGACTGAGTTCGTTTTATAGATGTTCGTTCACGAAGATTTCCAGTTTCCTTTTACTCGTTACGGGAGTGCCGGAAGTTCGGGAGCTTGGACAAAAAGGTTGATTGATTGATTGTGGGGTTTAACGCGCCGACGCAACGCAGGCGATGAGGCGCGCCGCAGTGGAGGGCTCCCGATTAATTTTGAACTCCTGGGGATCTTTAACGTGCGCTGAAATCTCGTACACACGGGCGTTTTTGCTTTTCGCCTCCATCAAAAAATAGACGAAAAGGTATCCAAGGGCTTGTTGCAACGAGGTGCCAACACTCTTAGGGCTCCGGCAGGCGGGAAGAACGTTTTTCTGGCAAAGCCATTCCTTGTCCTAAGGTGGCAACTACAACAGGGTCGTTGCTGGCCGGTTTAAATGTGCGCGGTAGCTTCTTGGACGATCTCTTTCTCCTTGTCAGCCATCGCTTCTTCATTAGTGTCGGCTCCTATGAGCGGATCATTCGCACACATCGATTTTTGCAGTGGTCGGTCTGCCTGTGGATAGCAGTTTTTGGCAAGTTGAAAGTGGTGCTTCAAAGTAGCCGTCATGAGGACAGCACTCGAAGTGGCTCCAAGAGGCATCCTAGTCATTTTCCATGCGTCGAAGTCGGGCAGCGGATGGTCTGGTTGTGGGGACGTCCACTTGTCTTTCTTCGAGATGCTTTTCTACCAGTTAGGCAGACAAAATCGCTGCCTGTCACTCGTCTTTCTTGGGTCTTGGCTCGGATGCTTTCAACGTCGCAGAAATGAGAGAAAAGTTTCAAAACCACTCCATTTTCGATGGACGATCTCAGCACAACAGCACTGGCACGCTGAAAAACGTCGGCTGCTACAGGCAATGGGCCTTTTACGGTCGATCCTACTCTTGCCTCCACGGGTTTCAGGTTTCCGCGCACAGCATACGGATGTAGCATGTCTTCTCGTGCAGTTGCCCCCTTTTAGCCAACTTCTGCAATCCTTCGCCAAGGGGCCCGCCGTGAGACAATGGAAGCATCGTCGAGTTTTGACAAGTATATGCTTTTTGCGTAAAAGGCTGAGTTCTGTCGAATCGCAGGATTCGGTGAAGTGGTTTCCAGAGTGTCATAAAAAGCACTGCTGCGGCCTGCTCACGTAGCTTTGCAGAACAGGTGCCGTGGGAACGTCACACGGGTGGTTGGATTTGCTTGTTTCTTCCTCTAGGATGCGGCGAATTTTCTGTTCCCCGCATTCAGCCACAGCTTCTCGACACAAAAGCAGGTGGTTTTAAAATTCAGAAGCTCTTAAAGATTCTTGTTGGGAGTGGCCGTTCGACCGGATGAGTCACCGTGTTTGTTTGATGAAGCGCCATCTGAGGAAAACGACGCCTTGCCCTCGTCATGGAACCACTAGTCCATGTCTGTCGGTAGGACCCTCAGCAGGTTTTCACGCAGCATGGTTCGTGCGAAGCACCTTAAGGCTTCAGAAATGGACTTGTACCCGATCGTAAAGTTGCCTCAGTTGTCGGACGTCGTATGATGACGACACCGGCTTCAAGTCCAGGAGACCTCGCTGGGGATATTTCACAATGATGCGGTCACCTCCAAAGCGCTTCTTCAATATCTCAATGGCGTCCATGTAGCAGTCACCGGTAGCTTGCAGTCCGGATATGGCTAATGCGGCTGTTCCAGTAACGAGGCTGCTCAACTAGTTGAACTTGTCCGCCGTGCTTTATTCGTCGTTATTGTAGACAGCTGCCGAAAACTGCGTCCAGACTCGCTGCCACAATCTGCGGTTCCAATCAAATTTGAGGAGCTCTAGCGTGGAAAGCTTCCATTTGTCAGTTGGTGATGTATGGATGGTCGTCGGGCGTGTCGTTGAAGACCCATAGTCTGGCAGCTTGAGACGAAGATCCGCGGTCGTGCTGACACCCCTGTCGCGGTATTGTCCAGCGTCTAACTTCTCGCTGTCCACTAGGTCATCTGCCGTCCCATCAAAGATCGCATCTTCCAACTTCTCTATCTGGCCATAAAATGCGGTGATTTGCTGTAGCAGTACTCACCACGCCTGACATCGCCTCTCGGCTTCCCCTTATGTGGGCTTCCGCTTCCACTAGAAGGCCATCCAGTTGCTCCCGTAGGCTGCAGCGTCTACGAAGCCGTCGTTCCATTCGGCCGCATGCAGTTGGGAACTCGCCAAGATCGCAGGCACCGCGTCCTTTCATCGGATTTCGCGGCTCCGTGCGTCGATGTGTTTGGCGTCGGCTAGAAGACCCTGGTTCTCGGCACAATGTGTTGGACTTCTGGGTCCTCCAGCTGCAGCGCGATGCTCAGTAAGCGGAGCGACACATCTTGACGTGATGGAGCTTTAATGGAATGTAGTAGAAAGCGGGCGCGAGCCGCCGCAGCCACAACAGCATGCGGCAGCTCGCTACGATTGTAATGAAATCATGATAATTAGCGTCGTCTCCTACAAGGGATGACAAAGAGGAAGTCACAACAGTCGTAATCAACTATAGCTGACAATACGCAGATCGAGGTAGTTTCATCACGATCTTAACAGTTCACTCAAACTTTCTCTGCATCATCATCACCATCATTTTTGTGTGCTTGCAGGGTATTGCAAGAAGGGAAAATTCCCCAATGGGTGATCGTTGATCGTACAGCCATAACCGTGACGCAGGTTTATAATGAAATGGCAGAAACAGAAGCAACTATAAACTATATATGCATATATACATATTGCCAGATGTATATGTAAACCGATATATATATATATATAGTTAAGAGAAAAGGTTCCTGGCTATGAGGTTAGCTGTACGATAGAGAAGTCAAACTGAAAAACATAACAACATTTATTCTAACGTTTCGACCGGGGGCCGGTCTTTTTCAAAGATACAAATAGTGCAGATCAGTTGGGTTTAAATACATTTCAGTTGTGGGCGGGGCAAGAAAAACGTAGGCTCTACGCGACACAAAAAAGCCGCAGAACGCAAAAGGTGGAGAGAAAAAAACAAGGGGGGGGATAGAGGGCTGTTGGAGTGCTGCCGGGGAACAGAGGGGAAAGGGGCCTAATGAACAGGCGAAGCTATAGGATAAGAGGAAAGCATTGCAAGGTACTGAAGTCACGACGGGAAAGCAAGAAGGTGAGAACTAAGGAGGGGCTCGTTTTAGCTCGTTTGTTGACCTGTTTCTGGCGGCAGGTGCCAGGTAGGGCAACCTGCAGGGTGTGAGAGTTTCAAAAATACAGAAAATATGCAAAGAACCAGAGGAAATTGACTGGTGCGGAGAAAAGGGTGGGAGAGCCCAGAGGTAATTACGGATGCCTAGTGCAAGCGTTAACACACATAAAGAAAGGGAAAAAAGAAAACGAGGGAAGGAAGAGGGGGATTGGGATTAGCGGGAGGGACGCGGAAACCGCAGAGGGAGGGGGGTGCGGGGATGAAAGAGGTTCGAAGAAAAGACCAAGCGACCATGCGGGGATGAAAGAGGTTCGAAGAAAAGACCAAGCGACACGCGGAAACGTGTTCTTGCGAAAAACAGAATGCCTTTTCCTCTCACAGAAAGAGGAAAAGGCATTAAAAGGTTTAAGCGAGCGCTCCGACATAACAATCAAACTCGCCGACAAAGGTGGCGCAATTGTTATTATGAATAAGCAGGACTACATCACTGAGGCGGAAAGACAGCTCAGCGATACTTCTTTCTATAAACCAACTGTCACCGATCAGACTCCGCAATTTAAGAACAAGGTAAGCCAGACACTGATTGCGCTCGTCAAAGACAAAAAACTTCCGGAAAAAACTGCAGCCTCACTTCAAGTTTTAAGCCCAGTTCCAGGACGATTTTATATGTTGCCTAAAATACATAAAGCAGGAAATCCAGGCAGGCCAATCATCTCCGGTATAGGGACAGTAACAGAAATCATCTCTAGTTTTATCGATAGCTTAATCAAAGACATTCCTCCCACACTACCTTCTTATGTAAAGGATACAAACCATTTTCTGGCTGATATTATGGATCTAGTTATACCGGAAGATAGCCTGCTAGTCACTCTCGACGTCGCCTCGCTATATACAAATATTCCACACTCGGACGGCATCCGATCTGTCATCCAGGCATACAATGATGCCGCCCAAGACAATTCAATTGATGGTGAAACTCTCGGCGTACTTCTAAAGCTTGTCTTGGAGCTGAACAACTTTGAGTTCGACAATAAGCACTACGTGCAAATCGACGGGACCTCGATGGGAACCAAAATAGGACCCAGCTATGCTAACATTTTCATGGGCACATTGGAGTCGGAATTTCTAAGCAAGGCACAGCTTCACCCTCTTTTCTATCGAAGGTTCATTGACGATATTTTTCTCACTTGGTGCCATGGGGAAGAGAAACTTCTAACATTTATCACCGCTTTCAACAACGCCCACGAGAGCATTTCATTCTCCCACTCGTATTCCGCATCTACCATCAACTTTCTCGATGTATCAGTGAGGATATCGGACAACAATTGATTGTGGGGGTTTAACGCGCCGACGCAACGCAGGCGATGAGGCGCGCCGTAGTGGAGGGCTCCGGATTAATTTTGACCACCTGGGGATCTTTATCGTGTGCCGAAATCTCGTACACACGGGCGTTTTTGCTTTTCGCCTCCATCAGAAAAGCGGCCGCCGCGGCCGGGAATCGAACCCGCGACCTCGTGCTCAGCAGCGCAACGCCTTAGCCACTGAGCCACCGCGGCGGGTTATCGGACAACAAGCTTGTGACCTCAGTGTACAGGAAGCCAACGGACCGACACCAGTACTTGCATTTCAAAAGCAACCACGTCAAACACTGTAAACTCGGCATACCATACAGTCAGTCTCTGCGTTTCAGAAGGATATGCTATGACCCAGCTGATTTTGCCTCTAACTGTCAACAACTAACTAATGACCTAACACGACAACAATACCCACCGTCTGTCATCAGTGATGCTATTAGGAAGTCTGAGAAACAGGACCGCCGCCACCTGATAACTAACTCAAAATCCAAATCTTTGAATACGACCCCCAACCTTATTCTAACATATGCCGCTTCGTCCTCCAGCGTAAACTGCATACTCAGAAAGCACCACAACATTCTACTTCAAAGCGAAAAGTTGCGAAGTGTTTTCCCTGAGCCTCCCCGCGTCGTGTACCGACGTGCGAGAAACATCAGGGATATTGTAACGTCATCTAAGGTCAACACCCCCAGCTTCACAGGCAGCGGACCCTGCAATAAGCCTAGGTGCAAACTATGCCCCATGATGACTAAAGCCTCTGTCGCCACCAGCACCACGTCTTCATTCTCTTTCCAGATAAGAGGAAACTTTGACTGTGACAGCGCAGACATTGTCTACCTTCTTGAATGCACCATATGCCACGCCCAGTACGTTGGTCAAACTGAGAATCCGTTTAGAATGAGAATCAACAACCACCGAGCACACATAAAGTCCCTACCACACCTTCCCCTATCTAAACATGTAAATAATCTAGGCCACCCTTTCCACGCATTCACAGCCACAGTGCTTCAGTCCAATTTCAAAACGCATTAAGATTGTGAAGCCCGTGAATCGTACCTTATTTACAAGTTTAACACTGTCTTGAGCGGCATAAATGAAAACACAGGCCGACTGTCTTGTCTGCCCAATCAGGCACCGGAGAAGGCCGATGCAGCGAGCAACTGAGAAACTTTGTTCTGAAAGAGAAACGTTCTTACTTTTTTTTTTCTAATTCGTGTACATATTGTACTTTGTACTGTGTCAGTGTATTGCTTGTGTGTATTGGCCATACCACATGTACATAGATTTCACCATAGTACCCCTTGCTTTATATTATTTTTTTCTTTATTTGTATGATTATTATTTTGTGTCCTTTTGCACTGAACAATTGCTATCGGGTAGATAAAACCGCTTGTCTTTTCTGTGGTGATATTCTGTTTATAGTTTTTTCTGTGTGTCTGTATGCGGGTATGTAAAAAAATATGATCTTGCGTGAATGCTCTTCAAAAACTTCATGTGGCACTGTATATCTCCTTTTTTCTATGTGTTTTTAGCCTTATGTCCATTTATTTCGGTATTTATGTGATCAAGCTTAAATTAGCGTTACTTTGCATTGTATTGTCCTTGCATTGCATGACCTCGTGGACGCCTCGTGGCCGGCTGCCACGTTTTTCGCAAGAAAACGTTTCCGCGTGTCGCTTGGTCTTTTCTTCGAACCTCTTTCATCCCCGCATGGTCGCTTGGTCTTTTCTTCGAACCTCTTTCATCCCCGCACCCCCCTCCCTCTGCGGTTTCCGCGTCCCTCCCGCTAATCCCAATCCCCCTCTTCCTTCCCTCGTTTTCTTTTTTCCCTTTCTTTATGTGTGTTAACTCTTGCACTAGGCATCCGTAATTATACCTCTGGGCTCTCCCACCCTTTTCTCCTCACCAGTCAATTTCCTCTGGTTCTTTGCATATTTTCTGTATTTTTGAAACTCTCACACCCTGCAGGTTGCCCTACCTGGCACCTGCCGCCAGAAACAGGTCAACAAACGAGCTAAAACGAGCCCCTCCTTAGTTCTCACCTTCTTGCTTTCCCGTCGTGACTTCAGTACCTTGCAATACTTTCCTCTTATCCTATAGCTTCGCCTGTTCATTAGGCCCCTTTCCCCTCTGTTCCCCGGCAGCACTCCAACAGCCCTCTATCCCCCCCCCCCCTTTTTTTTTCTTTTTTTCTCTCCACCTTTTGCATTCTGCGGCTTTTTTGTGTCGCGTAGAGCCTACGTTTTTCTTGCCCCGCCCACAACTGAAATGTATTTAAACCCAACTGATCTGCACTATTTGTATCTTTGAAAAAGACCGGCCCCCGGTCGAAACGTTAGAATAAATGTTATGTTTTTCAGTTTGACTTCTCTATCGTATATATATATATATATATATATATATATATATATATATATATATATATATATATATATATATATATATATATATATATATACATAAGCAGTAAAAGAAACTTCTCGAGGAGCCAGAAGAAATACTTGAGAAAATGGTAGACGCACGATTAAAAACAAAAACAGTGGTTTACTGACGTTTCGACTGGAGGACCAGTCTTCATCTTGAGTAACATACAACGTTGGAGCACGCACGCTTGCATAGGTGCAGAGGGTGTGCTGCAGTGAACCACGGGGATAGGCACCGTCACGGAACACATTTCGCGGTACGTGGACTCAATAATTAGCATCATACCGCCTAGTTTTCCTTCCTACATTAAAGATACTAACCATTTCCTTTCGGATGTTTTAGATTTGGATATTCCCAGCAATTCCCTCCTGGTTACAATGAATGTTGCGTGTCTCTACACAAATATCCCGCTCGACGATGGAATCCGAGCAGTAACTCACGCTTACAGGGAAGAAACCATTGACAAACTTGTTGATGGCTCTACACTAAGCACTCTTCATCGGCTAATTATAGAGCTTAACAATTTTGAGTTCGATGGAAAACACTACGTCCCAATAAGTGGCACATCTATGGGAACAGGCGTAGGGCCAAACTATGCCAATATATTTATGGGCGTCCTAGAGGGTGAATTTCTGAATAGCCAGAGCTTAAAGCCACTCTATTATAAACGTTTCATTGATGATGTATTCCTGATATTCCTGATTTGGACCCACGGGAAGACGAACCTGATAACCTTCATAGACGCGTTCAACTCTGAGCATCCCTCCATTTTTTTTCTTACCAATACTCCCCGTCTACTGTTAATTTTCTTGACGTAAACGTCACCGTCTCAGAGGGCAAACTGATCACTAAACCGTACCGAAAACCGACCGACCAGCAACAGTGCCTACATTTTCAAAGCAGTCACGTCAAACATTGCTAAACAGGAATTCTTTATAGCCAAGCTCATCGTTTTCGTCGAATTTGCTCAAAGGAAGAGGACTTCAATGATAATTGTGAGGAGCTACGCAGTGCACTTTTGAAACAAAAATATCCCGTTGAAATAATTGACAACGCTATAGACAGAGCACGAAACCTGAATAGCTCAGACATTCTCAGAGGCACCAAAACCTCCCACGACACCCCGCAAACGAACTTGGTCTTAACACATTCCGCATCTGTTCCCAAAGTCTCGTCTATACTAAAAAAGCACTATAACATTCTTACCCAAAGTGAGCGCCTAAAACATGTTTTTCCCGAACCCCCACGGATTGTGTACAGGAGAAACAAAAACATTAGGGATGTCCTGACCTCATCCAAAATAAGGACTCAAACGACCGGCGGATGCAGTCCTTGCGGGAAGCCTCGATGTCAAATATGCACGCACATGTCTCCAACGGATACCGCGGTCAGTTCAGCCTCTGACTTTCGTCTAAAAATCAAAGTAAACCTGAACTGTGATAGTTCCAATGTGGTATATTTGCTCGAGTGTACGGTGTGCCACCTACAATACATCGGGCAAACACAAAAGTCGTTCAGAACTAGGTTTAATAATCACAAGTCCCATTCCAAAACTCTGCCCTCTGCCATCTCTCCCGTTGTCAAAACACGTTAACCTTCCTGGGCACTCTTTTGACCACCTCAGAGCCACAATATTAGAATCTCGGTTTTGCTCTCACCATGATCGACTAATCCGCGAATAGTATCTCATTTACAAGTACAAATCCGCATCCTCAGGCATTATAGAGAGTTTGGGGAAATTATCGTCTTTGGTTGGTACCTAAGCCATTTTCACCGTTTTCTTTTCTTTTTTTTTGTTTTATTCGCCCTACGGAACACTGTCAGCCACCACACGTTTCCCCCCCTCCCCACCCTTGTCTGTCTCCCCTTTTTTTCGTGGAATAGTAGCTGCATTCCCAGTGCGCCTCCGCTCCAGCGGTTGGCAGCCCCCTTTGGGGGGTTAAATTTGTTATCGCGAACGCGCCTTCCGCGCGGTCACTCACCATTTTCTTCGATGTTGCACGGTTCCCCCACCCCTCCGCTTCTTGGACTGTCGATCACTACTCACTTCTTTGCATGCCTCCATCATGCTGTGACATGCTTTTATTGTATAAACAGAAACTTGTTTACCCTTACTGGCGACCGATTCAATAGTTGCTTCCACGCAGGACACACCTAGTTACTTCCGGCCTGGCTAAATACTTGGTTGCGTTGCTGGCACGTGCGCCCTTCTGTGACTTCTGTAAACTTGTAAAGTGCCCTGACATTCCCCACGCCGCCGGTAATTGGTGTTTTCAGTAATGGATGTGTCACCCGCAGCTTCCGTTCTGTATTTATTTGTTGTTCGTGTTCTTTGCATTTCGTGTGTCGAGACGTTCCCTGCATCATTCATTTATTCGTGTAATTCGTATGAAAAGTGTTTTTGAACAGCTCCCTACCCTGTCTTTTTTTTCATGGATGAAGTTGAATATTGCTGGGCTTTTTAGAAAAGAGTTTGTCATCACGTATAGTGCCACATGTATAATTCCCTCCCTTCCCTGTTCCCTCGCCCCAACCAGCCAATGTTGTTAAAAAAAAGGTTCACTGCAGCACACCCTCTGCACCTATATAAGCGTGCGTGCTCCAACGTTGTATGTTAATCAAGATGAAGACTGGTCCTCCAGTCGAAACGTCAGTAAACCACCGTTTTTGTTTTTAATCGTGCGTCTACCATTTTCTCAAGTATATATATATATATATATATATATATATATATATATATAGCGAATCAGAATAGGAAATGAGGGGCTCGTTGAAAATAACACAGAAATAAGGGTTGGCAGTCGAGAAAACCTCAGAAAGCAAAGGGGAGGATGTGGTAGATCATTAAAACAGATTAAGAATTTGGAAAGAAAGAAAGAAAGTGAAGAAAAAATGCCCGCCAGGTGGGATCCGAACCCACGACCTCCAGAATACCGGTCTGGTGCGATAACCACTACGCTACCGGCGGGGCGATTTTCCCATTCACTTTCTGGGGTATTTATGTTAGGTATGTTTGTTTCCTGTGCTTGGGGGTGGTAGCCAGCGCCATTCGGACTAATCGGGGTGAAGGGGACCTTCTTTTTAACCCCCGGGTCGTGACTCGAGTGTCTACGACATGTCCAGAGTGGTCGACCAGCTTTGAACCCTCTTAAGCTCCCTTTGGCAACAAGACTGCCAGAACAGAGGCCCTCGCTATGCATGTAGCGAATCAGAATAGGAAATAAGGGGCTCGTTGAAAATAACACAGAAATAAGGGTTGGCAGTCGAGAAAACCTCAGAAAGCAAAGGGGAGGATGTGGTAGATCATTAAAACAGATTAAGAATTTGGAAAGAAAGAAAGAAAGTGAAGAAAAAATGCCCGCCAGGTGGGATCCGAACCCACGACCTCCAGAATACCGGTCTGGTGCGATAACCACTACGCTACCGGCGGGGCAATTTTCCCATTCACTTTCTGGGGTATTTATGTTAGGTATGTTTGTTTCCTGTGCTTGGGGGTGGTAGCCAGCGCCATTCGGACTAATCGGGGTGAAGGGGACCTTCTTTTTAACCCCCAGGTCGTGACTCGAGTGTCTACGACATGTCCAGAGTGGTCGACCAGCTTTGAACCCTCTTAAGCTCCCTTTGGCAACAAGACTGCCAGAACAGAGGCCCTCGCTATGCATGTAGCGAATCAGAATAGGAAATGAGGGGCTCGTTGAAAATAACACAGAAATAAGGGTTGGCAGTCGAGAAAACCTCAGAAAGCAAAGGGGAGGATGTGGTAGATCATTAAAACAGATTAAGAATTTGGAAAGAAAGAAAGAAAGTGAAGAAAAAATGCCCGCCAGGTGGGATCCGAACCCACGACCTCCAGAATACCGGTCTGGTGCGATAACCACTACGCTACCGGCGGGGCGATTTTCCCATTCACTTTCTGGGGTATTTATGTTAGGTATGTTTGTTTCCTGTGCTTGGGGGTGGTAGCCAGCGCCATTCGGACTAATCGGGGTGAAGGGGACCTTCTTTTTAACCCCCGGGTCGTGACTCGAGTGTCTACGACATGTCCAGAGTGGTCGACCAGCTTTGAACCCGCTTAAGCTCCCTTTGGCAACAAGACTGCCAGAACAGAGGCCCTCGCTATGCATGTAGCGAATCAGAATAGGAAATGAGGGGCTCGTTGAAAATAACACAGAAATAAGGGTTCGCAGTCGAGAAAACCTCAGAAAGCAAAGGGGAGGATGTGGTAGATCATTAAAACAGATTAAGAATTTGGAAAGAAAGAAAGAAAGTGAAGAAAAAATGCCCGCCAGGTGGGATCCGAACCCACGACCTCCAGAATACCGGTCTGGTGCGATAACCACTACGCTACCGGCGGGGCGATTTTCCCATTCACTTTCTGGGGTATTTATGTTAGGTATGTTTGTTTCCTGTGCTTGGGGGTGGTAGCCAGCGCCATTCGGACTAATCGGGGTGAAGGGGACCTTCTTTTTAACCCCCGGGTCGTGACTCGAGTGTCTACGACATGTCCAGAGTGGTCGACCAGCTTTGAGCCCTCTTAAGCTCCCTTTGGCAACAAGACTGCCAGAACAGAGGCCCTCGCTATGCATGTAGCGAATCAGAATAGGAAATGAGGGGCTCGTTGAAAATAACACAGAAATAAGGGTTGGCAGTCGAGAAAACCTCAGAAAGCAAAGGGGAGGATGTGGTAGATCATTAAAACAGATTAAGAATTTGGAAAGAAAGAAAGAAAGTGAAGAAAAAATGCCCGCCAGGTGGGATCCGAACCCACGACCTCCAGAATACCGGTCTGGTGCGATAACCACTACGCTACCGGCGGGGCGATTTTCCCATTCACTTTCTGGGGTATTTATGTTAGGTATGTTTGTTTCCTGTGCTTGGGGGTGGTAGCCAGCGCCATTCGGACTAATCGGGGTGAAGGGGACCTTCTTTTTAACCCCCGGGTCGTGACTCGAGTGTCTACGACATGTCCAGAGTGGTCGACCAGCTTTGAACCCTCTTAAGCTCCCTTTGGCAACAAGACTGCCAGAACAGAGGCCCTCGCTATGCATGTAGCGAATCAGGATAGGAAATGAGGGGCTCGTTGAAAATAACACAGAAATAAGGGTTGGCAGTCGAGAAAACCTCAGAAAGCAAAGGGGAGGATGTGGTAGATCATTAAAACAGATTAAGAATTTGGAAAGAAAGAAAGAAAGTGAAGAAAAAATGCCCGCCAGGTGGGATCCGAACCCACGACCTCCAGAATACCGGTCTGGTGCGATAACCACTACGCTACCGGCGGGGCGATTTTCCCATTCACTTTCTGGGGTATTTATGTTAGGTATGTTTGTTTCCTGTGCTTGGGGGTGGTAGCCAGCGCAATTCGGACTAATCGGGGTGAAGGGGACCTTCTTTTTAACCCCCGGGTCGTGACTCGAGTGTCTACGACATGTCCAGAGTGGTCGACCAGCTTTGAACCCTCTTAAGCTCCCTTTGGCAACAAGACTGCCAGAACAGAGGCCCTCGCTATGCATGTAGCGAATCAGAATAGGAAATGAGGGGCTCGTTGAAAATAACACAGAAATAAGGGTTGGCAGTCGAGAAAACCTCAGAAAGCAAAGGGGAGGATGTGGTAGATCATTAAAACAGATTAAGAATTTGGAAAGAAAGAAAGAAAGTGAAGAAAAAATGCCCGCCAGGTGGGATCCGAACCCACGACCTCCAGAATACCGGTCTGGTGCGATAACCACTACGCTACCGGCGGGGCGATTTTCCCATTCACTTTCTGGGGTATTTATGTTAGGTATGTTTGTTTCCTGTGCTTGGGGGTGGTAGCCAGCGCCATTCGGACTAATCGGGGTGAAGGGGACCTTCTTTTTAACCCCCGGGTCGTGACTCGAGTGTCTACGACATGTCCAGAGTGGTCGACCAGCTTTGAACCCTCTTAAGCTCCCTTTGGCAACAAGACTGCCAGAACAGAGGCCCTCGCTATGCATGTAGCGAATCAGAATAGGAAATGAGGGGCTCGTTGAAAATAACACAGAAATAAGGGTTGGCAGTCGAGAAAACCTCAGAAAGCAAAGGGGAGGATGTGGTAGATCATTAAAACAGATTAAGAATTTGGAAAGAAAGAAAGAAAGTGAAGAAAAAATGCCCGCCAGGTGGGATCCGAACCCACGACCTCCAGAATACCGGTCTGGTGCGATAACCACTACGCTACCGGCGGGGCGATTTTCCCATTCACTTTCTGGGGTATTTATGTTAGGTATGTTTGTTTCCTGTGCTTGGGGGTGGTAGCCAGCGCCATTCGGACTAATCGGGGTGAAGGGGACCTTCTTTTTAACCCCCGGGGTCGTGACTCGAGTGTCTACGACATGTCCAGAGTGGTCGACCAGCTTTGAACCCTCTTAAGCTCCCTTTGGCAACAAGACTGCCAGAACAGAGGCCCTCGCTATGCATGTAGCGAATCAGAATAGGAAATGAGGGGCTGGTTGAAAATAACACAGAAATAAGGGTTGGCAGTCGAGAAAACCTCAGAAAGCAAAGGGGAGGATGTGGTAGATCATTAAAACAGATTAAGAATTTGGAAAGAAAGAAAGAAAGTGAAGAAAAAATGCCCGCCAGGTGGGATCCGAACCCACGACCTCCAGAATACCGGTCTGGTGCGATAACCACTACGCTACCGGCGGGGCGATTTTCCCATTCACTTTCTGGGGTATTTATGTTAGGTATGTTTGTTTCCTGTGCTTGGGGGTGGTAGCCAGCGCCATTCGGACTAATCGGGGTGAAGGGGACCTTCTTTTTAACCCCCGGGTTGTGACTCGAGTGTCTACGACATGTCCAGAGTGGTCGACCAGCTTTGAACCCTCTTAAGCTCCCTTTGGCAACAAGACTGCCAGAACAGAGGCCCTCGCTATGCATGTAGCGAATCAGAATAGGAAATGAGGGGCTGGTTGAAAATAACACAGAAATAAGGGTTGGCAGTCGAGAAAACCTCAGAAAGCAAAGGGGAGGATGTGGTAGATCATTAAAACAGATTAAGAATTTGGAAAGAAAGAAAGAAAGTGAAGAAAAAATGCCCGCCAGGTGGGATCCGAACCCACGACCTCCAGAATACCGGTCTGGTGCGATAACCACTACGCTACCGGCGGGGCGATTTTCCCATTCACTTTCTGGGGTATTTATGTTAGGTATGTTTGTTTCCTGTGCTTGGGGGTGGTAGCCAGCGCCATTCGGACTATATATATATATATATATATATATATATATATATATATATATATATATATATATATATATATATATATATATATATATATATATTTATATTATATATTCAGTAGGGATCTGTACAGTAGCCGGGACATACAGGATAATGCCGAACGCGACACTAGTTCAGAGGAGATAGACATCCCACGAGTAACGACCGAAGAAGTAAGGAAGGCTTTGAAAGAAATGAAAGGGGGCAAAGCACCTGGCGAGGATCAGATAAAAGGAGACCTCTTGAAAGATGGCGGAGAAATTGTACTTGAAAAACTGGCAAACCTGTATACGCAATGCCTAATGACCGCAATGGTACCAGAATCTTGGAAGAACGCGAACATCATCCTAATCCATAAGAAAGGCGACATGAAGGACTTGAAAAATTACAGGCCTATCAGCTTACTGTCAGTCATCTGCAAGGTATTTACCAAAGTAATCGCTAACCGAATCTCCGCAACCCTAGATTTCAGTCAACCTAAAGAACAAGCAGGGTTCCGTAAAGGTTATTCAACAATGGACCATATTCACACGATCAATCAGGTGATAGAGAAGTGCGCTGAGTATACTGAACCCCTATATATAGCGTTCATAGATTATGAGAAAGCATTTGACTCGGTCGAAACCCTAGCAGTCATTCAGGCATTACGGAACCAGGGGGTAGATGAGCATTATGTGAGAATACTAGAGGATATCTACAATGGGTCTACAGCTACCATCATCCTCCATAGGGAGAGCAGTAAAATACCTACAAGGAAGGGTGTCAGACAAGGAGACACAATCTCTCCAATGCTATTCACAGCATGCTTACAAGAAGAATTCAGAACGTTGGATTGGGAACAGGTGGGAGTAAGGGTTAATGGAGAATACCTCACTAACCTCAGATTTGCTGATGACGTTGCCTTGCCAAGTAACTCGGGGGACGAATTGCAAAGCATGCTTTCGGCACTGGGCGAACAGAGTAGAACCGTGGGCCTGAAAATTAATATGCAGAAAACTAAAGTAATGATCAATAACCTCGGGACAGCACAGCAGTTTGAGATAGGTGGCGAGGCAGTGGAAGTGGTAAGCGAATATATCTACTTAGGACAAGTTGTGACCCCAGATCCCAACCATGAGGCAGAGATAATTAGAAGGATCAGAATGGGGTGGGGTGCATATGGCAGGCATTCTCAGATAATGAATAGCAGCTTACCATTGTCGTTGTAGAAGAAAGTGTATGACAGCTGCTTCTTACCGGTACTCACCTACGGGGCAGAAACTTGGAGGCTCACTAAGAGGGTTCAACTTAAATTGAGAACAACTCAGCGGGCAATGGAGCGGAAAATGGCAGGTGTAACATTAAGGGACAAGAAGAGAGCGGAGTGTGTCAGGGAGCAAACTGGTGTTAAAGACATATTAGTAGAAATTAAGAAGAAGAAATGGACGTGGGCAGGGCGTGTAATGCGAAGGCAAGATAACCGCTGGTCATTAAAGGAGCCATGAAGACAAAACACAAGTTTGGTTCATTCGAAAGATTGCCTCGTTAGAACCATAACGACACCACTTATAACGCAAACTTCGCTCAAATAAGCTACATAATTAGGAAAAAAGGAAATGACCATGCGACCCACCAGCTCATTTTCCGCAACAGAACCTGTGATGTCACTTGGGAATGCTCTGCGATTGGGGGAGGCCGGCAAAAGCAAACGCATGTTAGGCAGGGCTTACAGTTTGCATAGCGAGCTAAATGCCCGTGAAACATACTGCACATTCTTTTTATGACAAAGAACGGTGGAGTAAACGGTTGAAGGTCCGAACGAACACGCAAGCGTGTGCGCCAATGCTTACGAAACTAGCGCCAGCCGAGCTCGACATCTCGCCGTCGCGCAGACGAATTTTCGGGTTCGAGGCTCTTCGGGGCCAACGAACCGTTCCAGCGCGCACAGCCGCGACCTTGGTTCGTTTCGTAATCCCTTCACAGGAGGTTGGCCGTCATATCGCCAACCAGCAAAGGTAAAAATAGAAACGAGGGGTGTAAGGAACAGCAAGAAGCGACGAGATAGTGGCAGTCGTCGCGTAAGTTTCGAATGGTGTTGGCTTGCTGCTGTCGTTACGAGCTCGTTTCCAGTTTACAACGACTGAAAACTTCAGTTTGTTCGAGTACTTTACAATGAAATTTCGTTGCTGCGTTTTGAAATGCCCATGTAGTACGGGCAAATCGTCGAGGGAGTGCGACATCCCCGCCGGTGAGGAGATCTCCTTCCATGTGCTGCCCAACGACGAACCTAGGCGAAGCAAGTGGCTACGTTTTGTGAACTTTGCAAACGGAGGAGAAAGAGAGCTAAAGGAAGTACGAGTGTGCTCGCTTCATTTCCGAGGAAGTGATTACGGCAGGGACCCTTACGTTAGCTCACTCCTGGGACATGCTGGCGCTCGTCGCCGACTTCGCCAAATCGCTCTGACCTTGGGGAAAAAAATGCCATAAACACCGCGCATTGACGCTCGTATCTCTCTGGTCGAAGCAGAGAGCTCGCGCGAACGGCTTTCCATACACGACACCGGCCAACTGGCATAAGTGATACTGCTACTGAAATTGAACTATTATTAACCGTAATCAAAATACGGCACACACGCACCAGTCTATATTCGTCCGTCGCGACGGGGCTGACGAGGCAGCGGTGCCGACGGCTGGGCGTTCGTCTGTTGTGGCTATCGCGGAATGGTCGCTTTCCCGTCCACCGCGTATCCTACAACTTTTGCCGCTCGTGCACGTAGAAGCATTGAGCGGTTTAGTGGTGTGAGGTTGTAAATGCAAGCCCGAGCTCCTCGGCGAGAGTTTTGTTCTCCGGATCAGGCGATTCCATGACTAGGGCTGCGGGTGCACTAGGTTTTACTAGTATTTTTAAAATGGCCGCCGTCTCGATCGACTCCCGCGTGTGGGTGCTATATG
>NW_027526279.1:0-397500 GCF_048455015.1 Haemaphysalis longicornis | reverse complement strand
GACCGGTATTCTGGAGGTCGTGTGTTTGGATCCCACCTGGCGGGCATTTTTTCTCCACTTTCTTTCTTTCAAAATTCTTTATCTGTTTCAGTGACCTACCACATCCTCCCCTTTGCTTTCCGAGGCTTTCTTGACTGCCAACTCTTATTTCTGTCTTATTTTCAACGAGCGCTACATGCATAGCGAGGGCCTCTGTTCTGGCAGTCTTGGTGCCATAGGAAGCTTAAGAGGGTTCAATGCTGGTCGACCACTCTTGACATGTCGTAGACACTCGAGTCACGGCCCCGGGGGTTAAAAAAGAAGGTCCCCTACACCCCGAGTAGTCCGAGTGGCGCTGGCTACCACCCCCAAGCACAGGAAACAAAAATCCCTCAACATAAACACCCGAGAAGGTGGAGGGGAAAATCGCCCCGCCGGTAGCGTAGTGGTTATCACACCAGACCGGTATTCTGGAGGTCGTGGGTTCGGATCCTACCTGGTGGGCTTTTTTTCTCCACTTTCTTTCTTTCCAAATTCTTTATCTGTTTCAATGACCTGCCGCATCCTCCCCTTTTGCTTTCCGAGGTTTTCTTGACTGCAAACTCTTATTTCTGCCTTATTTTCAACGAGCCCCTTTTCCTATTCTGATTCGCTCTCTCTTTCTCTCTCTCTCTCTCTCTCACTATATATATATATATATATATATATACATGAAGGAGCTAACAATTAAAGAAAATCCTGCCATTGCCACTAGGCCTACTATTGCCAAGGTTTCGCACAGAGCACCGTCCCCTTCATGTGGGCAATGAGAAATGCGCTGATGGCGTAGCGGTTGTCCGGAGCCGCCAATTGAAATGCTTTCCTTCATATATCTTCATCGATACGGTTGAGGAGAATTCATGAAATGGCCGGGTAAATGTTGAAACAGAGAGGCGCGAGCAATGCTTTGATAAAGGCCGCGCAAGGGCCATCAGCCACTAACCGGTTATCGGTGGCGCACGGCTTCCTTACAAACGGCTTGCTAACTAACAGCCGAGAGAAAAAGGTCACTCGCTGCTTGTCGTTAAAAGGTTCACAAAAGAACAAAAACGAATCATACTAGTGCTCAACCTGAGACAAAAGCAAAAGACTGGAAGATATAATCCATCGAAAATGTTACCGTTGCTGTGCAAACTCCGAAAGATTTCACTGCAAATTATTTAAGTCTGTACAGGAAGCTCAGTGTGCCGGTGCCCCCTCTTCAGGTAGATTGAGGAAAACTAGCGGTCATGGCGGAACCCATAAAGGGCGTCAACGACGCGGCGAGGTGGGTAATGGTTGGCCTTTCGTCTTCGGTGTAAGCACCTGCAATCGGCTCAAAGCAGCAAAGGTCCACCCTCCTTTGTGACAAGCACCACTGTTGAAGGCCAGGGGCTGTGAGACGGCTTAATGATGTCGTCCTGCAGCACGTCCTACACATGGCTTTGTATTGCTTCTAGTTGTTTTGGTGGAACTTGATAGAGCAGCCGGCGAGTTGGATGCGTGGCGTTTATCAGTGAAAATGTTTTTTTGGCAACGGTTCTGCTGCCGACTCTAGGTGGTGTGACAACACCATAACTAAATTCGTTCAGATACGCAATCAACGCACAGCTTTGCTGTTATAAATGCTTTGGGTTGACGTCAAGGTCTAAAAGTGCGGTCTCTTCACCAGGAGTGATTTTCCGGCGTCGGACATCGCAACCATTGACGGTATTGCGGCTATACTTTTGGCTATAGCCTTGGCGAAATGCTGTGGCTCATGCCTAAAATTTGTAACAAGGACTTGTGCGCCTCCCGTTTGAAGCAGCAGTGGGCCTGTGGCAACAACGTTTTCTTTTGTTCCACAAGAAGCTGCATAATACGTCATAACAATGGTGGACCATCAGGAAACCTGTTCACTTGGAACAGAAAAAAAAACTGACCGGAGGAGGCAGCTTTGCATGACGATCTAAGACTGTTACCGAGGTGTAAATCGTGTGAGGTTGCCCTGTAGTGCCTTTTGTACCAAGCTTTTATGCGGTTCGAGTCCAAGGTAATAACCACATCATACTCGTTCATGAAGTTCATGCGTTGTTCGGGACAAACATATTACAGGCCACACCTCACCGTGAATATCTACGCAAGCTGTGCACTGTCAAATAGGCGTCATCAGGTGTCCCCCGCCGGTACATATATCCGGGCCATTCTATGCTGTGACCCCTTTCTGTAGGTGGTGGGCTAGCTTTCTACTCAGAACTGGGTAGTCGGCGCCTTCTGGAAAGTGTGGTGATGTCGTGGGCGTCTTTAGTTACACGAACGTTGTTCGACGACGCAGAAATATGCATGAGTTGCTTGACGGCGTCTCAGTGCGACCGTTCTCGGCATTTTTGAACGCTCGGTACTTTCGTCGTTGGCTCCACTATCTCCCGGCGTTGCCGTGCTTAGTTAGGTTTCCACGCGATGCGGGCTGACAAGCTTTGTCTACGAGATGAGCAGAGGGGGGAAGACGGTGGACGGGGTGAGGGCAAGCGTAGCCCACGAGTTGCCACCTAAAGCGGCGGTGATGACCGTTCTAGGTATTGCTCAATTTCACAAGATCGTTAGCAGTAGCGGGGGCGTGGAAAACTTCGACGGTGTTTGCGAAGAAGCTAATGGTAGAGGCCACGGCGGAACGTGTGGTCTCGCTCATCACACTTGAAACAATGAAGGTGGGTATTCGTTTTTTGCTATACATGTACATTTTTTCTTGAGCGATGCTGCTGTTAGCCTGGTATCGGAGAGTAAGATTATTCCATGGGACGTTTGATAGTAGTGGCCTGTTCGTACAAGGTGCATTGACTTGCCAGTGTGGATGGGGAGCTGGCGACGCACTACACAGAAGGATGGTGAGGCACTAAGTTAGCCACAATTTCAGGTACAAAGTTTCGCTGCAGTTATTTTCGGACGCCCTGGGATACAGATACCGAGGTTGATCTTTCGCACGTCTAGAACAGCCTTTGCAACTCCGCGCAGGGTACTTCGCCGCGGCAGATTTCGTCAGGGATGTATCAGTAAAACACTCAGATATGGTGTTAGCAGCCACTAACTGTTGGTAATTGTCCCTACTCGCTGCCAGCGTTTTCCTGATGCTTATGGCCTCAGGCTGGAACTCATCAGCACTCGCCTCAAGACTACCAAAAATGTTATTCATGATGGAACTTTTTGGGGCGCGCGCCGTGCTTTCCTCAGTGGCATGCAGGTCCGCTCTGGTGCGCAAACTCAAGACGTAGTCGACGGCGCTGCAAACGTTTTCACTCAATATCTGAATCCGGATCTTCAAGAGATCTGAGACCTTTGAAGTCGGAAGCAATTGTAGAATATCTCTGTATTGAAATGTGATGTGTAATGTGTGGTCACGTTATTTTATAGCGTGTTACCTTAAGTTGGAATATTAGGCAACGAACATAGGGTTTTATGTCTTGGTCGCGTACCAAAAAGACTACCGCACAAAAACGCCCTCTTCGCCGCGGTACAAAAATCATGCAATAATTTCTCGTAAAGTTATGTCAACAGTGCAAGCATTGGCAGCTAATCACCTAGTGTATGTTACCATATTCTGCAGGGTTCATCCTAATGGCGGAACAAACCCTGGACAAATTGTGAGATATAAAGCAGAAGGCTACAACACGAAATAGTTATTACACAGCACATGATGACGCCAAACCAGCTGTGAGTAGCTGCGTTAACACACTATCGAGACACCCCGAGGAATAAGGAGTGCTTAAATTGACGAGACACATCTGCATACGAAGCGAATACAACGCTTTTTTATATTATCTATAGTGGCTTTGTAGTAATAAGACAAATGTACGTAATCCAGTCACTTTCAGCAGTGCGGAATGGTGCTAGAGTACAGGCATTTGCGTTCTAACTGTTGTCGTGATTGCTGTGGGTGGAGTGTTGCTATGAATTAATTGTTTGGTAGCGTTTCTGGGGTTTGTTGCATTCCTGTCGTTGCGAAATTCCATAGAGCCGCACCAGTTTCGCGATTTAAAAAAACGAACTGGTAGTGCAGAGACATGTCATTCGTAACGGCTGTGTTTTTTTATGCTCTTTGCCGGAAACAGCGCATAGACCCCATGCCGAGGCACTTTTCGTCTGGATCCGATAAGGATGACACATGATGTGCCTCGTCTCCCAACCGGTATTGGTTGAAACAGATTCATGCATGCGGACATGAAAAACCGTCCCTGCTGTTATCCAGACCTTACGACGCATTGACTTTTGGAACTAACCTCCTGGTAGTGTTGTTCATCAAGCCAATAACCAAAAGTGGTTTAGCATAACAAATGTAGCCTTGCGAACCTGAAAACCAGGGGAGCTGTTTGAGCTCCTTTCGCCCACCTAAGCCCATCTGGACAGTAGAACAAATACCGGCGCTGCTAGCATGAACATCGCCTCTTCTAAAAGAGAGCACATCCAAGTCAGTCCTTGCGTCACCACCTGGATTAGTCACCGCATACGACATGTGTTTTCTTCAGCGCAGCTGCACCGCTCCACAAACTCATGTACAGCTGCACCTTTCCCCCACTACGTCCGGCATTCCGCATACATCCTTCGTTGCGTGCCACTTTCCCCCCTCTCGCGACACGCCACGTAGCCATTGCTTCCGTTCGCTTCGCTTAGCCTTGCCCCTCACCACTTCGCCGAGCGGGGTAGCCTAGCGCACGCGTTTTTTTTTTGTATCTTCTGATTCTTGTTCTGCTTGGCACAGCACGAGCGGAAGTCCTGTTGTTTTTGTGCTTGCTTTTATCTCGGAGGCGCTGGAGCGGGTTGTTAACGTTAGGCACGTGCACAGCTCAAGCCTAAACAGCTCTGGTGTAAAATTTCATGTCTGGAATGCTTACCTGCTTTACAAGCGTAGTCAAAATTGATCAGATCACTGTCACGGAGCTCAGTTTGCATGGTGTTAGACCCAGACATAACGAAAGTCAAAATAAGTTCATTTTGGTTCACTTCATACAGAAGTCCGTAGGATTTCGGGAGTGCAGGAACCATTGAAACCTACCGAGTACGTCACCTGAGAAATGTGGCGTCATATGAGAATGATCACATGCAGACGTCAGATCGCCAGTTTTCGAGTCTCATGTGAATAAGCATTAGTTTAAAATAAAGGCGGCTTCCGTTATCTCACCGCAGCCCATAATGCCACACACCCAAAAATACATACCCGCGAGACCCTGTGGCTCAGACGCACGCTACTGAAACCGCCTTTGATATAGCTTAGCTCACCGCTACTCCTGAAAATATCAGTGGCAGCACTGCCCCTGCATAGGACGGTGTTACGTAGGAGATGCTTCGCAATTTCCCAAAACCACAACGCGAGAAACGTCTGCAGAACATGAACGAGATTTGAATACACGGGTTGTGCCACCCGTATGTGCCACCCGTATCCAAACTGGCCCCGGCTACGCCAATCTGCAAACTTCACAAAGAAAACTGTACGATGGCCTAGCTTCCCCCGATCTCGCTAGCACCGCTACCTGCCTGGAGACTCAGTTACAATTTGCAAGAGGTAGTGCAGTACTTTCACCTTATCCAGACAGTACTTAGCCCACAGGTTGGTACCCGTAACAAGTTGTGCCTCATGGGGCGTTTCCAGCGAAAAACCAATCACCACCGCCAATATAATACGGTAGCAGAGGATCTTCGAAGGTTTTTAATACCGCTGCCCACGTGCCATAACTCAGCACATACAGACCATACCACTGGATGCCAACAGTGATGGTACAGATCTCAAACTTCGTACCTTTCGCGGATGGCTCTGTATACCACTACGTACCGACCGGGACCTGGAGTGGCAGCCCCGACGACAATGATGACGGCTACACTCGCTTTCTCTGGAGCCATTCCTGGACTATCGCCACCACCAGGTCTTCACTGACGCGGCCAGAGCTGTTCGAATCGTCCGCGCTGCGGGTTCACTTCGAGCGATAATGTACTTGCTCGTTGGAGGCGCAACAACTTTTCTGTGAGGACAGCAACAGACTTACGGTAAGAGCGACAGGAGCATACTACCACACCCTCTTGGCTCTGTATCGTACAAAAGGCAACTGGCTCTGACGTATTCTGACCATGAATGGCATTGTACGCGGCAACCACAGGGTAAGTTGGGTGCGTTCATTTCTTGAATAGATTTTTCCAAGTTGCCGACCAAAACAGGCACTGTATCTTCTGCGGCGCTTCGTATTTGAAGCCATCATCGCGGGTCTATATTACACATACCTGAACCTCCTGAACTTCGGGGTCAACAGACCTCCTTCATTACAGCTTGAAGTCTCTCTGTCTGAGTCTCCCTCACACCGAAGAATGGTGTCCCTGCCGATGACCTGCCGCATATGGTGGACCTCAATGGGAGATCAAGCCCTGTTGTGATCGCTGGCAGGCCACCTCTTTGCCTGCATTTAAGCAGCATTGGGCTCTTTCGGCGATATCCCGACCATTTCTGTGCAGTGGATGGTGCCAGTACTGTCACACCTCAAAAGTTGCGTCATGATGTATTCTGATAAGGAACATACACTGTCAGCAGATCACTTGTGGCGTGAGGATTCTCATTGTAGCAACTCATATAAAATGTTAAGTCGCCAGAAGCAGGAGGAGCCAATTCGTATGCATTCAGCGACTGCTTATTGCACGTTCAGTAATGTTCATGCTTCAGTGCACCTGGCTGCAATCTTGACATAAGCGACGTGCCCACTGGTGACGTTAAAGTTATCCCTCCGGTTTTGTCTTATTTTCGCTTTATCATAATCTTTGCAGAGTGCTGTCCCTTCATCTCAATCCACAATGTGGACATTCCGGGTGGCACCAGTGGACTTATGAATATGCCTGCTAATGCTGCTGTGGAGGAAAACCACCTACTTCCAGACAAAAACAAGAGTCCACAGTTCTCCATGGTTCCGTCTCGGGTGTTGCAGTTAAAGGGGTTGTGATAATGTCTGCCTGTAAGACAACGAAAAATTCTCAGCAATTCAGGCTACCTATAGGAGTGCACCGGAATCTTGGAAGAACGCGAACATCATCCAAATCTATAAGAAAGGTGACATCAAGGACTTGCAAAATTGCAGGCCTATCAGCTTAAACACAGTCGTCTACAAGGTGCTTACCAAGGTAATCACTAACAGAATTTCTGCCTCCTTAGATTTCAGTCAACCGAAAGAAAAAGCAGGCTTTCGTAAAGGCTATTCAACAATGGACCATATTCACACGATCAATCAGGTGATAGAGAAGTGCGCAGAGTATACTGGGCCCCTACATATAGCATTCACAGATTATGAGCAAGCATTTGACCCGGTCGAAACCTAAGCAGTCATTGAGGTAATACAGAACCAGGGTGTAGCCGAGCATTATGTCAGAAAACTAGAGGATATTTACAATGGGTTCACAGCTACCATCATCCTCCATAAGGAGCGCCGCAAAATACCTATAAGGAACGGCGTAAGACGTGCAGATACACTCTCTCCAATGTTATTCACAACATGTTTACAAGAAGTATTTAAAACATTGGATTGGGGAACAGGTTGGAGTAAAGGTTATTGGAGGATACCTCAGTAACCTCAGATTTGCTGATGACGTTGCCTTGCTTAGTAACTCGGGGGACGAATTACAAGGCATGGTTACCGCACTGGACAAACAGAGTAGAACCGTGGGCCTGAAAATTAATATGCAGAAAACTAAAGTAATGATCAATGACCTCGCGACCGCACAGCGGTTTGAGAGAGGGGGCGAAGAAGTGGCAGTGGTAAGCGAATATATCTACTTAGGCCCAGTTGTGACCCCGGATCCCAACCATGAGATAGAAATAATGAAGGATAAGAATGGGGTGGAGTGCATTCAGCAGGCATTAGGCAGGTAATGAATGGCAGCCAACCGTTTTCCCTGAAGAAGAAAGTGCATGACAGCTGCATCTTACCGTACTCACCTACGGGGCAGAAACTTGGAGGCTCACAAAGAGGGTTAAACTTAAATTGAGGACGACTCGGCGGACAATGGAATGGAAGATGATAGGTATAACATTAAGGGGCAAGAAGAGAGCGGAGTGGATCAGGGAACAAACGCGTGTTAAGGACATACTAGTACAAATTAAGAAGAAATGGACGTGGGCAGGGCATTTAATGCGAAAGCAAGGTAACCGTTCGTCATTAAGGGTAACAGAGTGGATCCCTAGAGAACGCAAGCGTGGCAGGGGGCGGCAGAAAGTCAGATGGGCAGGTGAGATCAAGAAGTTTGCGGGGATAAATTGGTCGCAGTTAGCACAGGACCCGGATAATTGGACATTACTGGGAGATGCCTTTGCCCTACAGTGAGCCTATATAGGCTGATGATGATGATGATTGCAGTGCTTTGTGTTGAGCAGATGTCCATTCCTGTGTTATGTGAGAGACCTCACCAACAGGAAAACGTACTAGCAGCTGTTACACCTGTTCTAACTGAGGAATGTGCGCATGCATTGCGGCTATTCACCAGAGATGAGAACATACTGAGTGCATTAGAGCTTTTATATAACTGTTATGTGTCCAGGGCAACCCGGAGAGGGGATGTACCAAATTGTCCAAAAAAGTGAAAGAAAAAAACAAAGGAACGGAAATTTGAAGTGCGCGCCAGGAGCGCACCAATGAGCCAACACCACTGTCGAAACACCGAGGCATCATGGCCAAATATGGAAGCGCACTGGTCATCCAATCAGAGAACGCCGCGCAGGACACCAGTGGCAAGATGACCATATATGGACATGGGAAAGGCGAGGAGCCAATGACAGTGCGCCACGAGAGAGCCCAGAGGGGATAAAGCGGGGCGCACGAAGAGAAGAGAGAGGCCAGAAACCGGGAGGCGAGAAAACGAAAGGCAAGAAACCAGGAGGAGATAGGAGCAGGTGTGCTTCAAGGAACGAGCCAGGGGGATGCGGCAAGGCCATCGACTATGTCATATCAGCCTGGGTGTGAGCGGGCCGACTTCGCTTGCGCGCTTTCATCCTAGGTGCACCACCAACCTGTATCTTCGTGGCCCTAGAGGCATCGGTCGGGCACGCACGTCCGCGCTGTGGTTTGGTGAGAAACAGTAGGACTTGAAAGACGTATTAGTAGAAATGAAGAAGAAATGGACGTGGGCAGGGCATCTAATGTGAAGGCAAGATAACCATTGGTCATTAAGGGTAACAGAGTGGATCCCTAGAGAAGGCAAGCGTTGCAGGGGGTGGCAGAAAGTTGGATGGGCGGATGAGATCAAGAAGTTTGCGGTGGTAAATTGGTCACAGTTTGCACAGGAACGGGGATAATTGGAGAATAATGGGAAAGGCCTTTGCCCTTCAGTGGGCGTAGATAGGCTGGTGATGATGATGATGAAGTAATGAGTGTATTTGGAATAAATGGGTAGAACTCTGTTGTAGATACTTTGGGGGTTTTGCGTTGAACTGTGTTTGAGATATTTAGCTTGAGATTTGATTTGTTATTGGTTGTTTGCAATTGATTCTTGAGTCCCGTGTGTTAGGGTTTTCGACTATGTATTAAATGTGTGTTTTGTCTAACACAACCACGGTTTTCCTGCTTCCATCTCTCTGAGCTGGTAAAGACAACCCCAAATTTTGGCAAATGTAATATCCACATTGGCCGCTCAGATGGCACTTTCATTTTGGCGAGTTAACCCCATCATCCCTTCACGTGACAATAACATTAGATAATGTGCGTCAATCGCTCTGTGGTCTCGTCGCTAGGCTTGTTCCTGATTATAAGCAATAAAATAACGGTTGTCTGCCTCTCTCAAACTTGTCAAGAATTCCGCACGTTCCCGATGCTGCGATATTGTGAGTGTCCTTTTTTATTTGCGTGTTACTTACGTCTACCCACCAGTCGACTGTCATGAGCATACCTATTTTTGCACACCGTAAGATTTTGTTCGTGCTCAAGTGCCTTGATATGGGGGATTTCCAGGGTGTTTGTACTAAACAGGACTGATATAGGCCTATCGCGCACTACGTTGGCACTGCGGCCACCTTGTCGTTGTAAGTTCGTTAGCCCGGTTTTCTTGATGTCGGGGATATAAGAGGAAGTACTGTACACATCACTAACTTTCAGAGCATCTTTATGGCATGCATTGCTATTACGAACATTTCTGTGCAAGAAACGTTGGAGCTTTCTGCCCCAATGTACGAAATGTATTTTTTGTTCGACGACTGCATGGTAGCCCTTTACTTTGCTATGCCAAGACAGTGCAGTATGCTGTCTCAGTGAGACCTGTGAAAGCCGTGTATCTTTTTAATGGCTGTTGAAATATTTTGTAGAGATATATCAGAGTATTTATAGGGTATTCGCGCTATAGCAACTCTTTCAGTTTATCACAAATGGAATATTGTTAGGCAAGATGATTGGGACTTTGTAGTGGAAGAAACAGCTCGTTTTTTCCGTATAACACGCTTTCTAGTACGTGATTTCTGCCAATTTTTAATAGAACACTATGAAGTGTAACACATAATTCTGAGATCAACTTAAGAACGAAAATGGCCTCCCGAAGGACAATTGCAGCAATAGCTTTCAAGCTACACCAATCGCCATTCCGTTTGTGATAAGCACAAATCGGTTGTTGTAACACAAATAATTTGGGATGAACTATAGTGGTTGTGATTAGGGTTATCCCGCTAACACCTAAGGAATAGCAGATGACACCGACAAGCGGCGGATGAACGAGGAGAAAAAAGAAGAGGATATGACACTGGGGGCAGCACCTGATTCTCGGGGGTCACGAGTAGATGCTGAGCAGGGTGAACAAGCGCTGAGCTATTGGGAAGTGACCGAGAGAGCGAGGGAGGGAGAGGGAGACCGAGAGAATAAACTTTATTTATTAAAGGGTTAGTCCAGCTTGGTTGCCGTAGGCCGTAGTGATTCGGCGATTATGGCTGCATGACCCCTGAGCGCCTTCTATAGATCCAGGTATGACCAACACAGCGCTATTTCCAACAGGTGGAGGGGTGTGATGTGAAAGAAAGGGTCAGATTCGCAGGCCAAGCCAGTTGAACTAAAACGACCGGGATAGGTTTACGACCAGCCTCGCACAGACGTGTCTGTACCGGGCTGGGGGCCGTTCCCGGAGCTGTTCCGAAAGACCCACTGCTGTGTTCACTGAGTTGTTCCTCGGGGGCCCTTGTTACAGAAGGTGATCACTCGGGGACCACTTTCTATGGCCATGGAGAGACAGTGTTGTTAGTGGAGCCCCCATATACGCTGATATGAACCACCTTGAGGGTGAATATATGCACAGATGCGGCAACGGTTCCGCTTCTCCCGGGCTTTTCATACGGTTCTGAGAAAGTTCAGGCGCACAAGAACACACCTTTCCGGCCCCATGATAGCAGACGCACGTTGAGTCTGAGAGAGAGAGAGAGGGTCTGAGAGAGTAGAGTCACGTCTCATGACGTCCCCGCTAGAACCAGTTTGTTCCGGATTTTGCAATTGCTGCTGGGGTGAATTATCTCCAGCAAGCGTCCGCGCGTCAAACATGCTCCTGCGTGGCGTAGATTCATTTGGGGGGGGCGGCTTTACCGCCAGTCACAGGTTTCTTTCCAGCACCTAACCAAACTTTGCAGCAGGTGCACACGTGGTACCGGGGCGCTGAAGCATAACTGTCCAAATAACAAATACTATCAAAATACTCACTACTATCCTAATACTATTGGGATAGTGAGTGCGTTAAAGGGTGACACTGTAGCACCGCTGCACTCTTGTCTTTCAAATAACTTTATGGGGCCTCCCAGTGGCTAAACGAAGCCTTTTACTATTTGGAGCATGGTGATAGAAAATAGCCAGCGCAAGGAAGACGAGGACGAGGAAGGTAACATACACAGCGCGGCACTCACAACTGAATTTTTTTGGAAAAGGAAAAACATATATACACCAAAAACCTCGCATGTCAAAACAGTTCACTTCAAGAATGAGTCACTGCGCAAGCCTGCAACTCGTCAAGTCACATGTTCTGCAAGATAACAGATTTCGCTTTTGTGCAAGGACACAGAAGGTTGGCTAACACAAGTTTCGCAATTTTTTAATATGAAAAAAGCCTCAGACACTTCCCTAGTATGTTGATTAGGGTGTTTGAACAACACGGTTGTGTCAGATAAAACCGGTAAACACTTGTGTACACGTGTACACGTCCGGCAATGAGAAGCCAAGTTAGCAAGCGAAGAGTTCTGGATGGACAGAAAATGTTCGCGCAGCGCTTATTGACGCAACGACCAGTTTGACCTATGTAGCAAAAACCACAAGACAACGGGATATGATAGACAACGCCTACAGCACACGCAACATACTTGTGTTTGTGGTTTACAGTGCACTTGTTGACAATGGACGTAATATTGCAATCTCTTTTTTTGGCAACCAATGGACAAATTTTTTATAACTTATTTGGAGCTTTCAATACCACGTTAACACCATAACGGGAACCTACGTTTTTAAGCCCGTGGGCAATCCTGTGGGTGTACTGTCCATCCAGTTCTGTCCATCCAGAACTCTTCGCTTACTAACTTGGCTTCTCATTTCCGCACGTGTACACGTGTACACAAGTGTTCACCGGTTTTATCTGACACAACCGTGTTGTTCAAACACCGTAATCAACATACTAGGGAAGTGTCTGAGGCTTTTTTCATATAAAAAAATTGCGAAACTAGTGTTAGCCAACCTTCTGTGTCCTTGCACAAAAGCGAAATCTGTTATCTTGCAGAAAGTGTGACTTGACGAGTTGCAGGCTTGCGCAGTGACTCATTCTTGAAGTAAACTGTACTGACGTGAGCGGTTTTTGGTGTATATATGTTTTTCCTTTTCCAATAAAAATTCAGTTGTGAGTGCCGCGCTGTGTCTATTACCTTCCTCGTCCTCGTCTTCCTTGCGCTGGCTATTTTCTATCACCATGAGCCAATACCAACTCGCCCAGCTTGCCATCTTGGTACTATTTGGAGATTTCAGGGCACCATTCACAACCTTTGCCTTGATTCGTGGGAAAACAAGCTCGCTCCGCCGGCAAGCTGGCTAAACTAACGAAATGTAGAAACTCCGCAGATTCCCGGTTGCGTAACTCTGACTTGGGTGTACACTTTCCAGACCACCTGCTTCGTCTATTTTGACAGATTTTGCTGCTCAAATTGCCTAAAAATCCAATGCGGCGAATGAACCGGCGCGCTACCGAGGCAAATGAAGCTGCGGCCGACAAAGACGTCATGTCTTTTTTTCTGAGGAGAACCTATGCGACGTCAGTGACAAACACGGCCACAAAAAAACCCAAATACAAGAAATATTGCTTTCTATGTAACATCTAATGGCTAATAATAAAGTGGCATTACCATTACAACGCTAAAAATAAGAACTACGTATTTTTGAATCGCTTAAGTTACCCCAGCAAATCATTTTCGTCGAAAAACTTCTAGCTGCCTAGCGAAACGGAGAAACTCAGTTTTGTTGCCTTGACTACATTGCAACAGAACGTTGTCCATGACTATAGGCAGGTGAGCCGCCCATGCACGACCTTGCCTTTCAGAGATCCTGCCTCCAATTTTCAAACCTCCGAACGCTTCACATCTCATATCTGCATGACAGTTGAACAACGTTGACAGGGCCGGAAGGCGCGGCAATGCTTTTGAAGAACCCCGGAGCGGCGAATACAATCCCAGGTAATCAAAGCCGTCAGCAGACTGAGCCATGGGCATGGCCCTTTGAAATCGCTTTTGGGTGAATATTGCCGTTGCCTGTTTGATTTCGATTTTTGTGTGCGTTTGTTTCCACGGAGAAGTATATTCCGTTCTTTTTTTACAGAGCATGGCTCCACTTCACGATTGTCCTCCCGGAATCATATGCTCGCCCGCTTATAGAAACTCGTCCTTACAATTGTTTAGATATACCGAAACAACCTATATTTCAGGTACGTTTTGGGGGCCAAAGTTTTGAGTTAGGCTCTCACTGACTAACTTCGCGGGCTTGCATACGGTGACTGCGCTGTGGCGTCCACCCCTAATGCACTGGAAGAGGTTGAAGTTGCAATCCATTCGCTTAAGACGAAGAAGACATCTGTACCAGATGAATTGAGCGGTAAAGTTTATAATACCTTTCTTTAAATCATTTAAAAAGCTGTTATGAATATATAAAAACCATCATACGTTTATGGCATTGCGCCACCGACCTTTTACTTAAGGCACAGTGTTAATTCAACAAAACGAGTGACTATTAGCGGTAATGTGTAGGCGGCTACTGGAAAAACTCTTTCTGAATCGAAGCTATGCAATGTATAAGAAAATATTTTCCAGGTGCCCTCAACATGAAATTTCTAATTTGGGGCGCACCAAACTTGACGCTTTCGGAAAAAGATAATGCAAATCAGTACACATACTGCTTGTTGTGTATAGAAGTGCGTGTCTGATTTGCTCAACAAGTAACCCTTATCCAAATTGACCTGATGAAAGTACTAAATATGGTGTCTCATAATTTTTATTCGCATTTTGGGAATCGTCTAATGGAGGTGTGTTCTGTATGAAGGCATTAAGCCTTACTACAAGCATCGTCCAGCGCCACCTGCCCTCAACCCTATTCTTTCGAAGCTAGTTGCGATGAAATTGGCCGCTATACTGGGCTTTCCCTTATCATCCATGTCGGCCTCATTGTACATATACCTTCATTCTCATGTCATACAGCGAAGTCAGATTTATTTTATCATCATGCCAAGATAAAATTGTTCATCATGCGGACGACATACTATGACGAATACTATTATTGCTAATCGGTTCCCCGACCCCGTTTCTCGCGACCCCTACCTGGCTAAGAGTGACAACAATGTTTTCGCACATGCGACGCGGATGTGCGTGCCACCAAATGCTAAAACGTTTTGTAGCGTAAGCTACACTCCCCGAGGTTGAGCAGTTTCACGTAGACCTTGAAGAGCCCTGCTGCGCAAGCGCGAGGAGCATTCATTTCTGTATTGGATTGGATTTGGATTTCGATTGAACTGAATTATATTGTATTGTACTGGATTAGATTGGAAATGCAATCTAATTGGAGTACGGCCGTGTAGAGAATTCGGTCTGCACATTCGCCGGTCTGCGCATTCCAGAGGAGTGACGTCATAGCCGCGGAAGACGCGCTGACGCCGGCGCGTGCCCAGCTGTGCGCCTCCGCTGCGCAGTATCCAAGTCTGACGCTGCACCGGAGCTGTTTGATAGCCGTTTCGCGTGGCTTTCGGAGAGTCATGCTGCGCATGCGCGAGGAGCAGTAATGGACTGAACTGGACTGGACTGGACTGAACTGGACTGGACTGGACCGGGTTCGACTGGACTGGATTGAATTGTATTGGACAGGACTGGACTGGATTGGATTGGATTGCTGAACCTTAGCTCACACTACATCCTGGAATACCCGAGCTAAGCAACTGCTAACTTTTTCTTTGCGCTTCATTTGAAACATTTAAAATAAAAACATGGCGGTGCGAAAAAAGGACGTCGATCCTTCTGCAGGACATTTGCCGCGTGTGCAATCAACAAAGAACTTTTGATCATTGTTTATCACGGATGGATCTGTACAACAGTCGATGGGCAGAGCCGGAGCCGCCTGCACGGCCCTAGAACTCGGCACCAGCCAGGTGTGCAGCCTGCCCTTCCCTGCCTCATCCACCCACGCAGAGCTGGCTGGACTTCACTTGGCTGCAGATCTTCTTCTCAAGCAGGGCACCCAGGCCCGGGGGCCATCATCCTGACTGACTCACGGTCTGCCCTGCTCCGTCTGCGTGCCGCCGACCAGCCAGCCAGCTCTAGCGGCTACGTTGAGCGGTCGCTGGCGGCCAAGCTTCATGCGGTGGAAGCGCAGGGGTGTCCACTGCGACTTCACTGGCTGCCATCGCACGTGAACATCACGGGCAACGAGGTTGCAGACGCCTTGGCCAAAGGTGCTGCTCGCCAGGCAGGGGTTCCAGCCTCCCGGGATGTGGTGTCATTTGACGCTGCAAGGACTATCCTGGCACGAGTGGTGGAGGCCAAGCATCCAGATGCCCGAGTAGTCAGTGGCCAGGCCCCACGGGTCTTGCCCGGACGCATTAGCAGAGACGCCCGGTCGCTCCTTCTTCGCCTGCGGCTCAATTGCTGCAACGTGGGAGCGCGCTTGCACCACCAAGGCCGCCGAGCATCCCCAACCTGCGCCGACTGCCCAGAGCCCGAGACGCTAGAGCACTTGCTGTGCTCTTGCCCGCAGCACGACACCGCAAGGACACAACTCCGGGCCGAACTCCAGCGACTCGGTGCCCCAAGCCACAAGCTAGAAGACTTCCTGTTCCCCACGAAACCGGACGCCATCCGACGGGAGGTCTTCCAGCACCTAGTCAACTTCCTGGTTACAACAGGACTAGCACTGCGTTTGTAGCCATCGAGTCATGGACTAAACGAACGCGATATAGACTATCTCCCACTCTCCTAACGCTCTCCTCTTCCCCCTTCTCTCTTCCTCTCCTTTGAAGCCCCAATCCCCTTCCCTGGACTGGGTTGTATGAGGGTGAACCCCCCGTTGAGTTCTACAATATCCCCAGGCCTTTTCTCGTCCCTCCTTTGTTAATAAATCACCACCACCACCTAGAGCTACGCCGCTCCACGGTATTTTTTTAGTTGTTTTGTAATCGACTCCTGAATAGACTTTGGATTACTTTGTATAGAAGTCGACTCAAGCGTTTTCAGGATCTTAACCTAGTGCCTACAATGTTTTGTCCCGCTTGTAAAGCTTCCAGAAGCGCCGCGTGGCTGATTCACATGCGAAACTCTCTAGGTCATCTAAGTGAACTTTAGGGTTGGTGCAGAGCAGTTGCGCGGCACAAAGTAATCCCCCAAAAAAGATGGATTTTTTGAATGCGCGCTTCTGCTTTCTGATGTCATGAAAACCTGCAAAATGCTTTTTTACTGATGTGCTTCTTTGTTGAGCGTTATCTTTCGCCTTGTGTGTTTATTATATGTGCGTTTGCGGAAATGTTCGACGCATCATAGAAGCTCGAACTGGTAGTGTGCGGGGTTAAATACTTGATATCATATTCACCAGGCCCAGGCTGGAACCCAACTGCCAGCTAGCTTCTATCTCAAGAGGGTTCTTCTTGGGTTGCAGAACTCAAAAATCATTACTGACGAATTTTCTCGTTGCGTCTACATAGAAATACCTCGCATCTAAGACACATGCGCTCGTGGAAGTAAATTCGGCCTACGTGAGCAAATATATACGATAAACAAGCCTTGTAATCGAGAACCACGCCAAACGAACAAAGCTAACTTTCCTTGCCCCTCAAAAACATGCTTAGATTTTAACTCACCATAGTCGACTGTAGTATTAAGATATCCACTATGGATGCTTACAATGCCTCGACAGAGCTCTGCACCGTCTTTCTCAAAAGACGTGTAGTACCGCTTTTTTCGTCATCGCGCAACGCCTGCATATCTCTCCTTTGCTGTTGGGGTCACTTTTTTTCACGGCTTTCATCACTTTTTTTCACTTTTCTTCACGGGTCACTTTTTTTCAAAGTTTACACGGCTTCTTTTACTATTGGATTCCATTCGCTCCTTGTCTACGTACGCACAAACCGCCGTTTTTCACTTGTTTTTTTTTTAGGATGCTCGACACGTTTTGATACTGGCACTGTGCCTTTTGGGCACACAACTCCCAGTCAAAGATTCACTTTAGTCTGCCTCCGTTTAGATCTCCAAAATGCCTCGATGAGCCTATAGGAGGGCATGAGCAGTACGTTTAAAACAACCACCTCTTATTGCTCGCACGCACGTTTGCTCCAAGGCTGCCACAAAAAACGTTTGCGACGGAAAAAAACACTTGCCCTGCTTTTCTGAGAAGAACCGAAAACGAATGTAGACGATTAGGAGCGAAGGTGTTATTCTGTTTGTATTTAGTTGGGGGTCACATAACGATGCGACACAACATCGATACCACCAACTTTCTTCTCGCGTCAATCTTTCGCGCTTAACAGCACAGATAGCAACAACAAAACAACTCTGCAGGTCAATTCTTCCCCGTGAGCCAAAACTGAAAGAAACACATCGCCCCTCCTTTACCATCCGTTTTTACACACTGACGCCACGGAGCTCAAGGCTACAAAAAACAATGTACTTGCTAATGTGTATGGCTCTTCGCGAAGAACAAAGTTACCCTCTCGGCGCAGTCTGCTTGAAGTACAATTTACCTGAAATCGCTAATAAACATTCCAAAAACACGGTGTTCAACGAATGAACGTAAGGTGTTCTGAAAGAGTAGTTGCAGCGAGACGTGTATTTGAAGCAGACCTTCAGCGAATTTTGAGATGCCTCTTCTGTCCCTCATTTTAGGTAGGTTTAATTTAACCAGCACCTGACATAGCATACAACGGGTGAGGATATGGTTGCAGTTTGAAAGCTTCATGTGAGAAAGGCAGTGGGGAGAAGAGGCTACATTTTTTATTATACTTCCCTCTGGCTGAGTGTCTGACTGAAGCAGCAGGTGTCCTGATGAATAATTAAAAGTGGAAAATCCCTCGGCACATTCCCGCACAGCACAAAGTTTGTTCAGCGGACGTGATTGGTTCCCCTCGCTTAAGTGCCTGTGAGGACCCTGTCACGTTTTTCTTTCATTTTTCACATGTTGATCCCTGCGAACAAAATGTTTTAATTAGATTTTTTCAGCAATGAAGAACAACTTTTATTTATTGCCGCAGAGATCGCTCACGTCAGGATGGTGTCATACGTTCACTTCCATCACGCGGAGGTATCCGTAACAGCTCATCTGCGAAGCGATCGTGCAATACCATCTCACTCAACTCCCGCTATGATCGCTATGTTCCACAGTTAATTACGAAGAATGACCGCATGGTAATAAAAAGTACGTGACCGTTCAAAGCCTGTTTCCTTGACTGAGAGACTGTATGCGGGCGCTGATAGACTGTGGTATATTCATTTAAGATGCATCAGGGTACCGGGCAACCGGATATTTAAAAACTTCCTTTCAATTTCCAAATGTACACAGTTAGACGCTCTAGTTATATTAGCCACAGCGATGCATTCAATAAATAACTGATCCGGTTACGATAGCTATACGCGTTGCGACACATCAAGAAAACAAAAAAACGAACAAAAATGACCCCCTACTTTTCTGTTTTGCTCCACAACCTGTTCATTTCATTCAGGGTTTACTGCCCGTGAGAGGTGATTTATGCTTTGCGAAGAAGCGCGCTTGCATCGCGTTGTTTGGCTTGCTGGGCTATAAACCACACATACACTTACCTGATCCTGTACTTCAGCCCCAGTGTGTATTCCGCGCTAAATTAATTCACGTTACTAGGCGTCGTTTTCTACAACCAATAGCTCTACGGGATATTGATTCTGCAGTTCTTTCAACCACTCTACACAAATTAGCGTTCAATTCACGAGGATTTCATTATCACTATCTGTAATGCATGCTGCCTTCAATAGACACCGTGGTTACAGTTGCAACCACATCTTTAGTCAAGTAGCGTACACGTACGAGCCAACTTTCTGGACTGAACTTGATTTCTAGACTACACAGAAAGTTGGCGTATTGCTCTGGTGGGTGACATGCAATATTGCAAAACACGAAATAGACCGCCATTCCCGAAGAAGCCGGAATTTCTGGAAAGTTTTTTTTTCTTGAAACCTCAGGGTTCATATGTCATTCTATAAGTTTTTCAATGAAATACTTCGAATGTCTTTTCTTTCTGGGTGACTGGAGCGTGGGAAACATTTTTACTTGAAACTCAGGTAACCCTAATTACCTTAGCGCATGCAGGCACATATCATGAACCACTCTACGATTCAAGCTCATGCAACACTTCATTTATTTCTACATTCATACTATAACTGCGAGTAAATACCAGGACACAGAAAGAGGCAAATACAATACAGGACTCGACGCGAAGCACATGATGAATCACTACCGACTATTATATTATTAATCAATACCAACTGTACTTTCATTTCTATGTAGTAACTTTTTTGTAGAACAGAAATGCTTTTTCAACGACGGTCAGCACGCATTCGGCAAAAGGTATGAATGTTAAACCCAGCTTCTGTGCTTTACTGGAATCTATTTCTTTCTATTGACGCTTCTCTTGTTGGCTGTATTTTTCTTGAATTGACCAAAGCATTTGATCTGGTATATTCAACGCTACTTCTTCAAATTGCGCGAAATCTGGTGTTGATTACAAAGATTACGAATTTCGTTATGTTCTTTGGGACACACCAATCCAAATTTGCTACTTTTAAGCTCTAATGAATGCAACTCCCCTTTCTCCCATTCCACATTTGCTGGCCCGCATGAATCCGTTCATGGACCATTATATTTCGTAATTTCCAATTATAACTTACGTAGTACATTTTTTCTACTATAAAACTGTTTGCGGGTGATTGAGTGATTCCCGGCGAAATTCCAACGCAGCTGACGACCTTTACTGCACGGGGATATACATAAGGTTCCCTATTGGTGAAATGCTTCGCTAATGAAGTTCAACACTAATAAAGGCAAGATAAGGAGATTTTCACATCGCACCTCGTTATTTCTTCTGAGTACGTAATGAGCATTGAATTGCTCACCAAAATCACGCATTGCAAAGAAATATTTCGGTGCTAGGATTATCTGACCATCCTTCCTAGCAAAATCGCATTGACCTTATTATCTTCTCTCTCGCACCGATAGAGTTGCAACTTATTTCTAAAGCATCAGCAGGAGCTAACCTACAATACGCGTTTTCCGTACCGAATACACGTGATAACATTATGGTGAGTCTCGAATGAGTTTAAATCCCTGCTGCTCGCTTCATTTTATAAAATATTCTCGAATGGCAACCTTACGTGACGTGAAATCAACCTTAAATTTACGCAAACTATGAGCTGGCCTGAAAATGTTGCGCTGAGTTTATACCACACGATTTACCCTTCTTTGGCCTCAATTAGTACATTACTGCTTTTGTCGCCATTCTGCATTTTAAACCGTAGCGCTCATAACTTCAAATTTAGAGTCTGAATCATCTGGACCGATATTATTTAACTCATCGGTATCCTCAACAGGCTCAGACTAGAACCCGCTTCCTGCTTCCATCGCACCAATCACCAACACGGCTAACTTGAATGCCATCATACACGTAACCCTTTTTATTGCCGGCTATTTATTACAAAGTTTGGTAAAAATGGCTGTAACGCAGTGCCTTGAGAGTAATAAAATATATTAAGAATACCAAATGAACTATTTTTAAAGCAACCCTGCTGACCTCCAGATGGGTATATATTCAAACCCATCAATATATAACGGGGTTCTTACTGGCGGGATAACTACAACATCACAGTCAAAACTGCCGCGAAGGAAACTCCGATTTGTGGCACAGTCCCTGCACACGCCGTGTGTGACCCTCGTTTTATCGACAGAAAATATGCCAACAATTAAATATTTCGTCCCTAAGGCACCCTTTCAGAACGGCGAGTTAGGTTTCATTTCCTCTCCGTGATTATGTAATTCAGTCTGGTATCATTATATTATCATATACCGTAGAGAAATGGTACAAAAGACGGCTGTCCCTTTTACTGGCTGTACCGAAACTGACGCGAAGAGAGAGAGAGAGAAACAACATTTATTCATGCCTGCGTAAACCCGGTGGGTTACCTACTGGCGCTACTCGCCGGACCCCGTGCAAGGGGTGGTGGAAAGTCGCACTTTCGGCCGCTGGCGTTCGATGGCCGCGAGCGCGAGCTCGGCAGCCATCTTTTGGAGTTCGTAGTTGACGCTGGTGACCGCGTCCCTCACGCTTGGTGGGAGCGGATCATCGTCCTCCTCCGTTGTTGTTGTCGGTGGTTGATTGAGACAACCCCACAGCATGTGCTGCATGGTCGCACGAGCGCTCCCGCACAGCGCACACTCGTCCGTTGGGTATAGTTCGGGGCACACGTGCTTGGCGACCACGGGCGTCCATATCGCCCGCGTTTGGAGCTGTCGCACGAGCACCCCTTCCCTCCTGGTGAGTTTACGGTGTGGCGGCGGGAAGGCGCGCCTAGTCTCTCTGTACCACGCAAGCACATCCTTGTAGGAGCTGACCGGGGTTGCCTCCCCTTCTTCCCTGTAGTAGTCTTCCGCGTTCGATGGAGTAGGAGGAGGAGGCAGACTCGCCTCGGCCGCAGCCGCCGCCCGAGCCGCCGCCGCACCCTCCGCGGGCGCAGCAGCAGCAGCCGCGGCAGCGGCCGCACCAGCGACGGCGGCGCCATCGTGTCTCGTTAGCACGCGCGCCGCTCGGTCCGCCTCCTCGTTGCGGTTAATCCCGGTCCCCACCGGTCCCACGTGTGCCGGGAACCACTTGAGGACCACCGGTAGCGTCCGTCGGGGCAGGGCCCCGCACACCCTGTTTGCGCACTCCGACACCGAGTTCCGAGCGTAGCTCAGTATCGCGTTTCGCGAGTCACTGATCACTGTCGCGCACCGTGGGTCCACTAGGGCCAGCGCGATCGCCAGCTCCTCCGCTTGCGTTGAGTCCCGGGCCCTGACGCTGCCCGCCGAGCACAGCTTCCCGGAGGTCGCTGCAATCACGGCCACGGCGTACGTGCCCCGGCGGCCTGGGTATTCCGCCGCGTCCACGTAGAAGGCGTTGGTGTCCGCCGCGTGCACGTCCGTCAGGGCTTTCGCTCTGGCCGCTCGCCGCTCTCGGTTCTCTTCTGGGTCCATGTGCTTCGGCAGCGGCGGCACGTGCATGAGGGCGAGCAGCCCGCGCGGCAGCGACCGCGCCGGCTTCGGCATCGGCGGCCGGCTTGCCGGCCACCCCCCGCCTCCACCACCGCGACCACCGCCACCGCTCCCGCCGCCGCACCCGCCGCTCTCGCTTTCGCCTTCTCGCGTTAATTCCGACCGGTAGCCTACCCTACGTAGAATAGCCCTACCAGTTCTCGTCTGCGTAAGCCTCGCGATCTGCGCGGTGCCCTGGGCCTCGGCTATCTCGCTGAGGGTGTTGTGCACCCCCAGTTCGAGAAGCCTTTCTGTGTTGGTATGTGCGTATAGGCCCAGGGCCGTCTTATAAGCTTTGCGTAGCAGAGCGTCCACTTTCCCTCGCTCCGCCACCGTCCAATTGTGGAATGCAGCTACATATGCAACGTGGCTGACGGCGAACGACTGGACCAGCCTGAGGAGATTCGCCTCTCTCATGCCTCCGTGTCTGGACGCCACTCTTTTGATCAACCTCAAGGCCATTGCGACTTTTGATTCCAACTTGGCAACGGTGAAGCCGTTGTGTCCGTGGGCGTCGATGTGTAGTCCGAGGACTCGCAGCGTCTTCACCCTCGGAATGGCCGTCCCGTCCCGCGTCTTCAGGTGGATGTTATTGTTTCTTTCTTCTTCTCCTCTCTTGTGGCTTCCTCTTCTCTTTGGTGCTAGTACCAGCAGCTCCGACTTGGTCGGGGAGCACGTCAGACCCGTGTCTTTTAGGTGATCTTCGACTGCGTCGATGGCCTCTTGCAGGGACGCCTCGGTCTCGCCGTCACTGCCGCCGGGCACCCACAGCGTGATATCGTCCGCATATATGGTGTGTCCGACTTTCGGGACGCCCTGGAGGCGCTGGGCGACCCCGATCATTACGATGTTAAACAGCGTCGGCGAGATCACGGCGCCCTGTGGCGTCCCCGTGCTCCCCAGGCTCTTCTTTGGCAGCTCCATGTCACCGGCAACGATCCTCGCGGTGCGGCCCGAGAGGAAGTCGCGAATGTACGCGAACGACCTCTCCCCCATGTTGAGGCGCGAGACCTGGTCCAGGATGGCTGAGTGTCGGACGTTGTCAAACGCCCCTTTCAGGTCTAGGCCGAGCACCGCCCGGTTGTCCATGGAGCCGGCCGGCCGGTCGATGACTTCGTTCTTTAGCAGCAACATTGCGTCCTGGGTGCTTAACTTGGCCCTGAAGCCCAGCATGGTGTCCGGGTACAGGCCTTCCTCTTCGAGGTATGTCTGCCACCTGTTGAGCAGGACGTGCTCCAGCACCTTCCCCACGCAGGACGTCAGGGATATCGGCCGCAGGTTGTCTATGCTCGGTTCCTTTCCCGGCTTCGGGATCAGGACCGTCTTTGCCTCCTTCCAGCTGGCCGGGAGCTTGCCGGTTCGCCAGCACTGGTTGTAGTACCCCGTCAGCGATTTTATCGCCGCATCGCTCAGGTTGCGTAGCGCTTTGTTGGTAACCCCGTCCGGCCCTGGGGCGGACTTGCTGTTTATCGTTTGGATGACTGCCCGCACCTCCCATTCCTCGATGTCGGCGTCGAGCTTGGCATTGGCCTCGCCCGCGTAACTCGGGAGGGGGGTCGGCGGGGTGGACGGGAGGTACTGGTCGTTTATGCGCCGGCGGACCTCGGCCTCGCCGAGCTCCCTTTTCGCTTTGTGCAGCGTCCGTGCGAGGGTGTGATGTTGGGCCCCTTTCGTTTTGCCTTCGTCAAGGAGGTGCCGGAGCAGATGCCAGGTCCTGCTCTTATGGATCTGGCCGTCCGCTTCCTGACAGACCGCCTGCCACTGCTGTCGGCAGAGCACCGCGCTGTGCTTCTCGATTTCGATGTTTAACAGTGCTATTCTTTTGCGGAGCCTTCTGTTGTGGCGTTGCCTCCGCCATCGAGCCTTCAGCGAGTTCCTCGCCTCCAGCAAGTGCGCGAGGCGGCTGTCCAGCTGCGGGGTCTCTTCGTCGACCTCGATTTCCTTGGTGGCTGTTTTCGCGGCCGCGTTCAAGGCTCGCGTCCACTTCTCGATGTCTCCATCCTCCTCTTCCTGGGCCTGTCCGATGATCAGGGCGTCCAGCTCCGTTCTGTATTTATTCCAGTCTGTGATGGCCTGCTTGCGGGTGACCGGGGGTCGGCCGTGCAGCGGCACCGCAATTTCCAGGACGCAGTGGTCGCTGCCCAGCGTCTCGCCCGTGTTCCGCCAGCTTACTCCCGCTGTGGCTTTGCTGCAGAAAACGAGGTCCGGATTCGTATCGCGCTGCACCGACGTGCCGTGTCGCGTGTAGATGTTCGTGTCGTTGAGCAGGTGGAGTTCCGCCTCGAGAGCCTCGTCGTGCAGATTTCGCCCCTTGGCCGTGGTCTTCTGGTACCCCCACGCCGTGTGCGGCGCGTTAAAGTCTCCGCACACGAGCGCGGTGTCGTCCCCGGCAAGCTGCTTCGTTCTTTGCATGAGTGATCTGAACTTTTGTTGGGATTGCTTGGGGTTACTGTAGATGTTGATTAAATACGTGCTTTCTTTCTTCTTTCGGCCCGTCACGACTTCGATTGCCAAGTGTTCAATGGTACTGTTCTGCAGTAAGCCGTGTTCTATGTACGTGATTCCTTTCCTCACCAGGGTACACACTCCCTGCCCCGCGCCTTTCCCGGCCTTTCTTGCGCTGGGCGGGCTGGCATAGGAGCGGTACCCCGGCAAGCCTGGGGAGGGGTCTTCCATGTGCGTTTCCTGTATTAATATGACGTCTGGTCTCTTGTCGACACTCTTGATGTATCGTTGTAATGTTGCCTTTTTTCCTCGCAGGCCATTCGCGTTCCACTGCCAAACCACAAGCTCGCGCGCTAGCGTTGTTCCGGCCATGTTGGGCGAGTGACGTTGGCCGCCTGCTGTTGCTGCGGTGGCTGTGGTTGTGGCTGTAGTGGTTGCTGTGGCGACTGCGGCGGCTGCTGTTGTTGTTGGTGGTGGGTGATGTCAGGGATTCTCGCTAGTAGTTGTTGTAACAGGCTTTCCACATTCGCTATGCGGGTACTCATGTCCGCTGTCACGGCTTCTACTTTAGCTATGCGGGTGCTCATGTCCGCTGTCGCGGCTTCCACCTTTGCCAGCCTCTGGTTGATGGCTTCCAGCTCTTTTTCCTCGTGGTCGACGCGCTCCTCCACCCGCTGTTGGCGGCATTCGAGCGCTTCTAGCATAATAACCCGCCTCTTGGTTCTGGGGCTGAAGTCTTCCATTTCCTCCTCTTCCTCCTCTTCTTCTTCTTCTGTAGTTGTAAAATCGTTTCTCCTCTTCGTAGCTGCCATTACTTCTTCTTCCTCTCTTTCTTCTTCCTTCTCCTCTGTGGACCCCGCCGTCTGCAGGCCAGCCGCGTACTCCGGCTCCGACTCTTCCTGCAGCTGCATTCGTTCTTCTCGCGCGTGCGCTCGCCTGGGCGCCTGTCTTCGCGCGACCTGCGGTGGTTGAGTTCGCAACTGCAGCGATGGCTGTTGTTTCAGCTGACATTGTTGCCGTTGTTGTAGCTGATTGAGGATCATGTCCATTTTGGCACTGAGTTCCTGTATTTGCCTGTCTTTTTGCGCTAGCTGCGCCTTGAGACGTGCAACCTCGTTCGTCTCCGCCATTGGTTGATGTTGTTGTTGCAGTTGCCTTTGCTGTGGCCTCGGCTGCGGCGGTGCTGGCAGCGGCGGTGGTACCGCCGCCGCCTCTCCTGCCACTGTCCTGGCCCACGTGATTCCCTCTTGCAGCTGTCCGCCACCGCCGCTGCTGCTCCCTCCGCGGTTTCCCCTGTTGCCGGTTGACCTTTCCGCCGCCAGAGCGCTGCCATCTGTTGCGTTTGTCGTTGCCGTTGCGGCTGCCGTGACCTTTCGAGCGGGCTTCGCTCCAGCTGGCCCAGCCGCCGCCTCTCTGCCGTTATTGACGTCAGCCGCATTCCTTCGTGGAATCGACTGCCTTGGCTGCTGCATTTTCGCGCCTTTTTCGGGTGCGTGCTGGAGCTGCTGCTGCTGCTGCAGCTGCGGGAAGTCGGCTAGGCCTAACTTCGGCGCGTGTTGCTGCCGCTGCTGCCTTTGTACCTCCTCCGCACGCCGACGCTCCCACCTTCGTTGCTTCACCAAATGGGGGGTCTTATATCGGTTCTTGCAACCCGCCTCCCCGGTGGGGTGAGCCCCGCCGCATAGCTTGCAGCGGGGGTTGCATTCCCGCTCGTGCGCGGGGCCCGGGTTGGACGCTCCGCACGCAAAGCATATCTTAGTGTTTGGGTAAGGGCACACGTCCGCGCGGTGCCCCAACCTGCCGCAGCACCGGCACACTTCGTAGTGCTGCCTGTATAGACTGCATTTGGTGATTGCCACTCCGAACTTTATTGTATTTGGTACCTTGGTGCCCTCGAAGGCTACGATCACCGTGGTGGTATTGCCTATTCTGTGCGCTTCGAGCGCCGTTGGATTCTCCTCGCTGACTATAATTTCCTGCAGGTCCTGCTCCGTATACACGGTCGGAATGCCCCTGATGACTCCTTTCACGGTGCCCTCGGGTGCCGGTGCGTACGCGAATACTTCGTGCATCCTGCCCGCTATCCTGAGCGAGCTGATGCTCGAGTACTTCTGAGCTCTCTGCTCGTTCGGGGTGCTAATGACTATAATATTCTGCGAGTCGTTGGTGCAGATCGCGTCCTCCCTAGACTCTTGCAACGTGGTACCCACCATCTCGAAGATGGCCTCCATGAGTAGCGGTGCCGCCGTGCGAGCTACGTTAAGCCCGCCACGTGGCCGGAGTATTACCCTAAAATCACCCTTCGGTAGCTCGCGCGGCATGCGCGCTGCCTTCGTTAGCCTGGCCGCGACCTGCCTAACGAACTTTGCCTGATTCTTAACGGGGGCTGCGGCGGGAGCGGGAGCGGACGCGACCGCGGCCGCGGAAGCGGCAGAAGAAGAAGTGGGGACCGACTTACCGCCGGCCGCTTCCTCCCCGGTCGTCCGCCGCCGCATCCTTCGCCTCGCTTCCTGCCATCTGCCTTCTCCGCCCTCCTTCGGTGTTGGATCCTCGCCGGCAACTGTGACCGACATCCTCCCTTGCGTGTAGTTGACTTGCATCGTTGGCGCTTGCCGGTTGTTGCCGTCCCTCTCGAACTCGGGAACCTGGGTGGTTGTAGTAGCGGTGGTGGTGATGGTAGTAATAGTAGCATTGGTGTCCTCGATGTCGGTGTCCATGGAGGTGGACATCTCTCCTTCCAGGATGGTCTCCGTCTTCGCCGCAGCGGCCGTCAGAGAGGCGCCAGAAAGAAGATCGGTTTGCGCCAGTGGAAGGGGTGCGCTAGCGGCCACATCCGCATCACACGCACTGTCCAGCATGGGGCACGTGCCGTCGGGCGCGAGGCTCGTGCCGTTGAGCATGGGGCCACCTCAGCGCTCTGCTCACGTGCTGCAAGCAGCCGGCGAAGCTCCTAGGCCTAACCCACCGAGTGGGCTAGAACTTGCCCGGTAAAGCGTCTACTCACGTGAAACGTCCGGGATTCGGTGTCGAGGTGTGCACTAGACAACCGCGCACTCAGAAATCACGCGTACATGAGCCTGAGATGAAAAAGACCATTGAAAAAGTGAAATTCACCGGAGACCGATGTGAGCGCATCTTCACTTTCCTCGCCCCCTGGCGGGAATCTCAACTGACGCGAAGAAACTGTGACAATTACCCATTACGAGGTACGAAGCTGCAACTCTTGATGTAACAAAATTATGAGAAATAATTTGTGTCATTTATCTTTTCGGACAATTTCGGCAGCGAGGCGAGTTTATTTACTCCCTATTATTATTCAGCATTTTTATGTGGCTGAGAGTGAAGTAAATTTTTGGAATCCCCCTCTGCTGTCTCTACAGCCGCTTCTAGAGGACAAGTGCCACTTTCATAATTGTATGTAATATGTCATTTCAGATGTGCCTGTTTAATTCACTAGGAAGCATTCTCAGTCGCCATTTATAACAGACTTGGTTTCGTTCGTGCACATCACGGTGTTCCTCCCTCCCTAACCGAGCCTTCTTTTGTACTCTCGTTTGGCTTTGCTGTCCAACCAAATTACTTCAGAGATTAGCGGCGAACTTCGGACCCCATGAACACGCTTCCAAAAACTCAACCTTAACAGAGTGCATCGGCTCTCAAGTTTTAGTGTTTGTGCAATCGTACGCATCTCCTTGCTTCCACCAAGTTTACAAAAATAGATTTACACCCATAATATCCATAACAATTTGCCTATGAAGTATTTCCTAACAAAACGTTTTTTTTTGCATGCCACAAAATAGTCAACGCAACTGAAACATACCTGTGCCTATCAGTGTTACATAAAAGAAGAAAGGGTGGTTAGCGTAACATTTTGTTTACACCTATGTCGGGGTCCAAAATTTTATACATACCATATCTGCGGAGTCATGCTTGAAAAGAATGGGCGAGGCAAAGTTGGAGGCATCAGAAATAATTGTCTTTCGCCTCTGTATATGGCTACTACCTACAGATGATACGAGTTAATCCAACTCGTCAGTGACTTTCCGCGGCAGCACGGTGAAGGTGAACCCAGCGCAGATGCTCTGAGGCCTACCCGGGTTCTACAACTGCATCTATTCGTAGTTACCTCTTCGCTCGCTTCCATATCCTGTAAAATATGTGTCCATTTCAAAGGGCAATAATGCTTCCAATATTTCTTTTATTGTTAAACAAGTACTGACACAAACTTTTGCAGGGAGGATAACTTCCGAGATAGATTGCTATGGACACACATACATCATCTGTAAAATATCAGCGGCAAATACAGCATAGAGCGTATTTAAAATCAATTTTAAAGTGTGCGCAACGCAACCATGCCGCCAGCAGAGGACCTCGCGCAAGCGTCATTCCCTGAATGTGGAGTAAATAAACAACATGCTAACACGTCACGAGTTTGTGCTGGCCGCTTCCTCACTGCCGGCAGTTCTCGCCAGCTCACCAATCCGATCAAAAGTCGGAACGTTTTCTCTCGAGCAACGAACCATCCGATCGTTGACAGCGGAGGCGCCAGGATTTCGTTGGCTCTTCAGGCAGCTGGCCATGACCTATGTTCTACAAGGATTCCTGGCACTCTATTCTCAACCCTTTTCATTACACTGGATACGAAACGCGCCGGGGATAAAAAAAACGCACTCAGCGAGCCACACGGCCTCTCTGTAGGCGGCGGCCACGGCCGCAAAGTGGAACAGGCAGGAGGAGGTAGCTCGAGCGATACCTTTTTACCGCTGCACGAAATGGCATTCAAGTCCCCAAAAATGCAGCACATACGAGCAAGAATTTGATGATGCGATGGCGAATAGTATTACAAATCGCCATCTGCGCTGCTTACGGCAGCGGCCATTGAATATCCGCCGCAGTGTCAAGCCTAACACATCGGTAGGCCGACCTGTAGCCAGACCGGCCGGCTGCTCCTAGCACGCGTTTCATCATCTACTGTCTCGAGCGTCGCGCGTCATTCTCTAGCCGCGGCAGCAATTTGCCCTCGCGGCGCCTGCAACACGCCTACGGTCGCTTTTTAATTAGGTGGCTGACATGATCAATACGATGGGGAATTAGCAGAAACTGCCGCCGATGCGGAATCGACAGAGCTACGGCAGCTCTGCTCTGCGATATCCGTCAGACGGTCACGTGGGCAGCTTTGTTTACACCACATTCAGCCTTTCGTGGCCCCCGCTGAAACCGAAGCTACGACTGGCCGCATTAAAAACGCCTTTAATAAACCACCGTCGTGCGCTGAAGCAAATGAGGTTTCTAGACGTATTACATGGGTCACTAGCTACTTATCGCAACAAAAAAAAAGCAGACGCGAAACTTTTGTATCAGTACCCTTTTAGGATAGATGTACTTCCTAAACCCCACTATCTTGTTGCTCCGATGCATGAAGGTTATGAAATGAACAAAAATAAAATATAAATTTCTGATACATAACTCAAAACCCAATTTCTTCTTGCTTTGCAAGGTCGAAATAAAGTATCAAGTTTCTTACGGAATTGGAGCAGTTATTGCTGGTGAATAATAGGGACTTGTAACACATGCCGTTTTTATTTCGGGAAGCGAAACAGTTTCCTTTAAAGACATTAAACATGTGCTTTTTTAACGTTAGGCGAACAGTATTCGAACTCGAAGCCATCGTCATTAAGGGACCGGCAGAAAGAGCATTCCGTAAATAAGCTCAAATGTAGCCACTGATTCCCTACAGAAAGACATCCTTCCTTCCATAAACTTCACGCCACTTTCACTACATCTGGAGGAGGCATAAAAATATATATCCCCTAAAATATACGCTGGGACAGTATTAAATGGAGCTTGCCTAATTCCATGGAAGCCCAATAGTAACAGTTATGTCGATTCATAGTACAGTTATGTAGGAAAACTTAATTTCCGAACAAGAGGAGGAAAGATTTTTCAACAAAGGAGCGGCCGGATATCGAGGAAAATCATCGTAATCTACGACAGCCTATTTAGCTCCACGGCAGAGCAAATAATGTGCTAGCAATATAAAAGGGAACAAAGGAACGCGTGGCAAACAGCCTCCAAACAGACTCAGAGCGATACCCGGATGGCTCTGTGAAAAACACAGGGGGAAAGGAGGGCGCTCTTTCACTAACTGTTGGCACTCCCACTAGGCCGGTATTTCTACAAAGCAGCAGCTTACGTAAATCCGCCGATTATATGGTATCGTCCAAGAGCCGATAAGACGCACGGCGGGAATGGAAACGGTTGTTAGAACAGCGTCCCCCTTTCCATTTTGTTTCCGACGGCAGCCGCTGCGTATCATTCATAGCTGGGTCTGCGGGTGTTTTCTACGCGTTCCTGTGTTCGCTTTCATGTTGCTCATAATAGTACATCTTTCATTTACCGCTAGCGCTTCTGTCCTGCCCAGTCATGTGCGTTCGTTGCCGCCAAACTCTCTTGTTTTTTTCTTGAAAAGAGTAAATGGCCTTCCCATTCTAATCCCGTGTCGCGATAACCTCTGTTTTCCCCCCGTAGTTCACCAGTTGTGATCACGTCTGACAACAGGACCACCCGAAGTACATTCCTCTTTCTTACCTTGAACTATCATATCTTCTACTAGGGTTCGTTTCCTGATCCTAAAAGTTCGTTTCAGGTTCCTTAGCGTTACCCCTATCATATATTGTCCGATAGCCCGTTGAGCTCACCTAAGTTTTCTTTCCTGTTCACTAAGGCGACAGTTTTCCACCCTTTAAGTAAACACTGGCAGTACGTGTTGGTCGTCTGCTAGTTTTAGTGGTGAAGGTAGCTTACATTTCATTATTTGTATTTGCTTGCTGAGTGCAGCGCAGCGCATACCTACTTTTCACCGAGAATTCTTTCTCGTGTTTGTTATAAGCGCTATTAACGTGCCCAAGGTAGCTAAAACTAAATACTTGTTCTATCGTAGCGCCACTTATGCTGAAAAGGGTACTTTCAGCATGGTTGTTTTTCATCACGTTACATTTAATTATATAGTGTACGGCCCTATGCCAAGCTTTCCCGTGATAGTTCCCAAAACATTTTTGCAAGTGCTCTGCAGACCCAGAAGGCATCGTTCTCCACCTGCACAGGGGCGTCCCATCGGTTGTACTTACTTACTCGTTGGTAGTGTATTTACCAGTTCTTTACGCCATTTTCGGGAGCTCCACTACACGTGCGGGGTTCTCTCCCATGAGGCCACGCACTGACTCTCGCGAAAAAGTTCGCATCCGTTTTTTCCGTCGGTGCCATGGTGGTGTGTGCTGTTAGTTGAAGGGCAAGACACCTGTTGGGCCGGTAAAACCTTGGTGTCATCTCGCCTAAATCGACGATTCCACCACACCTTTTCCTAATGCTGCGGACGTAACAAATGGGAAACACTTCTTTACCAGCGTCGGCGACAGGCCAGCCGAGGCGTGGAAATGAGGGCCGGTGAGCAGTCAGCCGGTCGCACAAAGGTTGCTCTGCTTCGTCCTCTTCTTGCCCGTCTACAACAGAGTTGACCATTCCCTCTCGTCCATACACTGTACGACCGATTGTAATCTCCACTGCAACAATATTGCTCAAAGTGGCTCTGTGTCTGTAACCGGTAACTTGCATCGCAGCATTATGTTTCACGAAAGCATAATTTCCAAGTAAATACGTTACTTCCATCGCATCGGCAACAGCGTCGTTATATATACTGGAAATCCTAAAACATATACAAGATTCAATGAAGTACTTGAAGTAATTAGGTTGCGGCATAGCAGAGTTTAACGTGTGGATTGGGTTGAGGGAAGGTGGTAGGGATTTTTTTGTAGTTTAACGTATGCTGAAGTTTGTTTTCCTACTAAAACCTCAACGTCCACGTTGAGACGAAGTTTCACGAATGGTAGAGAAGGATGGTTTTATTCTAAAGTTATTTCCTATTCTAAATGTATGGAGACATGCCGACCTTCATCCTCCTGCCCTGTTGAAGAGAAAACGATCCAGCTGCGCGGCCTGTCTGATGGAGCATGTGACAGCTAATCTCCAGTTTGGAGTGCATCGAATGCAGATAGCCTTCGGGTGAGCGAATGCCAGGTCACAGTATAACGCGCCCTAATATTTTCCGGTGAAATATGGCCTCGTTGTGACAGAATGACAGAAAACATCACTGTCCTCTTACATCAGTCATTTCTAGCATCCGCGTAGCAACCTGCTTCGTTTTTTATTTGTGTCTACTTCCTCGACATTGCCAGCTGTGCCATTGCCTCCATGATAGTAGCCACGTTTTCATTCTCATAGTGTTCCATGACGCTTAACACATGCCGGCCGATGTCGCTGTGCGTTTTGAAATTTGTGCCTCGTCTCTATAACGACTCTGGGTTGATAAGCGTCGCGAATGATTCGAATGAACCGAGAGAAAAAAAGGAGATATGTTTTTTTTTTGTAGGCATAGGAAAAAAAATTATTGATTATACGCTCCTTTCAAGAATGCGTTTGCATGTGGTGTCTTCGATTTTTTTTCCGAAAGGAACGCAATTTCGGAAAAATATTATTGTTCCGGAGCAACAGCCCGGTATTATTGTCTTATTAGGCATGACAATTGCTTTTAATGATAAGAAAAGAATTGCTAATATCGACAGGAGCATACGTGGTTCAAGGAAAGTGCGCGCTGAGGAATGCATCCTGGGATGTCGGAACCTGAAAAATTTCAACGCCAATTATCAGTGTAAGCTGAGAGCTTTCCCGTGACGAGAGAACTACCTAACAGCAATACATGAGCTACGATAATGGTCAGCGAATTAAGTGCTGGGACTTTTTCGTGTTCCTTTGATGGTCCTGAGACACAATCAGCTAAAACAATGTGTCTTAGCGACACAATGGTCAATTGATTGATTGATTATAGGGTTTAACGCGCCGTAGTGGAGGGCTCCGGATTAATTTTGACCACCTGGGGATCTTTAACGTGCGCCGAAATCTCGAACACAGGGACGTTTTTGCTTTTCGCCTCCATCAGAAAAGCGGCCGCCGCTGCCGGGAATCGAACCCGCGACCTCGTGCTCAGCAGCGCAACGCCTTAGCCACTGAGCCACCGCGGCGGGTGACACAATGGTCAATGGAAATATGCAAAACGTAACCGCATCTTTTGAAGAACGGTTTGCATGTACCATGTAATTCAAATGCGGTGCTCGGACATAACCTCATAATAAAATACAGTAATCCCTCGCTATAACGAAGTCAGTGGGACAGCGAAAACTTTCGTTATAGGCGGAATTTCGATATACGCGACCACCGGAAAAAAGCTAAACGAGTTGTGTTTTAATTACGGCATAGCTGGCAGGAATCAAAGCACAATGTGTTCAGTGAAGAAAAAATTATTCAGATACAAAAAAGGCAGTGAGCTTTGGCGGTTTCAAGTTCTTGCCGGGCGCGAGCAACCCCTGCTCCAATTTGACCAAGTATTGCATGAGGCTGTGATCGCCATCCACAAAAAGTGGCAGCGGCAGTGGCTTTCATAATAAGGGGCATGCGGGTGCCTCGAAACCTTACGAGAGTTTCGCGCTGGAAAGGGCCGCAAATGCTGTGGCTCGAGACTGAGATTGTGTTTGTTGAGAAAAAAAAAACGATTAACCGCTCACTGTGCGTGCAAAGCACAATCATGAACACTCACCATTTTTGCACTAGGGGCTTTGCATGATCACTGGATAATTTTCCCCCTAAGTGCGCAGCCGTAACGTTTGCAACACTAGAGCTTTTTGGCGCCCCGTTGTCGAAGACACTGCTAATTCTACGGTTCTAGTGTGGGTGTTTGTGCACCGTCACGTGCAAGCCAATGTCTAGCCACGAAATCCAATGATCGTACTATGCGTTTGGACCGTTTGTCTAAAGTGGATGGCGCGAATCGAACATCACCGGCTTGAGAAAATCGCACGGAAAAGACCAGCTCACCTTGACCTGCCATGTTGACAGCCTGACTCGCGTTGGTTCGCCGCCGTTCGGCAACGCCTCCGCTTTCCACTTCGCTCTAAGCGGGTCAAGCTCTTCGTGCGCTTCGAGTAATGCGGCCTAAAATGCATGATTTTGGCTTAGGAGGAGAATAAGTTTCGAATAAAGCGATATTTCGAATAAAGCGATTCCGTCATAGCGAGGGATTACTGTAGTACAAAGATTCCAATTAAATAAAAATGCTAGCAACGTCATGTCGATTCAGAGTCGCGTGAAGTTTGATCATGACTTCTGCACCAGTCAATATAGTAGGATTTGGTCGCTGGCCAGTCGGTTCATGACGCACGAAGAAGTAAATCTGCACAAGAGACGAGGACGAAGGCACAGAGGACAAAACTAGCGTTGGTCTTGACCTCTCGGTCTTCGTCCTCGTCTTTTGCGCAGTTGTATTTCTTCGTTCGTCAATATAGTAACTTGTGATTTTCTGGATACAGTAAATATAATAAGAATGGTTGGAAACACGTAAACATGGCAGGACTACGAGGCACTGCTCAACTGCGACTACACCCAATGCTTCCACATTGTGGTGCGCATGGTTTTGAAGATCATGTGATTAAATTTCGATATAATTTTATTCATTCTCTGAGCAGGCTACTGACTAAATAATTATTATACTCCTGGACGTTACCTAAAGTATTCACCCGTAAAGATTACGTACGGTATTTTATAAAATTTTACAACGAAAAAGAACGTTGTCGCACGCACGGGCTCATTAAAAATACAGTAAACCACGTGCACGACCTTAACAAATATCAAAACAGAGTTTTTTCGCTGCAAGCACCGGAGTAATGAAATCCTTTGCAGAAAAGGGAGTACAAGGGGGCATAAACACGAAGCTATATATATTCATAATTGATGCAAAATTCCTTATGAAGAAGAGACTCAGAACGGCTATTTTCTAGCTTCTAGCTATTCTAGCTCTAACGGCTATTTTCTAGCTCTAACGGCTAGCTTCTCAAGTGCATATTTGAGTGTCTATGAAGAGAGAAGTCATTGATACAAGAAAATCATTGCCTGGTCTATTTGAGACTTCCGTGCTACAACTTCTCATTAGGTGCAACACTGAAGAAACAGAGAAATAAGTTTTTTTTGTAAAATATGTACTCAGAAGGACGCAAATGTGAATAAAAAAACTGAAGCAACCAGACATCCTAAAACACTCACTATACCAATCGGTACCATTTCAGATGAATATAAGTGCCTTATCATGTGTGAAGTGCAAACACGACCCGTCCATTCGTTGTCAGTCGTTGAACCAGCGCGTGCGAAGGAAATTCAACTAGTTTTCTGGTGCATAGCAAAGTAGTTTATTTCTATTTCAAACCAATCCTTGCTTTTGCTAGGGTCTAGGCATTGCAGAGCACTGTCGAAACGAATTCATGGGCCAGTGTGCGGTCACAACATTGGGCAAATTAAAAATTCTGTAGAAGTTGCTGTACAAAACCACACATGGTAACATGATAACGCAAGCATAAGTGACCTCATTGACCCTTTTGTAATTTGCTGTGTATGGGATATGTGGGGAAAATTTCGCGTTGATACGCGTAGGTCCGTTACCAAACCGAAAAATAGAAGAGTGGAGACCAGAAAAGTTGACAGAGAGAGAGCTGAGGAAGGCATCCTCGCGAGGGAAGAGAGCGGCTTCGCAAAGCGGGCGATGTTGCCTCGGGCACTACGAGGCGAAGCGTAGCTGATGAACTGGCTCTCTATAAACGGGTCCCATGACTCTGCGCACCGCTTTTATGCGTCTAGAATCGAGTGTGTAGCCAGTGTGGCCTGATCGTGAACGATCAGGACAAAAATGTTGGTACGAGTGCACATCACAGTGAGCGCCAAGCACAAAAACCTGCTGCTAAACAAAAAACGTGGCAAATTAACTGTTTAGGGCACTGAGCACGATGAGCGAGAGACGAGCGACAGACGTTACACTCCATTGGCCACTTCTGAAGTCGGAACAAGGCGTCCGGGAAGGCGGGCGCTGGAAGTCCACCAGTCAGTGGAACGACAGGCTCAAGCGTTTCAATAATCCACCGATGGACCTCGCAGAATTTTTTTACGTTCGTCAGTGCAAACGCTAATGGTAGAATAAAACGTCTCTTTTTTCCCACATGTAACAACGGGAGAAAATACGCTTTTAGAGGTAGATCTGCAGTTTCCTTTTTTCCAGCCGCGAAAAAGGTTTTTAATAGATCTGTGCTCCGACACGCAACCAATGCTATCGGAAGTAAGTCGACAGAAGGCCGGCAATGTGTCGAAACGAAGTGTGTTTTGCCTATGAATTGCGTTTAACCTCGAAGCTGACACAGGAGTGGTCCGTTTGACGTAACTGGCCATAAGATAGAACGCGTGTAGTATATTTCTGCATCCCGGAGCCCCCCCTGAGGAAACAATACTTGGTAGAGCTTCAACATTCAATCCCCATCTCTTTAAACCCCTCCCACACGCACCGCATGGGCCCCTCTAACTTTGGGATACCATGTACTGAGATACGTGCAGTTGTGGGAAGGAAATAGAGTTTCGCCTCGTTTTGAATTAAGCATAAAGGACATCCGCGGTTGGCATATAAAGAAGACGTTTCCTCTAGAAATGCTTTTTTTGTTTTTAGATATTATTACTGTGATAAATCTGAAGTTAACCCAATCATTGAAGGCCTTACACATCGACAAGATTGCGAAAATTGACATTACTACAACATATTTTAGTACACCGTACACAAAACCAAGAAAGCTGCATTATAATGATCACGTTTGTTCATATCCAAGGTTTTTTTGACGGATTTTAACACTATATAGGTGTTGTTGAATCTCCCTGGCGGGAACCGGCACACCTCTCGGGCAGCAGGGGAAGAGGAAGAGGAGCTGGACGCGGGGAGACGCGCGAGGCGAGCGAGCGAGGAAAAGAGGAGAATAAAGCAGTGTTCGTTGAGATCCCATGCACTAAGACGCGGATGTCGTTCTCTCTTCACGTTATATGATTTCTGGTGCCGAGAACCCGGGAGAAGACCGACATCCGACTGCGCTGACCATGGAGAAGTTGCGCCGTCGTCGGGGTGTTTTTCGCGGTGCCGCTACACGTCTTTTGGCTTCGGCCAACGAGCTCCTACAAGATACCGATTCGGACGCCTCAGACTTACAAGCAGCCATTGAAGACCTTGAGGAAAAGGATGCCGTCTTGAGCGAGCTGGACGCGAAGATTGATGAACTTCTTGATGATCAGGAGTACGAAGACGAGATAGCAGGTGCGCTAGAGTACCACGACAAAATTCGCCACGCGATCACCAAGCTTCGGTTCATCCTGAAGACCAAGAGTGTCACACCTACAGACGTCGGCCAGTCAGGAGTGTTCCCATCGTGCGGCCAATCACGTGGCACTTCTGCTGGCATTAACAGTGAACTCGACCAGGAAGCCCCGGCTCACGTCAGCTTCCGCTCTTCTACTCAGAGGGTTGCCTTGCCGAAGCTTCAGATTCCCGTCTTCTCCGGCGTGCTTCGTGAGTGGCAAGGTTTTTGGGAGCACTTCCAGGCGACTATTCACACCCATCCGGAACTGCCTAATATAGAAAAATTTAAGTATTTGAAGACGTACCTGAGCGGGGACGCCAAAAGGGCAGTTGAGTGGATACGCCTGACCGAAAGCAATTACGAGGTCGCGATCAAGGTGCTGACAGATCGTTTTGGCCGAACGGATGTTCTCGTGGATGACCACATTGATAGCCTCCTCGCCATTGCCCCCCTCGAAAGCTCGGCGCAGGTCTCGCGGCTTCGTGACCTATATGAACAGATCTTGTTTAGGACAAGTTGCCTCGAGAGCCTGGGAGTTCCTGCATCGGAGTACGCAGTAATCCTCCATCGCGTCCTCATGCGCGCACTGCCTGAGGATCTGGCAGTGCTATACAGGCAACGCATGAAGGAGGCTGCAGCCGATGACTCCACCACCCCAAGGACACGAGGCGACGAGGTCAAACGAGTACTGCGGTTCCTGCAGATTCAGGTGGAGAGCAGGGAGGAAAGCAAGGTGACGCAGAAAAGAGCCACTTCGAACGCGACATCGGTGGAGCGGCAAGCGCGCGATAACGTATTTCCTGAGCTTCCGTCCGCCCTGGCTTTGGCTACCGGCTCATCGTTGTCAGAGCCGCGATCATGTCCACTCTGCGAAGCGCCAGATCACGGAACCGAGGATTGCCAAGCTAAGCTGTCGGGAGAAGAGAAGCGACGAAGACTTGGAAGGAAGCGTTGTTGCTTTAGATGCGGCAAGCCAGGACACTTCGCACGCAGCTGCCGCCTTCCCACATGGCTTTGGTGTCGCCATTGTGCGCGACGCCATTTGTCGGTTCTCTGCGACGTGTGGACACGGCCTAACTCAGGGGCCCCCGTACCACCAGCACCTTTTGGGAGCATGAATCGGCAAATGGCGACTCCACAAGAAGAGCCGGTGACGACTGCTTCTGCTAGTAACTATTTCACGTCGTCTGTCTTGCTACAAACGGCTACGGTATGGGCATATGGCAATGCTGACCGTGTCCTGGTCCGCCTTCTTTTTGACACCGGTTGCCAGCGAACGTTTGTGCGCAGCGACTTGGCGAACAAGCTAGAGCTTCCATCCACCGGCGTTGAGGACCTTACGGTATTCACGTTCGGCGACTCTCAGCGTTCGCGTCGGTACAAGTGCCGGAAATTGAACGTCACGCTGACTGGTCGTTTCGAGTCGAAAGAAGTAGCCCTCGATGCTCTGGAGGTTCCGGAGGTATGCACTGTAAGAAGTTCACCTATGGAACCTGCTCTAGTTTCCAAACTCCGTAGCCGAAACTTGGTCATCGCGGACGAGCCTGAAGATTGCAAGGATCAGAGTCCCACTATTAGCGTCTTAGTGGGCTCTGACAATTACTGGAAGCTGGTCACAGGACGTATCGAACGCTTAACAGACAGCATGTGCGCTGTGGAGACAGTTTTTGGTTGGGTCATCCAGGGAACATACTCTAAAAGAGCTCGGCGCGGGCGACCCGATTCCAACGTCAGCGCCAAGACCCCCGCGATGGGCGATCCCGGCAAGAAGAAGCCCGTGCTGGCCGAGCGCGTGCTGGGCACCGTGAAGTGGTTCAACGTCAAGAATGGCTACGGCTTCATCAACCGCAACGACACCCACGAGGACATCTTTGTGCACCATACTGCCATCACGCGCAACAACCCGCAGAAGATCATGCGCAGCGTCGGCGAGGGAGAAACGGTGGAGTTCGACGTCGTCGTCGGCGAGAAGGGCCGCGAAGCGGCCAACGTTACCGGGCCTGCCGGCGAGCCCGTGCAGGGAAGCCCCTACGCGGCCGACCGGCGCCGCTTTCAACCCCGCTTTTACGCGTGGCGCGCGACGCGACGCCGTGTATCAGGGGCCCGTGACGACGGCGACGGGTACGTTACTGCGGACTCGCAGCGGCTGCAGCGGCCACCGCAGTAGCCGCCGCCTCCTGGACGCCGCTTCCGTCCCTGGCGCTACAACTCCATCGCATTTCCTCGTCGGGAAACGTCTTGTATGTCTGCCGTCGACAACTAACCATCTCATGCAGAGCATCACGGCCAACGACCTCAGACGACGATTCAACCAACGAGGTCAATTCGTCAGCCAGCTATGGAAGCGATGGAGAAAAGAGTACTTGCTGCTTCTTCGCTCTGCTCATCATACTCTACCAGCTGTTCACTCCCGGCTCCGAGTTGGCGACGTTGTCATCGTGCAGGACAACGCTTTTATGTGGAAAATCGGGCGCATCATCGAGGCATTGCCGGGAAGAGACGGAACAAGCAGGTATTTCCGACTGCGGCTTCCAGGCGGTTTGGAAATCCGGCGTGCCGTCCAGCGGCTTTACCTCTTGGAAGCCGATGCACCCAGCGCGGGGGCGGGAATATGTTGAATCTCCCTGGCGGGAACCGGCACACCTCTCGGGCAGCAGGGGAAGAGGAAGAGGAGCTGGACGCGGGGAGACGCGCGAGGCGAGCGAGCGAGGAAAAGAGGAGAATAAAGCAGTGTTCGTTGAGATCCCATGCACTAAGACGCGGATGTCGTTCTCTCTTCAGGTGTGGTTGAACACGCGAAAATCTTATATTTTAGCAAGTCAGCTGAAATATCAGTGGAGCCATATTAGACATGAACATTTTGTACGGCACCTTTGTCAATTCACTCGCACGTTTTAGCCAAAACTCATATTTTATGATTCCATTTGTGCATAGCATGGATGGGATCAACGAAGGTGGGCAGCTAAAGTATTTAGGTACCTATACTTGAAAAGCGTGGACACGCAGTGGTTAAGAAAGACTAGAAGGCTAAAGATGAAATACGGAAAGAACAGTGGGGAATCCAAAACAGCCAAGGTAACCAAAAAAGATGCAAGGCAGATTGAAACGAATAAATGGAGGGAAAAAATGGAAGCTAAAACGTCGTTAGAGATGTACAGGGCTGAGAAGATGAACATCAGAAAGGAAAATTTCTACGATAATTCCCAGGGAAGTGCTTTGCTTTTTGAGGCTAGAGCAGGTTGCCTGCGAACTAAGAGTTTTGTTGGGAAGTATTCATAAAATGATGGGGTATGCGTGGTCTGCGGAAAAGAAACAGAAACTATGCGGCACGTCGTGTTAGAATGTGAGGGTATCCATCCAAATCTACATGAAGGGAATATTGGGCTTTCAGAAGCCCTAGGATTTAAGGGTATCACAGAGGAAGTTAACTTCAAGGCTGTCGAGGGGACGACAAGAAGATTAGAATGCTGGTGGACGAAAAGCAGAGAGGGGAATATTGCCTAGGACAGTAACCAACCGGAAAAAGGGAAAAAAAAGTATTTTGTGCCTAATAAGTTTTTTGTGCCTGCCCTAAGCAGCGCTAGTATTGAACCAAAAGTGTAAAACATAGGTATATTAGTCCTTTTTGGTCAGATGACATGTCATCACCCCGATACAAAGGGGAAACCAATAGAAATCATCATCAATCATCATCGGGTACCTCCGATCAGCTTGAAATTTTAAAATTTAATACCACAAATTACATACTATAATTGCCCCATCCCGTACATAACTCAATGCTCGCGCTTGTGCATTTGCTAATCATGCAATTCACGTAAATAACATCGCTGCTACAGTCAACATTCATCCGATAAAATGGATAGTTTTCTCTTGATTACATGGCCTAAAGTTTGGAGGACGAAACTGGCGTACCAAGCACACGGAAAGGTTGCCCTAACACTACACACGACCCCAAAGCGCTGTATTGGCTGACGAGTGTATCTACTGGTGATGCCCACGAACCATAGCTAATGAATTTCTGTGCGACTGAATAGACTGCAAACTTGTTGTGCGGTATAATAAAGTATTATTTAGACACAGTGTCGCGATTGGGACACCAAACGAGTTGTGTACGCATCGTATTACCTGATAACTCTGACCTTATAACACTTACAACATGACCTTATGTACGCATCGTATTACCTGATAACTCTGACCTTATAACACTTACAACATGACCTTATAAGTTTTCTTGTACAGCCATATAGACGCAACACGTTCTGAGTATGGCTTTTGTGGAAGCATCTAATGCTAGCACAACTGTAGAAGGGACGTCATCCGAATCACAAAAAAGAACGTTGAAGGGGCCGTAGCGCTGACCTCAAAAACGGAGCCTTATAATTATGAAAATTGGGAGAAGCTGTATGTCACCATTCCCCTCTGTTCCCATCCTAATATTAATTACGAGCTTTCTCGGTCACCTTGCCGGTGCCATTGCGGGGGGTGGGGTATTGTGAATAGCTGAAAATGTGGTAACATTAGCACTCTATTTATGAGTGTTGCTCAGTATCAAAACAATGTAAAAAGCACGACGTTATACCAATGAGACAAAGCTATTACACAGGTGATTCTATTTTTCGACGTCTTTGAGCTCTTTAAAAAGGTCACAAAGTTGAGGTGAAATGTTGTGGCACAATCTGGACTGTAAAAGAACTGGCGTGTAGATTTTCTGCGATATCAAGCGGACACCCTTTGTCAACGTAGCTGAGCATTTGCAGCAGCTTTTTTATGCGCGTTCGTAGTCCCACACCGGCTGCTAAGACGGGTGACGTGTGGTCTGTCGCCTAAATCAGACCACAGGATTTTTGAGCGGCCGGGGAGCTTCTTGTAGTACCAAACAATAGTTATTGTAGGAATACCTAATTATCAGCGAATGTTTGAAACTATTAGAACACTGTAAACACTGCTTCTGCATTTGGTTTCGCGAGATAATAGACAACCGGAGACTCTATTTCGTCTGGGAAGGAACCAGAGCATGCATTTCGTGACGTTTCCTTGACACACAGGACGACTAGACGACTAGCATGAATTAGTAAATAGCAGGAAGATGAAATCATTTACATTGATAGCAAGGTGAGGCATAAAGCTCAGCCTATTTGGAACCTGTTGAGATAGCAGAATGTCGAGACAGTCCAGGTCATATTCTACAGGTCCTTCGGCTACTACATGATATTTGCGCAGAAGAAAAGTAAGCATCAGGAAGATCTCCATTGTGGCGAGCATTTCTCCAGGGCACGATCGCCGGCCTGGGCAAAAAAACAACCGAATTTCATGTACGCAATTCTTGACTACATGACATATCTGCCCCATATCACATATATCTATAACCTGATGTAGAAGTTCTGAAACGTTTGAATTGTTGAAATTGTGCTTCAGAATTTCATGCTCATGCTACATATATCTATAACCTGATGTAGAAGTTTCGTACCCCTTGCATTGTTTAAATTGTGTTTCAGAATTTCATGCTCAGGTACGGTTTGACAACAATATCATAAGCAATATAAAAACAAAGTCATTTCCGTCTTCAGCGGGCAATTTTTGCGGCCGGAAACCCAGACTCTCGACTGAAGTGTCCAAATCGGATCGGGAACCGGACTGCTGGGGAAGTGACCACTATCCTATTCACCTCGGTTTAACTCCATATATAAAACGCTTAAACAGACGCCAGTGCTTTGTCACAGGCTGGGACTTGTTTCGGAAGGGCATGCAAACGTCTCTCTGTGAAGAAACCTCGGATCCGCTGCGTGTGCTACGTACCACCCTTCGGGATGCCACGCGCACTTCCTGGGTAGAAGAGAACAAGCCTGCACCAGACCTCCATCTTCTAAATCTGTGGGCAGCTCGACGCAGAGCAGAACTGGCGGCCAATAAACAGCCCACAAATCCGGAATTACGGACTTCGTTGCACCGCCTCACTGCAGCCGCGCGCCATCATGAAAAATCGCTATCCCGACAACGGTGGTTGGACTGGTGTGCCTCACTGGGCCCATCTTCTACCAGCGCTTCCATCTGGCGCGCGTTTCGTCATATGGAGCGTGGTGGCCGCCCCCAAGACCCAGCAGCCTCGGCCTGCCTTGCCTCTGGACGCACTCCGAGCCAATTTGCGCCATACGTGGCCAAGCAGTTCTTCCCGAAGTACGACCAAGCTCCACCAGCATTTGTCAGCTTACCTACACTTCCAACGGAGTCGGGGTCCCGCCAAAGGCAGGAAGATCTTCACGGGATACAGGCTCCATTTACCATCGCTGAGTTCCTAGCAGCTATTGACAAGGCTAAACTGCGCACAGCGCCGGGCCCAGATGGGGTAACATATGAAGTGTTTAAGAACATGGACGCTCCCTGTCTGCATTGTTACAGGACTGGCTCAACACTGTCTGGGCTTCCGGCGACATTCCACTTACCTTGAAACACGCCGAAGTGGTACCCATCCCGAAACCTGGGAAGCCCACAGACCAGTTGGGTAACCTCTGTCTTATCACACTTACATCCACCCTGTGCAAGCTACTGGAACGGATGCTCACCATTCACTGGTGGCTCGAGTGATACGGATGGTATCACCCAGCTCAGATTGGGTTTCGTCCACATCTGGGAACAGAAGATGGCCTGGGCCATCTGTCATCTATGGTGCTTGGCCATGGACGCTGAAAAGGCCTATGACAACGTGAGCCATTCTGCTGTAATCAGTATACTGCAGATACTCCGCCTTCCGCCAGCAGTATGCCACTTTGTAAATTCCTTCCTTCAAAACCGGTCGTTCTCTATCCGTATAGGCAAGGAACGCGAGGGACACTTTGTTTCGGAGCGAGGCGTGCCTCAGGGCTCCGTATTGTCTCCTGTGCTGTTCAACGTGGCGCTACTTCCCTTGGCCTGGCAGCTGGACAGCATACCAACACGTTTTTTCTCGTCTATGCGGACGATATCACCGTGTGATCGGTGCACGACCAGTTGTCTCGTCAAGAAGCAGGTGTACTGGCTGCCGTGGACATACCTCACAGTGGTGTTGGCCTTATTGGCCTGAAGCTGTCTCTGCAAAAAACCACTTACATGTCCATCACAAATCGTAAAGGCCAACAACGGCTGTTGCAGACACCGATATCTCTGTTCCTGAATGGTGAACCCCTTATGCGTATATCATATGCGTATACTGGGACTGGAAATCAGTGCAGCTGGGTCGGCAGCCTCATGGGTCCGCTCCACCCGACAAAAGGTCACCAGCACGTTACACTTGTTCCGCCGAATCGGCCAGAAAACAGGGGGTGCCTGCTCTCGAGTTATGCGTACGCTAGTGCGTGCTATCTTACAGCCTCGACTCGTGTACCAAGCTCAGTTTCAACACCTTACCTTGCGCGACTGGGATCGCTTAGGAACTGAAAATAGAGAAGCAATGCGAGTTATCAGTGGCCTCCCTAGCATTACCTATATACGGACACTTCAAGCCGAGGCGCAACTGCACACGCTGGATGAGATCGTACATCAGCGTCGATCGGCTCGTCGTTTAAAAATACAATCGATTCCCGCCGTGGCCGCACTCGCACACTACTATGATCGTGCTTCGCCTCTGCTACCCCGCCCAGCGGAACCCCGTCCATGGCAGCGACCTCAAGCTACGAACAACCGGGCTCTAGGGTGCATAAAACGCATTCACCCCCAAGAGAAGCACGGCAACCCACCGCTCCGTCTTGACTCGCCAGAGGGTCTTCAAGCGCATGTGGACGGAGGGGAAGCCAACGGCATCCTCCACACAAGCCTTGTCTGCCCCACTATGCCATCCATCAACCAGATATGCTCGTATTTCACAGAGGCGCCTCTTCTTTCTGTGTTGGCGGAGCTGGTTGCCATTCGTGATGGCCTGTGTGCTTTAGCTTCTGAGCTCGGCACTGCCCCATCACCGCGCTTGGTATTATACACCGATTCCACTCATGGTGCTCTAGAGCTCCGGCGCGTCAATAGTACACTGGGCGTGTGCGAGGTGCACCACGTACATGTGAGGTGCACCAGATACTCCAATCATTCCCGTGCCCTGTTCGCGTCCTCTGGACCCGCCGGAGCACGACAATGCACGCCCTCGCCGACTCGGCCACTCACCCGCAGCAAGTATTGCACCCACTCCCACTTCTGCAGCTTTCACTTGAAGACACCCTACTCATCAAGAAAGATATTCTTCGGCGCTCCACGCGTGCCCTTCTCCCTCCGCGTGGGTCTGACCTTCCTGGCGGATTAACCCGCCGTGAAGAGGTCGTGCTTCGAAGAATCCGCCTGGGCGTCGCACTGACGCCTGCTGTGCGAGAAACGTGGACTTCAAGTCTTGCAGATCCCTACTCAACCTGCCCCTACTGCCCTGCCCCTATTGCTACGGCGAAATTAGAATACTTGCTAGGGACATGTCCAGGGCTTTAATCAACCCGAGCTCGACACATGGGGCTCACAGGACATTGCCCAGGCCGACCTCCCGATATTCATCTGTGGGCGCACGGCCCACTTTACAGGAAACTGTTAGAATTTATTTCCGAAACTGGACTCTATAGTTTCCTGTAGTGCGGCCGCCTTACATTGTGTTTTCTTTTCACTTGTTCGCTTGCCTTCTGGGTCGTACGCCTGTTGAGTTTTGTCAATTGTTTTCATGTTGCCTGTGCCCTGTGGCAAAAAGGCGGAAATAAAAAAAAGGCCCTTGTTGCTGTTACCAATGGGTCTCTACTTCGTGTTCGTGTTAATAGACGCTTTCCATCGCGGCCACTTGAACAGCGAGTGGAGACAGCAAGTAGGTCATGGAATCGCATCCCACCCGGCGGGCATTTTTCTCCACTCTCTCTCCGTCTTTCCAAATCAGTCATTTGTTTCTATGACCTACCACACGCTCCCCTTTGCTTTCCGAGGTTTTCTTGACTGCCAATCCTTATTTCTGTCTTAATTCAACAAGCCCCTCTTTATCCCATTCTAATTCGCTATATGCAAAGCGATGGCCTCTGTTCTGGCAGTCTCGGTGCAATAGGGAGATTAAGAGAGTTCAACGCTGGTCGACCACTCTCGACATGTAGTAGATACTCGACTCACGGCCCGGGGTTTAAAAAGAAGGTCCCCTTCACCCCGAGTAGACCGAGTGGCCCTGGCTACCACCCCAAGCGCAGGAAAAAAAATACCTCAACATAAATACCCGAAAAAGTGAAGGGGAAACATCCCCGCCGGTGGCGTAGGGGACATCGCACCACACGCGTAGTCTGGAGGTCGTGGGCTCGGATTCTACCCTGCGGGCATCCGAACCCACGACGCCCAGACCTACGTTCCACAGGGGCGGCAACGCCGTCGTCGACACTTCTGAGCATCGCCACAAAATCGGGAAGGTTGGCGAGCTACCGTCTTGGTCTGGACTCACTGACTGGGCGGGTTCCGTCGTGAGTTCCGCGCGTCGGAAACAGTTACGGAAAGTGTCGGGCGTCATGCCACTCCATACGAGGCGCAATGTCTCAGTTGCGCCCTTTGCTCAGTGGTTACGGCCAATCAACATATCAATCGCCGCTCGAAAACCATTCATTTTGCCGGCTATTCTAAGGACGCCGAGTTCGATATATCAGATGTGAAGTTTGTTATAAGGAATATGTTTCGCGTGTATTTCGGTAACTGATTTATTTTTGTTCGCTATATAGCATAATTCGAACTATCCGGGGTCGTTATAGTCGAGTTTGACTGTATCAGGTTGTATAACCGGAACTGAACCCGAACCGAAAACGGAAACCGAACTGGTATTTTCGCCGGAACTGAAGCCGAACCCGAACCGTTATTTTTTGAGCACGCTGAACCCTAACCGGAACTGAACCGAAAAAGAAATAACGGTTTCCATTTCGCGACTAAACAGTTCGACCCTCCGTTGTTCACGCTGCGCAGTCAATGACATTCAGGGTTTTTTAAGTGCGAATGCACTTTTTAAGCGACCCTGAACCTGCGTCCACCGGCGATGTCCGCGCTCGTGCGAATGCATGGCACATACCCACGTGGGGGATTGGCCAGGAATCTCCTCGTCATCCTTGGCAACGGGGGGAGATGGGCGCGCGCTGCCTGGCCGCTGACATGGCACATACCCACGTGGGGGATTGGCCAAGAATCGGGCGTGAGAAGGGCTAATGCACCTGCTTAAAGGAGTACTGACACGAAATTTTAAAGCTGAGATCCGCTCTAGCAATCAAGTACAACGACAACACAACACAAATAGGTGTCTGTGAATAAATGCATCTTTCTTTCTTTGTAGTTGTGTGTGTGTGTGTGATCTCTCTTTCGCGAACATTACCGAACCGCGCAAATTCAACTCGTGCATTCGCACTTTCACATTCTTCCCCTCGGGGAAATGCGGGGAAGTTTTCTTTCAATAGAAGGAGTGACAACTGGGCTAGTTGGTAATGCATATGGGACATCTTGAAGGTAGCGCACTTAAACACGGACACTAGGGAAGAAACGATGGTGGTTTGTCAGCTCTGTGGTTTGTCGTTTCTTCCCTAGTGTCCGTGTTTAAGTGCGCTACCTTCGAGATGTCCCGTTTTTTATTTCACGTGCTATCAACTTTACACCGTCTGATGCCCTTTTCCCTCAAGACCAATCAAAACACTATCAACGCCACCTTTGTAATCACAATAAGAAAAGTAATGCACACCTCACTGGTATGTTGCTGCTAGTTGCGCTTGCAGAGTGCAAAGCTGATTAAGCCAATTGTCAATCTCGGCAGCTTGCAGGAGATATGAAACGATTCTGCCTCGTTGCAACACTATAGGCTGCCAGAGGGCTCCACTGCGATAAGGCGAAGGCCCACACCCAAATTGGGCAAACATTTTTCTAGTTCATAGCTTGTTTTAACGGGTCGCGCACCTGGAAATACTTGACAAGCGTGACCAGTAGGAGTTGCTCAGGGGTTAAGCCATTTGCTGCTTACCACAACGATGTGCGTTCGATCACCGTCCGCCGTGACCATTTTTCTGATGTGGATGGAAAACGAGAACGCCCATGAGTAAAGATTCCGGCGCCCAATAAAAACCCCCAAGTGGTCTAAATTGCAACTGCTGTTATGTGATCACGTAAACCATCATCTACTTGGTCTTTGTGTATAAAGTGTAGAATTTTTAAAGTTTCATTGTAATTATTATGATAATTACCATGTACTAGTACGAGGTGTATATAATATGTAGTGTAAAATGCATTTGCGTAAAGTGCAAAGTTGCACACAGTAGCTTTTAATTGTTTTAAGTGCGAATAGAAGTTTTTGATGTTTTTTCTCGTGTGTCTCCGTTTTTACTTACCTTATTTTACTTACCTCACCTTTACATACCGGACACCTGAGAACAAGTACACAAACAGCAGCGCTACGTGCCGTGCGGCTACGCATTCCAGTGGTGTCAGAAGAAGCAGAAGGATGTTTGGCGCGTGAACTTGCGGCTACCCAGTCTTGGGGTGTCGGCTACCTCCTTTTAAATATACTTTATTGTACTTTTTTATTTACGTTTTCTTATTGTGACTACAAAGGTGGCGTTGATAGTGTTTAGATTGGTTTTGAGGGAAAAGTGCATCAGACGGTGTAAGGTTGATAGCACGTGAAAGAAAAAAAGCCTCAATCTTATTGACTGCGCAGCGTGAACAACGGAGAGTCGAACCGATTAGTCGTGAAACAATAACCGTTATTTCTTCTTTCGGTTCAGTTCCGGTTAGGGTTTAGCGTGCTCAAAAAATGACCGTTCAGTTTCGGGATCAGTTCCGGCAAAAATACCGATTCGTTTCCGGTTTTCGGTTCGGGTTCGGTTCCGGTTCAACAACCTTATACAGTCAAACCCGACTATAACGAACCCGGATAGATTGAATTATGCTATATAGCGAACAAAAATAAATCAGTTACGGAAGTACACGCGAAACATATTCCTTATAACGAACTTCACATCTGATTATCGAACTCGGCGTGCCTAGAATAGCCGCCAAAATGAATGGTTTTGGAGCGGCGATTGATACGTTTATTGGCCACGACCACTGAGCAACGGGCGCAACTGAGACATTGCGCCTCGTATGGAGTGACATGACACCCGACACTTTCGGTAACTGTTTTCGACGCGCAGAACTCACGACGGAACCCGCCCAGTCAGTGAGTCCGGACCAAGACGGTAGCTCGCCCACCTTCCCGTTGCTGTGCCGATGCTTAGAAAATTTCCTGAGTCTCGACGACGACGCTGCCGCCACTGTAAGCCCCTCGGACGCGGGCAGCGTCAGCAGCACCGTCGTAATGCTGATGAAAAGCACTGAAGAGGCAGAGGATATCGCGAGTGAAAGCCGTCCGACGCTTAATGAAGCGCTTTCGGCAGTCGATGTCCTCCGCCAATATTTTTAGGATATTGAAGGACACCGACTCGAACTGGTGCAAACAATGTCTTGAGTAATGAATGCTGTGAAATCCCTAAAATTTACGGAACCATGGCAATTGCGTTCTCGGTATTGCGACTTCTCGTCTATTGATATTTGCAGTCCTAGTTCAAGGCTTTCATTCCAGATCTTGAGCACATGTGTCGGGGTTCTGTCTTGCTTGTTGCATTGAGGGCGCTGTTAACTTGTAGCAAAAGCACGTCGCGGGCCACTGCACAGTCTACATTGTTTTCTCCGGCACTCGTGCAATGCGGCGTTAGTATTTTGACGGCCGCATTGCAAAAATACCATGTAAGCGTTGGTCTATTGCTGCAGTACGTACTGTAAATTCTGCTCACGTTGCCTTGGTGATTATTTGGGGCGCAGGAATGGAACTAAGTATCCACGCGGGAAGGCTCTACATGGACAACGTAGAAAAAGCGCGACTTATAGGCTAGGCTGTTTTGTGGAATACATTATGTACTGAACGACCACCGGCGGGAAGACGAAATGTGCTTTGTATCGCCTTTTCACCAAGCAGGAACTTTCCACTAGACAGAGGACCGCCTTTTATATGATTTTCACATGCACACTGGCGCGGATTGAACAACTGTTCAGCCAGAAGCAAGAAGAGTTTATAGAACTGAAGAATAGTAAGGGCGTCCGCAACCTCAATGCCTCAACAGTAAGGTATTCTTTTGCGGCCCTCGGTTATGAAGTGCCAAAGCAATCCATAGCCCAGAACCTGTCGTTCCTCGCAGGTAATTTGAAGTAGAATAAAAGGTTTGTGACCTTCGTTATGAACTTTTAAGGCAACATAGCCAAAATGTTTACTTTCCGCATACTACACGTTAACCCGAATTCGCGGCTAATAATAGAATATGATTTATTCTCCAGAAAGCACAAGTTCAAAGCATGTTTGCGAGCAGCGCAATGCTGCTATTAGGCGCATATGGGCACGTACAGGGGTATGCACCTTCCTTAAGCCTACTCCAAGTTTTAATGACCCCATTTGGAAGGAGAAAACCTCAAAATATATCAACAGATTATAAACAGACTATATTATCAACAAAATATATCATTAACAAAATATATCAACAGACACGCAGCCTGACTTGCCTCCGGATAGGTACAGCAAAGCATACTGCCGATTGTTGTACGCTGGTGGAATAAAAAAGCTTCGCGCATGGTTTTTCCCCACCCAGTGGTTATTACACAGCATTTTGTTCCAAATTTGCACCTCAGAAACGTAGGAGACTTCATTCATTCCTCTAACCTAGGGTAAAGTGACATTATCTTTAGGCGCAATGAGGGTGTGTGTAAAAACGCGTTCTGGTGTGCCATGAGTACCAATGGTGATTAGAAACCCGGAAAAAAATCCACCCATATGTAGAATTCACCACCGGCAAATACTCGATCCTACAAATCTTTCATTTCGCCTACCGCAATATCCTCCAGAGAACCCCGATGCTATTTCTGCGCATATAGAAGCCACACTTTAAAGTATTTCTTGAATACGCTGGGGGGCGCTGCGATCGCCGAAGAGACAGGACGTGCTCACATCGGCTCCTGCTTTTATGCGAACTATCGCAACGCTAATCAACAGTTACCGAGGTACAATTGGTACCAATGGGTCCGTGAACGTACGAGGCATCTACCGGTACCAGATTCGACCAAGTGGTACGTTGTTTTTTATGATTTACGAGGACTTTATTCCCGCGACAGCGCCGACCCGCCGCTAAGCCTAATCGGCCGGTCGCGAAGTGCGGCACCTAGGCCTAGCCCGGCTAGGCCTAACGCCGGCGTGGCAATGGAGCAAGACGAGGTAGCCATCGAGATGGAGATGACTACATCACCACCACAAACGCTACCGCCCATCGGCCCCAGCAACAACAGCAGCGGCCGGATGTGCATCGAGGTACAAGGAGAGGAGGTTCCCTCGGAACAAATCAACGAGAGCCACGGTTGGACCCACGTGGGACGACGCATAAAAGCACCGACCGACCAAGACGGCGCTCCAGTCGAGGCGCGCCAGTCAAGACCTAAAACGAGGGAAGACGCAGCCAGAAAGGCAAGGTCAGCGGCAACAAAAGCAGCGAGGATGCCCGAGATACTCCGTAAGGAGGAAATCAAGGTGATCGTGAAGCCGAGAGGAGGCCTAAACATCGCGAAAACGCAGTTTTCGATCGTTGCCTCGGCAATTATGGCGGCGGCGAGAATTTCGAGGGTGGACGGGGCGGTGGACACCTTCTGCCCCAACGTGCGGCAGAACATCATGGTGGTGAGCACCCCTGACGAGGGGAGAGCTCTGTCCTACGCCAAGATCCAGGCCATCCACATCGGAGGCAAGTCGCACGAGGTAGGAGCGTACCAGACCACGCCGGACGGCACGGTCAAAGGCGTGATTAGAGGCATACCGGTAGAGGACACCCCGGCGGAAATCGACCAGAACATCGTGAACTCAAGAAATCCGCTGGCGAGAGGAGCGCAGAGAATCGGAAGCTCGGCAACCGTCATCGTGGTATTCGAAGGCGAAAAGGTACCGAACTACGTATTCTACGGCCAGGTGGTCACGAAGTGCACGCTCTACCGCAAGCACTTCGACGTGTGTAAGCAGTGCGGCAAGGTAGGCCACAGAAGAGACGTTTGCCCGACGCCGAACGCGAGGGTGTGCTTCGACTGTGGCGCCGACAACCCGGCGGAGGGCCACGAGCAGATGTGTAAACCCAAGTGCAAACTCTGCGGAGGGCAGCACCCGACCGGCAGCAGGAGCTGCAAGAACAGGTACAAGACCCCGTACGTGGTAACCAAACGGAAATGGGAGCGCAAAATGGCGGAGCAGCAGGCGCAGCACCAGCTGGCGCCCGGCGAGTTTCCGCCCCTTGACGGCGCAGCCGGCGGCAGCCGCCTCCATGAGTCGCGCTCGCGAAGCCAGAGCAGGAACCGAAGCCAGAGCGCGAGCCGCCAACGCCGTGCCCGCTCGCAATCCAGAGACCGAGTCAGCTGGGCCGACGCTACGAAGTCGGGAGCCGCCAAGAAAGGGCAGCCGCAGCCGCAGCAGCAGCCCCAACGACGACAGCAACAGCAGCAAGTGGTGCCGCCAAAGCAAAGCGGCGGGAAAACCCAGGAAGAAAGCGATTCGATGAAGGCGCTAAGAGAGGTGGCCGAGCAACTCGGGCGGAGAAACACCGAACTGGAGGCGACGGTCGACAGAATCATCAGGGAAGTGGAAGAAATCAAGAAGACGACAGCGGCCATAATGCAGCGGATACAAACGCAGCCACAACAACAGCAAACACCACAACCAGCACAACAAGTAGAGATGGAACTGGAAGCAGAAACGAAGCCGAGGGCGGCGGCAGCGGGCCCTGCGCCCAAGAAAAGGGCAATCGAGAACCTAAAAGAGCGTAAACTCAGCGAGAGGATGGACAACCTCGAAGACAGGCTCGACCGGATGGAGAAGAGGCTCGACAACTTCGAAGAATACGTTCGAACGACGTTCACCAAGTCGATAGACGACCGGTTCACCTCGCTCGAGAGAACGTGCCAGCAGCGGGCTACGACAGTGCAAAATCTGGTGACGCAGATGGCCAACCTCCAACAAGCATGGACGGGTCACCCACCGCAACAGCAACCACAGCAGTAACGACGAAGTGCCTCCTGGTCTGGCACTGGAATTGCAACGGCTTCGCCGCAAAGAAGGCGGTACTACAGCAGCACCTACAACAAGTACCGAGAAAGCCAGACGTAATCATGCTGCAAGAGACCCGCACCGAAGAGGCCAGACTCCCGGGATACCGGACCCACGCCAGCCCGCCCAGCTCGCAAACTGCGGCCGGCAGGCCAGGCCGGGGGGTTTGCACTCTGGTCCGAAGGGGCATTACATACGTTGAGCATGAACTACTAAGCAAGAGCACGATAGAGCACACCATGGTAGAGGTAATCACGGGGAAGAAAAAGAAGAGGGAGAGCACATTCCTGACGAACGTCTACAGCAGCCCGTCGAACGGCAGACAGAAATTCAAGGCGCTGCTACACAGGCGAGCAAAACGGCGGGGCCCGGTAATAGGTTGGTAATCTGCGGGGACTTCAACGCGCAGAACCGGGCCTGGGGCTACCCCAGAACGCTGGCAAAGGGCAGAAACCTAATGCAACACGCCGCGGACTTGGGGCTCAGCCTGATCACCGACCCCGCGTTCCCCACGAGAACGGGCAACTCGGTCGCCCGGGACACCACGCCAGATCTCACGTTCGCCAGGGGCAGGAGCGGAGACACGGTGGAGTTCGGGTGGCGGAATACAGGACACGAGCTGGGCAGCGACCACTTTATCGTGGAGGTCACCGTACCGCTCGGGGCCAACGAAGAGATCGGCAAAAGTCCGCTGAAACACCAGTTCACGGACTGGGACGCCTTCCGACGACTGCTGCCTGAAGATCAAGGCGAAATAACGGACATCGAGGAGTGGGCCAACGAGATCGTGCAGAAGACGAGGGAGGCCACCAGGGAAATCGAAACGGACGCGCGCGTCGACAGAGTGGACAGCCGCTTGGCCCACCTAATCGAGGCCAAGCAGTCGATCACGGCGAGATGGAAGACGCAGCGGACGAACAGAAAACTGCGCAAGAAGATCACGGAACTTAACCGCGTGATCGAGTCGCACAGCAGGGCCCTATGCGCGCAGCAGTGGAACGAAGCCTGCAGCGCGGCGGATGGACAAATGCACTGTGGCAAGACGTGGAACTTGCTAAGACGCCTACTGGACGAGACCAAGACCAAGTCTCACCAGCACGACAACCTGGCCAAGACACTCCACAGGGCGCTGGCCGAGCACGGAGAGGCCGAGGTGAAGAAGCGCCTCGACGACAAGTACCTGCCGGCCACCCCCGCGGAGACACACTCGGACTACCAGGGCGAGACCAACGAGCGGCTGGACAGGGACATAGAAGTGTGGGAGGTGAGAGCGGCCCTACACGACCTGAACACCAAATCCACCGCCGGACCCGACCGCGTGACAAACAGAGCACTGAAGAATCTGAACGAGAGAGCAATCGAGAACCTCACGGCGTACTACAACAGGTGCTGGCGAGCCGGGAAGCTGCCGAAGCAGTGGAAGGCGGCCAAGACGATCCTGATCCCCAAGCCAGGCAAACCACCGAACATCGAGAACCTCCGGCCAATCTCGCTCACGTCTTGCGTGGGCAAGGCGCTAGAGCACGTTCTAATGAACAGATGGCAAAGGTACCTGGAGGAAGCGGAGGTGTACCCGAACACCGTGATAGGGTTTCGGAACAAGCTCGGGACGCAGGATGCCATGATACAGCTGAAGAACGAGATCCTGGACGACGACGCTAACACGAGAGACAACCGGGCGATCCTGGGCCTGGACTTGCAAAGCGCCTTCGACAAAGTGAGGCACTCGGCGATCCTGGCCCAGGTGTCACGACTGAACATGGGGAAGAGAACGTACGAATATATCAGGGACTTCCTGACGGGGCGGACCACCGAGGTCAACGCCGGTGACCTGAAGCTCCCGGAAAAGAAGCTCGGCAGCGTCGGGACCCCCCAAGGCTCGGTCATCTCGCCGCTGCTCTTTAACCTAGTGATGATCGGGGTGGCCGAACGACTCTCGCGAGTGGCCGGGGTCCGACACACCATCTACGCCGACGATATAACGCTGTGGGTCCCGGGAGGAAGCGACGGACAAATAGAGAGCACGCTGCAAGAAGCAGTGGATGCCATCGAGGAGCAACTGGACGGGTCCGGACTCGTATGCTCCCCGAGCAAGTCCGAACTGCTGGTGATCCCTCCGAAGAGAACGACCAGGAAAAAGAGAGGGGACGAAGAGACGCCGAAAGAACAGAAGATCAAGGTCAGAACGAGCGGCGGCCACACGATCCCAGAGGTCGAGAGGATCCGAGTGCTAGGCATGCTGATAGAGCGCAAGCGCGTGAACGACGAGACGGTGAACCGCCTCGCGGCTAAAGTCACCGCGGCCACACGGCTCATCAGAAGGGTGTCAAACAGAAAGGCAGGCATGAAGGAGGAGAGCCTCACCCGACTGGTGCAGTCTTTCGCCATAAGCCACATCACGTACGTCGCAGCGTTCCACAACTGGAGGCAGTGCGAGCGAAACAAGATCAACGCGCTCATACGCAAGGCGTACAAGGCGGCACTCGGACTCCTCGACTGCACGAGCACCGAGAAGTTTCTGGCTCTGGGGGTGAACAACACCCTGGAGGAGATCGCGGAGGCGCAGAGGACCGCCCAGATCTCGAGGCTCTCGGAAACGAGAACGGGCAGACAGATACTGTTCGACCTGCGTCTGACACCGATGGAGGAGGGAGCCGAAAACGAACAGGTACCTGTGCCAGAAGCCACAGGCAGACAGTTAAAGGTATGCCCGTTACCGAAGAACATGAACCCCGAGTTCAACAAGGAGCGAAGGATGGCGAGGGCCAAGGCGCTCGTGGACCTCCACACCAGAGACGAAGGGGCCATGTACGTGGACGCGGCGGAGTACCAGGAGAGCGAGATGGCCTACGCCGCGGCGGTCGTCAGGGCGTCGACTGGCGAAACGATAACGGCAGCGAGCGTGAGAACCCAGAAGGCGCACCGGGCAGAGGAGGTGGCCATCGCCCTGGCCATCGCCGACCCTGCGTGCACGACGGTGCTGTGCGACGCAAGAACGGCGGTGCGTAACTACGCCAGAGAGAGAGTGTGCAGGGAGGCCGCACGAGTACTACGCACGGTCGACCTCGCCGGTGAGAGGAGGTGCGTGGCCATCAAGTGGTTCCCGGCACACGTGGGCATCGATGTGTCGGACCGGGGCAACACCAACCATAACGAGACGGCAAACGCGGTGGCGCGAGGACTAACCAACCGCGCCGCTGCGGCAGAAGCCGACCAGCCGTGGTGGTGGAGGGAGACCAAGGACAGCATGACCACCTACACCGAGATCGTGAAGTGGTACAGACTGAGCAGACGAAAGGTACCGCCACCCCACCCGGGCTTGACTCGAGAGGAAGCGGTGATATACCGGCAATTGCAGACGGGGTCCCTCCCCACCCCGGTGCTGATGAGGCACGTGTGTCCGAGCGTGTACGAGAGTGACTTGTGCCGAGTGTGCCAGAAGGAGAGAGCCACAGCGGCTCACATCCTCTGGGACTGTACCAAAAACCCGCGCGAAGCGTCGACAGAGACTATGATCCCGCCGCATCTCGAAGCCGCAGCGGGAAGCTACGACCAGGAACAACAGACCAAGGCCGTCCAGCAGATCTCGGCGGCCCTTGAAAGGCAACGACCAAGCGAAACCGACGAAAGGTTACCGCCCCAACAAAGGGGCAGGCGAAGCCAGCCGAAAGGAGTAGCGAGTCCGGAGCCAAAGTAGAGGGACAAGAAGTCGAGAAGACGTCACGGCCGCGTCGCGGAAAGACCCCCGCGCGAGGGGATCTAACCGAGCTGCAGGCACTTTAATAAAGTTGCTCTCTCTCTCTCTCTCTCTCTCTTGAATACGCTCATGTCGCACCAGCATCCCTTTCTGTGTGGACGAGTTAAACAACCTGGGGAAGTGCCATATCGCACAAATTCATATCCCAACGTCAAGATCGCTGCTCCGGCGCGTTTGAGCACGCCTGTGTGTTCCTGTCGTTCCTCAAAATACTTTAAAATGCACCAAACTATTCTGCGGAAGTACAGTGTTTCTACATTTGGCAGTATTTGCATAAGAAAGCATCTTGTCTGGTATTCGAAGTATTGAGAGAATTTCTCGGTGTCAGAAGCAATGTAGTCGTAATAAAAGAACACCGCCCCATATTTATATTTCCGTAAATACAGGGAAACCTTCGCATATTTTTGATGTGCTAATGGCAGGTTTCTTTACTACGGTAATGTTTTACATTCAAGCTGCGTCAAACACTCGAAATATCTGTTGCCGTTTAGCGCGGCACCAGGGCTCAAAAACGTTAAAATGGTCGACAAATCGCCCACTCCGAGTGACCAAAGTTCAGTCTCGTGTCTTTACTGCCGCACTGTACATTTTTTTGACAGGCCCTACGACATCACATGGAAGGAGCCGCTCCGGTGTTGTCTAGTGCACCTAAGCGGAATTAGTGTGCGCAGTGGTGTTGATGAGCTGGCCTTGCTCAATCAGCACGAGAACGTCGTCGGAATCGTCATTGGTAGTCAACGTTTGCTTCGTATCCCTGCATCAATGTAAAAACAGCAGCGTTATACCATTTTTTTACAAAAACCTGAACTAAGAGGCAAGTACATTTACACAAGTGGGTAAGTTAGAGCGAATCTGTTGTCGATGCCATAATAAACAATGCCTGTTGTTCGGGCATAAGAGCATTCTATTGATACATCAGACAAGACTAGCGATCTTTTCCAAACTGTGCAATACAGCGCATACAGCGCATGTGTTCCGCCACTGGGCAGTGCACCCGAAGGGTAAAAAGTGGACGGCAGCCGCCTCTACATAAAACATAATGTTGCAGAGCAGCTATAGAATGGCAAGCTTCCTCCTAGAGAGCTATAAATTCGAGGGTAAAGACGAGGAGGATCTCATCGCTTCTCACCATCCAGCCAACCACTCTAGGCGGCAACAATATTCTGGCTTGTAATATTGTACATAGTTTAAATACAGTTAGTTTACCCGGTTATCGTCTTCTTACAGATTCCAGTGGCATCATCCCCACCCTGGCCTTCAGCCCTAGTTTGCGTCTGCATAGACGCAGCAGTAGAGGGGAAGCACACCGTGTCGGGTAGCCGTAGGCGAGCCGTCATGTCCCCCCGCCAATGAGCCCAGCTCGTCCACAGTTCATCATGCCCAGCAGAGGCCGCCGACCCTTCGGTGTCCCGATTTCTCTCGTCTGACAGGAACACAAGCGCCGCGACACATCCACCATAGATTTGTGGGCGTGGCTGGTGAGGTGACGCTCATCACGAAGCCCATTGTATTAATTCGTGACGGCAAGGACCTGCATATATACTATTATCCTACCTTCACCGCACTTCTTCATTTACTATAGCCTTGACCGGAACGTTCACCTTACAAGGAGGGACAACATGACGAGAACGAAAAGAAGCGGTTTGTCATGCGCAGACCTCCATGCGACTGCGTAAAAGATGAAGAAACACATGCCATCTAGACATTGCTCACGCTACTATGTTTGAATCAGATGTACCATAATCCCCGTCCTTTTCCCTTCTGCCGCTCAAATATACGCTAAGGTAGTCACTGGACAAGTCAGCGACGACATGCGTGCAGCTGCTTGGTGCAAAATGTTGGCCGCACGACTTGTTGTCACATTTTTACTGGCGTCTGTAAAACGTTCCCCTGTGCGCATGGGCTCGCTGCTTTGTTATTACTACTGTTTATAATATTGTTTAATTCATAGCTGCTAGTCACAATTGAGAGCTGCAATGTAAATGCCACAACGGGAAGCCCCAATACACTCATCTTCCTAACTGCCTAATACTACCACTAGCACGCTTAAACTACTAAATTGTTGGAACGCTTCAGAGGATTTAGAACTAGGCTTACAATACAGGCTGGGTAAAGACGCTTTAAACATTTCTAAAGAAAGCTTAGCACAGTGACCATCAGTCCAACAAAGGGACCGCGCATCTGTTCGCTTCGCTGGAAATTACATAAAAGTACGATAGTCTTCGGCCTCCCCGGCAACGTACACGCCTCTAAACTATTCCCATCTTAACACTTACGCCATTTTCTTACTGTCTCGATCCTCCCGCACAATGATGCTTTGCTTAGTTGAATTTCGTTTCCCCGCACTGCACTGACCGCCATCATCGGGACCGTCTGTTACGGTTCCTCTTTGTGCACGGTCCTAAAGGCGTGGCTACAGCGGGAGCACATTTTGTATTTTCTGGTTAACATTGCTTTCAACGCGTTTTTAACAGTACAGCTGTTTATGATTTTTTGCTCCGGCGTCAAGCGTTATCAGAAAAAATTACCAATAAAACAATTAAAGCTGTTCCACTCAACGTGAGAGTTTTCGGAAGTGCAGAGCAGTGATTCGCCATAATGGGCTGTGGCGACCTGGATGATTGCGAAGTTGTGTTACCACAGCTGGTTCCCCGCAATGCTGTAACTGATTATGAAAGTTTCGGCTAATACACATTTACGGTGAGGTCAAGAGCATTCTTATTTTCATCAAAAATAATGGGGACATCATAATGCAATCAGCACCTGTTTATCATTGACTTCGCACCACAGAACGTATTACGTGTTGCAATTCCGGCAACAAACAAAAAGACAAATTTGACTTTGACAGCCTTACCCTCTCATCCTTCCACCAGTTTTCTTTGACACATGAGAAGTTATTTGTGCAAGATGAAACCATTAAAATCCTGCTCACATACATCAGTATATTACTTTTCATACGTACAGCACATACCGTACATATCTCTTCGGCTGCGAGGACAAGCAAAATGAAACACAGCAAGCCAAGGGGCTCATAACTACGACCAATTCTCATCAAACATTTTTATTTCATAACCAGCAATCCCAACAGGCCCTTAGAGAAGTTTGTGATGCTAACAGCGAGGCGAAGCTGACCTAATCTGCGAGCTCAAAGAAAAAAGAAACAGTAGAAGAAATGTAGGAAGGTTAACCAAGGAAAGAAGAAGAAGAAATAAATTACACCATCTTCCCGTAGGGGAACCCTGAGTAGTATGCGAAGCAGGTATGGGGTCGATTCAAGTGCCAATTAGTTTTCAGTTCGTCGTTGTCGTGAGGTTGAGGTACGTAGCTACCGTTATATTTACTGTTTGGTTTTCATGGTAACTACCACACTTTTCACTTACCGCAACTACGAAATGGGAAATTGCGCTACCCAAATGGCTGTTTCACATACTACTCAGGGTTCCCCTACGGGAAGATGGTGTAATTTTATTGAAGGGGGGGGGGGCTGTTAGAGTGGAGAGGCATTAGAGAGAGAGAGAGAGAGACAGACGTTGTACGTGGTATGAGTTTGTTTTTATTTAGGCATTATCGTCATCATGTTCATCGTAGGTGACGTCGAGCTGTTGTTGGCGTTCTGCTCTGATTATGACCGTCTTATGGTCTATGAAATGTAAAATCAAGGGCTGTTGTAGTGAATGAACCCTAAAGTTGCTGTAGATGAGGTCGATGCACGTTCCCCGGATGATTGCGGGCTGCTTGTAATCACGGCCCGCCGAAACTCACCGACGCAAGCCGCTGCCGACGATGACGAAACGTCGAAAGCGCGTGAAGAGTGCTCGTCTCGTGCCGACGCAGGAAGACACCGGAAACACTGTCGCTCCAGGAGCCATCAAATTTAAGACACCACCTGGCGTTCAGCAAGCCGAGCATGCGCAGTGGGTGTGGATGGCTCAACACCCACAACGACAAGGGAGGGACATAGCACCGACCATGAGATGCTTCGCATCTAAAAGCATTGTCTGGCATTTATGGAATTTCTCGCCGTGGAGAAAGAGTCTGCCAACACGAGGCTTTCTTTGCGCGGGAATTGGCGGTGAGCGAGAACACGGGCGGCGCTGCGGAGCACGTCTCCGTGACGTCAGCTTAGGGATTCTCGCATTTGTCGTCTGCTCCTCTCATGCTCGCTCTCCCTGCTGTTTCGTTGCGCTCGGTCAACGTCCGATGCTTGTCCGCACCAGAATTTGCGTGTGAGTAACTTTTTATCCTAATAATAGGCTTAAAGTGTGAGTTAGAGTATAGTTTTAGATACCGCTACGGAAGAAACATTGCCGGCGTCGCCCCCTTCCTTGCGGAGCCGGTCGTGTGCGGAGCGCGACGAGTCGGAGCTAGGCGTCAGCTTCTGTATTAGGCAATTTTTCAAAACGGGAGCAGTCAGCTGCAATAATAATAACCGACAACAGCGAAAATGAAAGATCAAAACAAATTCTAGGCCTTCAGGGCTATCGGCTTTGGCAGAAGGCATTATGATTCCCGGTAATCATATGTAAGGTAAAACAGTTTTTGCGACCTTGCCTCACCCTCGAAAGTATCACACCACATTGTATCACATCACTTTACTTTGTCATGGCGTGAAAGTTTGCAGACATGCACTATAGGCTGCAAAAACTCTAGGTTGAGTTCCAAATAACCCACTGTGTGTATAGGCGCGTGCTCGTTTTGTACGAGGCTCCTAACCAGTAGGAGTTTTATTGAGCAAAACGAGTCACGTCTACGTTAAAGATACAATAACACTCTGTTTGTTCAGACCTGGAGGGATATTTCGGTACATTTTCCACAGCCATCCTCCCGATATTCGGATATGCGTTATAGGAAAACTGCACTCAAGAAGAGGAGGAGGAGGAGGGGAAGGAGGAGAAAACTTTAACAATGAAATCGAGCTGGTTAGTGGGCCGGGTCCTCAGTCCAGGACAAGAGAGTAAAAGCAATTTTATTGAATTCATAGAATGCCATCCCCAGTAGATTAGGATTCGTTCTTTGCACCTGGAATGGTTGGAAAACAATAAAGACCCACCTAGAAATATTCATCGGTTTCGCTTCTTCTGTTATTTGCAGGTATACTATTTATTGCGTTAGTTAGCGTGTATATAATGCCTTCAACACAGTAATCATGTCATCATTGTTCGGGTTGAGAGTCAGTTCGTTCTGATAGCAATGATTACGATATAATTTCGGGGCACAAAAGCCGCCTTCGAGTACTGTGGACAACGTTGGTTGGGACGCGATCACAGTGGCGCAGCACAAACCTCCTCATTGTATTTCCATGTTAATAAACAAAGCACGCTACAGATATGCACATTATTGCACGCAGCAGCAGTGAAAGCCAATTTGTGAAGAAGGCAATGTATGCCATACAACTTGAACAAAATATCCACACTATCTTTTTGAGACTCCAAAACATCCCCAAGCATTCTAATAAGACGTTTAGGATGCTGCATAAAAATTAATGCGTAGGGCACAAAAAAAGAACAAGAAACATTCATCTGATGCAAGACAACAACAACAAAAGAAATAGAAGACAGGCATTTTATTTCCTGCTGTACGTGCGATGCATGTGTAGGGGCCCGCGCTGCTTGGTACGTAGCATTACACTGTTGATTCTTCATAAGAGCATCTCAAAAATACTGCAGGGAAGCTTTCGCATTTTGAATACTTATCGAGGAGCTATGGGCGCTGATCCTCACGAATAAGAATAAGGACGAGTTACAAGCGATCTTCTGACCGATGCTCTGAAGAAAGTTGTTGTCTATCTCCTCGTGTGTTGCAAACTTGTGGGGGATACAGCTTCAAATTATTCAGATGCATCAGAAGCTGGCCAAATAAGTGAAGCACTAGAAATACGCTTTTTAAAGCACTACAGCAACAAAGCGGGCGATTTCTAGCACAGACACTGCTGCCCCTCACAAGCGGAGTGTAGCAGACGACAGCGGCGCGAGGCCCTAAGCCGACGTCAGAGCCAGGGGGCGCCACTCAAACATCTCACCGCCAATACGCCTCGAGCGCTGCCTGTAGGGGCGCCACTGAAATCCCCCTAGCGGCCCGTTTCGAAAGCAGTCGCGGGAGTTGTCGGCCCGCTCACCACTGTCGCCGTTGCTTTTGAGGCACGTTCGCGACTGATATTTTCCGTTTGTATGCGTTGGAAATACATATTTATGTGGAGCAGTCACTCTGTTCACAAACGTGGTGCATTTACGGGAGTGTAAATGCTTCTGACGCGATCTTACTGTGGTACATTCGGTCCGCATAAGCGCCAGGTGTGCGTCACAAGCTGGCGTCACAAAATCGGCATATATCATGGATATGATTGTAATTACACGTCCCTGAAATTTACTAACAGTAACTCCGTAAACAGCGTTCGTTCAAATGCTCATTCTACGGCTTTACACTGCAATGTAAACCGGTTTCGTGTGGTTTCATAATCTAGCGGAGCACTCATACCTGACAGCCCGCCAGTTACGCTTCATATCTCGGATATTGATCACTACCCTGAACAAGCCAATGTGGCATGAATATCACGGTCATTCCATGCAATAAGTTATATTGATAATGCAAAATTACATGCGGGAGTCAGCACCAAGAATTTACGGCTGGGTCGACTTGTCGCGAGGTGAGCTTCCCCAAACAGTCATCGGTTACATATATTCTCCGCTTATATCCGCGGCGGTGACTAAACGCTTTTTCAAAACATCATCATATGAAACAGGGAGCCTGCCCAATTTACCACAGAAGTGAAATCAGGGGACCCTACTCAATCCAACGACAGCTTTTATCGCCTGTGAACTTCCTTACTGTACTTCAAAAATTGTGTCCGCCGAGTGATCCCCTGCTCGTTAAAGTCGAAAAACAAAATAAAGGTGAACGTGCAGCTTGTGTGTGATTTTCTAAAACGGTCTTTCCTTGATTTCACTCCGCATTTGTACACAACGATAGTTAAGCGTCCCTCCTCCTCCTCCCCCCCCCCCCTGCCCCGTCTAGGAAAACACAAGTACTTTTCGAATCTAGTTGGTCTAGTGAGCTCAACCTTGCTTGAGGTAAGATGCAGGATTTTCGAAGCTGCACTGTTTTTTTTTTTTTTTATTCTCGCAAGAGCTATCACATTGCTTCCAGACTTGGCAGATCATTTATTTTTCCGTGGTTTCATTAACTCCTCTTGGTCCATTCTATCAGGCGGGAATGGGCCCATATTTAACGACCCATAGACTTAAAATTTTTATAAAACGCACAAGTTATTGCCAGGTATATTAGGTAATCACCTCCCCGAATGATATTTTTGGACGACGTATACATTCAAAACAAGGCCGGATTCGTTGTCCGCGCTGCAAAACTAAACCTACCTCTCACTGTGCCAATATCAGGACTAAACGAGGTGTCAATAGAATTCACTTAAAGGAGCCATGAAGAGAAAATACAAGTTTGGTTCATTCAAAAGATTGCCTCGTTAGAATCATACTGACACCACTTTTAACGTAAACTTCGCTCAAATAAGCTACATAATTAGGAACAAAGGGAATGGCCATGCGACCCACTAGCTCATTTCCCGCAACAGAACCTATGATGTCATTCGAGCCAGTCCTGCGATTGGCGGAGGCCGGCGAAAGTAAACGCAAATTAGGCAGAGCTTACAAGCTTGCCGAACGAGCTATTTGCGCTTAAATTTAAGGCACATTCTTTTTAAACCCGTAATAATGGTGGTAAGTGTAAGTTACGAAAGCACGTGTACCGCTTCGTACTGCTGTTGCTGGTACTGCGCGCACTATGCTTGTTTAGCTGCACAGAACTACGGGGCTTCGGGGTTGTCTCAGACGACACTGGCCGATTGATTGGCGCGACGGTGTCTTACGTGAACATATTTGTCCAGCGATCACTATGGTTCACGAAACCATTTTCTCCCAGAACGAAAAAAAGGCAGAGAACGACACGCCACGGTATGGTGGCGCCATCTAGGTTCAGTAGCTTAAACAAACGCGCGAGTAACTCAGTGCCAGCGCCAACGTACAGTGTGGAGACACTTTTTGAACGGTCCCGTGCCGCTGCAGTTGGGTCAACGTGCACAACGCGTTGTTCTCGTTTCCCACGAGACCCAGCAACGCGAAACAGATAAGATGATTCAAACTTCGCCAGTTAACCCCGTTGCGGCGATAATTTTAGCGCGGTTTTGATACAATGACTTGTTTCGGCAGCGAGCGAGTGGACCAAAATGGCGGCGCCAGCGCATACGTGTCTCCACCCTGTACGGTGGATGCGTGAATCAAGGGACCCTAGGCTGCAGAGCGGTCGGTTCCTGTGATGTCATTTGGGACCACGAAAACGCACGATTGAGCGGTAAAATCAAACTTTTTACCTAAATTGATTATTTCTCAGTGAATAAAGCATCGTTTGCATTCGGACAGGCACTGGGGGCACTATAAAACACGAAATCTTTCGAATAGCACAAACTGGCATTTTATCTTCATGGCTCCTTTAAGCCTGCGATATTCGGAGGTGACAGTGGTGCTATGCCGCTGCCGTCGCCGACGCCCGTAAGAGCGTCGAAGAAGCGCGCAGTACCGCGTCCCCGGCTAGCTCTTGTCGGCTTTCGAGCACTCTTACAACTCTAATCAGGACGCAGCTGTTTTTTAAAGTGCCCTAAACGTACTATTTGCTTACAGACATCAGAATAACACGATGTTTAGGTCGCGGAAAGGCAAAAAGAAGCGAAAGAGAACCAAAACACTGCATGGGCCGCTATCAGCTGCTCTGCGAACATCCCGTAAGCGCCGCGGAGGACCGGCGGCAGGCGGCGCAGCGATCGCGAAGCTCGAGGCGTATAGAACATCGTTCCGCTTCGATTCCTCGCTACGTCTTCTGAGGCTGTTACGACTGCACATAGGTACCGTGAGTGGGTGTTTTGGCGAGGGCTGAAGTGCTTAGGTTGGGCCAAATTGTTGCAAACCTGTAGCGTTGGGGGATATTAGGACTGTGGCCCTAATACAGGTTCCCCAGGAACAAGCAATGCGTCTTGGTCCACCAGCTTGGCGGCAAGCAGCTTACCCTTGGAAACATTCAAGCGGCATTGCGTGGAGAGCATTCCGGTAGCACTTGTCCCCGCTGGTTACGGGGTGATTCGAGCCAAAAATTCAAAGCTCCTTCAGGGCAGCTGAAGCTAGTGAGCCAGCATTACATGGCCATCTCGGAAGCAAGGCAATACGGCCGGGCAGGCCTGTTGTGCCGATATAAAGACCAAGACTGTGTCGCGGACCTACTGCGGTGCACATCGTTTGCGTCGGTTACCGTAAATGCCTTTATTCCAGCGCACCTCACTTGTGTGAAGGGCATTGTTCGGGACGTTGATCCCACACAGTCCGCTGAAGAAGTACTAGAGGAGTTCATAATGGCAGGTGTGACGGAAGTCTACCGCTGCAGCAGAGTGGACAATCGATGGCGAATCCCTACAGCGCCCGTTATCATGCCTTTTGCAGGAATAAAATGTAAATCTGAGGTGATAGCATGGCCGCTGGTGCATAGGGTAGACCCTTTGGAGCCTACGCCACTGCAGTGCCGGACATTTTGGAGATTTGGCCATACGTTTCGGGGATGTAAGTCAAGTCGTAGGTACTTAAAGTGTGGGAACAGTCGTGATGCGCAATCTTGTCGATCAGAGATCGAACTCAGCTGTTTCTGTAAGGGAGCCCACGGAGCACCGTATTCCAACTGGCTGCATTCTGCACTGTCCGCAGGAGAATATTCCTGTAATAATTCCCTGGCAATTACATTTTTGCGTTCTCGATCTCGACCGGCCTTGGACTTGGCCTTCTTCTCAGGCAATCTACAAGTCGCGTCCTGGGGTACATTACCCTGCGGTTCAAGCAGTGATTATTTTCCTCTTGAGTTTACAGTAGGTATCCCCTAATAAAAATTCAGGTAAGACAGCAAAAATTTATTATCGGTCGAGTTTATCAGGGGGGCATTGCGGGATTGCTTTACATCAATGCAGACCGCTGATTTCATTGTAGATGCTCAGCGAACGATGGAGTCTTCGCAAGCAGCACAAAAAGACGCTAAGTTCACAGTCAATTGTAGCGCACAGCCAAAGATCTTTAACTGGTGGAACTCTGATTGCAGCCGAGATTATCGCCGTAGAAAAGCAGCTCTGAGGTCTCTTCTGCACAATCACTGTCCTGTAAATTGGATAAACTATAAATACATGGCAGAAGTGTTCAAACGTACCGTTGCTAAAGCTAAAGTGGATTACATTATAAAACGCAATGACTTTCTTTGGAATTTTAATAATAAAGCAGCGCTTCATAGGTTCATGACAAGCAATCGAGCAGTTTCTATTAAGCAGCTACAGTCATCAGAAGTCTTGACTTCTGCTGAAGAGGCCCGAATTCTTGAGCACTCTGCTAGAGGACTTGGGGTTCGGTTTTCTTCTCGTTTTAGTAACTCGCGTCTTATCAGTCCTCCAGAAACGGATCATTTTATTCCAGGCTCAGCTTGTGATCTGACGGGGGCCTTGTCCATCATACGATCTGCAGCGCCGGCGCTTGACGGCGTGACTGTTGGTGCTATGGAATTTTTGGCTTAGGAATTCGAACCGGTTATATTGAATGTAATAAATTCATCACTCAGGTTTTGTTAGATTCCACTGAACTGGAAAGTGTCCAAGATAATTTTGCTCCAAAACACTCCAGGTCAAGGTTTCGATTTAGACAACTTAAGGCCGATTACTCAGATAAAATTTATAGAGCGAAACGTTTTTAACCAGATGACTTCTTTCATGCAGGACAGGAAAGTACTCAGTCCTGCTCAGATTGGTTTTAGCGGGGTTGTTCTATTTAGAACACTTATGTGGACTTAGATGCGAGGATCCACTTAGCACAGAAAGGGAAAATGGTGTCGGCATTACTGACCTAACATGCAGCTAAAGCTTATGACACTGTCGAGCATGCTACCTTACTTAACAAACTAGCCCGCATAAACCGGCCCGCATAAACCTGCCTGAATAAACCTGAATTAGGGAATTTTTGCATGATCAAGAATTCTTTTGTATGAACATAAGGCTATTTTCAGGAATGTTTCTACAAACTAGAGGTGTGGCTCAAGGATCGGTTCTATCGCCTTTACTTTTTAACATCCTTATGAGTGACATTCCTTTATTCCCAGATGTAACAAACTACATTTATGCGGGCGATATAGCGTTCTTTGCAGCCGCAGTGGACATTCATTCACTGAATGGCGGTTTGCAGGCCTATTTATCTCTGCTGGATGCATGCCTTCTCAGCATTTATTTTACGTTATATGTGTCGAAGAGTGCTCGACTTGTCTTCCCGGTTGCAGGACCTGTTTCAATTTCTCTCGCTTGCAAAAATCAAGTCATTCAGCAGGTGGATTCGCTGAAGTACCTTGGTGTTACATACGCGTCTGCCCTTGATTGGCATACACCAATTAACGCATCAATCACGAAAGCGGAGAGAGCATTTGGTCGCATGAAAAGGCTATGTTGGAAACAAGCATGCAACATAAAATGCACAAAACATACACGCAACATACACGGAAAAACACGCAACATAAAATTATCCCCGCAAAAAAATGTTTGACTACAAATTGGCGAATTTTTAAAAGAAAACAATTCAAAGTAACGATCAATTTCTTAATAAAATTACTGCGCTTGTCCCCTACAAAACACTGTATGCGACCAGAACAACCACTACTTTTAGACTTTCGCAATGTAGAACGAACTACGGGTTTTCTATGTTGACATACAATTTACCGAAACTCCTTAATAGTCCATTATTTGGAAATCTTCCTGGTGTGTCTTTTGCTGCGATCCGAAAAAAATTTCTAATATAATTTAGGCTCATGTATGTATATATATCTTTGTTTGTATGTATGTGTATGTATGTATGTATGTATGTATGTATGTATGTATGTATGTATGTATGTATGAATGTATGTATGTATGTATGTATGCATATACCTTTGTATACAATTTGTACATGTATGGTTTTTACATGAGCGTTTTTACATGAATTCCTGCATATAGCTTTCTATGGTGCCATATCATATTCAATTGTATGTAGAAGCGTGACTTGTCATTTATGTGCATAAATTGGTGTTGTTAGTTTCTTTTCCTACTTGTCGTACAGGGGCGCCGTCGTGAGTTCCAGGTGTGGCGAGGCTTGTCAAGTGGTGTTTAGGACTGTTTTTTTCTTGCCGCCCTCAGGTTTTTGTTACGCTGTAGCACAAAACTTCAATGAAGTATAATTTATTGATTGATTAAATGCGCAGGGACACACTTTTGCTGTTGTACCGATCCGACGTCCGGCCAATCATGGAGTTTGGGTGAGTCTTGCTTTGCAGTTGCAATATCTACATTTTTCGATTTTGCCTGAGCCTCCCCTGGTTCATCTCGAACCGTGTTTTGTACTTAGAGGTACGCGTTCCTGAAGTCAGGGTCCGATGTCTCTTGCTGTCGGTTCAAACTTACCTCCCTATGTACGGCGCCCCCTCTGGAGCTGCCAAGCCTGTATTTATTTGTGATCCGAGTTTTTTTTTTTTACATCGCCGTGGCCTAAACGTATATCCCCCCATGTGCTAATCGTTTAAACATGCCTGGATTGTATTTCTGGTAAGCTATATGAAGTTATTGCGACATCCACACCACACCTTCGGCAGCAAAACTTTTACCACGCTCTCTATTAGCCGCTATTTTAAATAATTATTTATCGGAGTATCCTGCCCCATCTGTGATTTGTACTGATGCATCTCAAAATGGCGAGAAGGCTGGAATTGGTATTTTCTCACAATCTCTAGATTGGAGTTATTCGCTACGAATGCCGGATTACACACCCATATCAATAGCAGAATTTTAAGCAGTAGCTCTCGCTCTATGCAAAGTACCGCAGCATGTATCACAAATCATCTTATTATCTGATTCGATGGCAGTTATATCGGCATTAACTTTCTCTTCCGACTCTCCATTTCACCGCTCACTGTTATGTTTTGTTCCAAGGCACGTGAAGGAGGTACGCTTGTCTTGCGTCCCTGGCCATACGAACATCAGGGGCAACGAGCTAGCGGACCATTTAGCAACTCTCGCTGTCCCAGCTCCCGTTCAATTCAGAATACCTAATCTGGCTCTTTTTGCATATTCAAGTTTAAGATGATATTGGCATTTAGACGCTACTCGTTTAGACTCACTTTTATCATTTCAAGAGTATCAACATTTAATGTTCGGGTGGAACGTTCATTTTTGTGGTCCTCGGCAAGGCGAAGTGACCTTCACCAAGCTGCGCTGCAGGATTCCAAGGCCTAATTTCTACCTGTTCAGATAAGGACTTTCACCTGCGGAACTATGTGCGGTGCCAGGTCCTTGAAACAATCAAACATTTTTTTTCTCGATTGCCGCCGTTTCTCAACAGCTAGACAACTGCTTTTGAAGGACCCGATTGAGCATTTGGGGTTGACTTTTCGATTCCTCTGGTATTGTCTACTGGCGCATCAAATTTGTGGTTTGCCAAAAGCATATATGTAATTGCATTCCAAATTTTCTTTGTGCTTCAGGTCGTTTCAATTGCTGAAGGGTGTTATTAATGGGTTATTCGGGTTTTATTCATAACTAAGTCTCCTGTTACGGCCTCTTTCCGGAAATAATTTAGTATTTTCAGGTCCGTACGTATTTCAACAACCGATTTAGCCGTGGCCGATCCCTCCTTGTGGGTACGAGTAAATTCTTTAAGGACAACATCTTGATGACCATTAACATGGAAACGGGAATAAGGGACTTGAAACGAAAAGAAAGGACTGGTATAAAATAAGGGATAGAAAATTGGGAGAAAATAAAAACAGGGCACGCAAATGGTAAGTGCATAGACAACACTACGAATAGAAAAAAGGCCCAAAAATAGGGGTGTGCAAAATCACATTTTTCGAATACGAATCGAATACGAATATCTAGGTTCGAATATAGAGTCGAACTTCCAATAATTAAAGGGGTACGATTTTTATGTATTTCTGGATTTTGATGAAAATTAGCCCAGCAACTGGAAATGTTTCTGTGATAGCACCATAAAAATTTTAAAGTAATTTTTCGAAAACTTTTTTTATCAAAATTCTTTTCTTTTAACGTTGTATCGAGCTTAAGCGGCCTAAAGCATGATAGAAAACTTGTTCGAAGTGCTTTGCATTCCCAAATGAATGGACGACGTTGTGACAGTGTTAGATTTTTATTTATTCGAACACAATTTTTTTTTCGTTTACATTTTTGAGAGGTGAATGTACATATAGACAATGAACGATTATTTTATAAAATATTCATAAAACATCAAGCTGAAAAACCAAGAGTGTCGTCACCTGAATTGTTCATCGAGAAATGTAACAGCAAAGAACGGAATCAAAAATATACCTAGCGGTCACAAAGAAATCCCTGGAACAAGAGACGTAGGTGGCAAAAAAAAAACAGTTTAGAGAAAACGGCTTCCGAAGTAGCAACATAGATTTCATTCAACAAAAGTCGCTAGGGTTGTTGCGTTTCGTGTCCGTTTTTGAACGCGGAGCTTCTGGAAGGCCTTGGCTTGAAATTGGAGTGCCTTTTGCAGCATTTTTTGTTCAGATAAAACATCATTTTCAGCTCCTCTGGGAAGACTACATAGCCCAGTTTGCGGACCAAACGAGGGGTTGATGTCTTTTAATGCAAAGTAGGTTATCTGGTTGCTTGTATTGCACTGGACAACTTCCCTATGCAGTGTTGTCACCATGACAAGAAGTAAAACACTTAATTAAATACGGAGTTTTTAATTTTGCATGCTTTATAACCTCACCTGGAGCAGCAGCTTACGTTGAGGTGTTCGTTGCCACATGTTGAGATACCACACGGACACAAATGAGCTACTTTGAAGCTTGGTATAATAGTCTGTATAACTCGAACTTCAATACGTGTACATGTTTTAGTACTCTTGAAATTCAAGGCATCCAATATTCCTCGCAGGGCGGCCTAATGCACTAAACTATTGATGTAGGCATAGGTGTTAATAGTTTCCTTAAAAAATGTATTTGTTAAAGTCAACGACCGTACGGTACAGTCTTTGTCAAAATTTTGTGGGCCACGGCGACCGTTGCCGGAGCAGGTGCGCGGCCGAGCAGGGGCGCTGCGCTTGCTGCTGTCGTCTGGTAGCGTGGCTAGAGAGAGAGAGGGTAACGTTTGCTCTTGCATTTGTAGTGTGTCCGGTGCGACAAGTGCTGCGCGAAGTGCCTGCGCTAATGCGAAGTGTGCCGTCGGCCCCATCGGACTTATCGCTCCAGCCATATCATAGGCCATACTACGAAAGAAAGCGCGAAAGTTCTCCTCACTCTCTTAAGCCGCGTAACCAGCGGACAGCAGCACCCGCAGCGCCCTTGCGCGGCCACGCACCTGCTCCGGCCACAGTCGCCGTGGCCCACAAACTTTTGACAAAAGCTGTCCGTTCTTATTGCCTTCAACACGTTTTAATTCCCAACTCAGACCTGCTTCCATGATTACTCGAAGTGCACCGCGGGAAACATAGCGCAAGAAAGCCATCTGGCTCGCCCGCATCGAGGGCCTCGTATGTCATATGTCATAGTTTGTTTATCACTGGTATGGCTCGTCAGGCCCAGGCACTATTTACAACTACTGGCGTTCAATCGCACCCGGTTGCGCAGTCAGGCTATGCTCCAACGCGCAGTAGCTACAACGTGCGCACCACAGCTTTTGGCGCGACGGCCGTTTCTTTCCCAATGCTAGTGAGTCTACTTTCTAGCTTAGCAATAACTAAGCCTGTAAGCATCGTAAATCAGACGAAAAGTCCACTTCGCGAACCGCTATCACAAGCACGCACACCGCGTTTCACCCTCCAGGATAAAGACACACGCACCAAGAAGCTTTCGATGACCTTCGCCTTTCAAACCACGCAACATCTCAGGCATTCCCATCACGATAATTTCCACGTTGAATACCATTGCAGATAAAATGACTCAACAGAAACTTGGCCGAGCGAAGCAGCGTAGGTGAACTCAGACACGCGCACTAGGCAGTTTAGGCGGCCGCCTTCTTGCATTGTCGCAGTGACGCCCAATCAGGAGGGCCGTTTCAACGCGCGCCGACCGGAAGGCCAACCGCGCTTCAGCTTCTATTTCTGGCTTTGTTTGTGCGTCTTTCTTTTCCTGTCGTTCGCGCGTTTGTGAATGAAGGAAGGTAAAAGAGACGGGAAGGGGCGGAAAGGAATCGCTCGGCCGATCCATTTGTACCAAAATGGCCGCGTCCGGTGGCACCGTTGCGGAGATAGCGCGCTCCGAAATTCGCCGTTTTTTCGCCCTTTTGCGCTGAAATTTTGTCACCGCGGTTGGTAAAAGTATTTTTATGCCAATTTCCGACGGCTTTCGACGGAAAAACTTTGCAAACGCACAGGATAGAAAACATTGAAGCCGAATATGTGGCTTTAATAAAAAAAACTATGCTTCGACTATTTTTCCGAATTTGAAAGCAACGTCCCTCCCTTAAACTAATCAGTACCAATATTCGATAAAACCCGATTATTCGAACCCATTCGAGTATTCGCAATGTTTAGAATAGATAGTTTTCGAAGCGAATGCGAATATAACCTATTCAATATTTGAGCAATATGTATTCGAAATTTTCGAAATATCGCACACCCCTTCCCAAAAATAAGTAGGCCAAACGGCGACATTCGATAATGAAGGATTGTTCACGCTGGTTACGCCCTTACAGCACCTTCGCGTATTCTAGATTTAAATCATCTCTTGCTAGGAGTTATGTCCGGCGTCCGTCCGTTGTCCGCACCTTTCCCCCTACATTATAAAAAGAAGAAATAGTTAGCTGCGCCCGGTTTCGATCCCACGACTCTGTGGCCGCAACCGGAGGTAGGCGCTGCTCTTCCCACTACGCTACAAAACCGGGAGAGGAGCAAGTGCTGCGAACGCGCCTTATGTCCTTGACTCATTCAAACTACGTCAAGAAGCTACTGATACAACGAAGGCACGCGAAGCCGAACGTCAACGGAAACGACGAACTGAAAACTTTAGAGGAGAATTTTGAACTTCCCGTGTGAAAGCTGTGGCGAGAAGCGCCACGCGCCTTGCAGCTCAACCAGCCCCGTCTGCAGCGCCTCTGATGCTGATTGTGGCAGGATGCCCCTAGGGATTGGCCAACCAAAGAATCCATCACGAGATACCTTCGCGTTCAACCACCGCCGTCATCTTCCCGCAAGGGAACCGCTGAAGAAGAAGAAGGAGAAGACAAAGCTGCAAAGAGGAGGGCGTGTACATTGCTCCTAGTCGGTGCACCAATGTCAATAACCTTTACCTCACCAACGCTGACGGAGACTACCGATTCTACCACAGAGACGACAACATCGACAAGAACATGATGGACGAGTTTCGGCACCTCGAGAACCACCGCCCTACTTACCGTAACACAACAGTACTTGTGTGCCTTTGCCACCGGTGTGGACCCGGACGCAGAATTCCCTCTGGCGCCAGTAAACACCAGATCACTCAACCTAACGGCAACACAATGGGACCACGTGGAACAGCCACGATGCTTCGCATCCTCATCAGGGTTCCCCACGGGAAATATTGTGTAATTTTTTTTCTCTTATGCATTTAAATCTGCTTCTTCAAGACAAGAATTGGTTTGACTACTTCTGCTGCACCTTCCTTAAACAACTGAGATATGACTGATTTGTTGTGTACATGAAGAAAATGGTGTACATATCCTTTATCTTTTTAAATATTTTCTGAAGGAGAGCGGCTTTTTTAGGGTAAGCTTTTGTGCCTAGCTGAGTTGTAGAATTGCCCTTGTTTTGATCATTTCGTGCTCATTTATGCTGCCTCTATTTGTCTTTGTTAATTTCGCTCTGCTGCTCTTCTCAGGCGCATACACTATTCATCTTCAAATTGATTTTTCTTCAAAAAGGCTTTTTAGGCGCGTAGCCGTTTCTGTTTATTGACTCTAAACCTTCCATAGCTTTGCTGGAGCAAGTTAGTTCTACACATTATTTCCTTTTTTTCTTTATTCTAGGAGAGTGGGTGACATATCATTTTACAGGGTAAAAAGCCATGCAGTCATACCAAAGAACACTTGAACTACTTTATTTGTGTTTGGAAGTACTAAAAGCTATAGTTACCACCAACCCAAAATGGCACTGCGTGTTTGGCATGACACCCTTCTAGTCTCTCGTTTGCTTTTGTTGAGATTTTTTAAGTTGCTATCAAATACAATAATTGTGACCTAAAGCAACCCGGCAACAGTGTTAATATGGCTTGTGTGGCGTCCTCCAGGCATAAAACCAATGCCCAGTCTTCTAAGCTTACGCAGAAAGAGGAAAGATTGCTTGAGTGAATATAAGTTAATTCCAGAGACACTACGTAAAAGCATTTCAATTAGAGAGAAAACGTGAACACACGTGCTGAAGGGACCTCGTAGACAGGCATTTACATAAACAAAGTGTTTGTTCAGCATAAAATGCACAAAATGTTATTACGATTTACATTTGCCCGCATTTCTTGGTTAGATTTTCTAGTTCAAACTTTTATTCGCTAGAACGGCAAGTGGTTTTAACGAGTACCTTAACGGAGCGCAAAGAGACCGTCATCTGGCGCATTCGGGGTGGGGAGGGTGGAGGGCGGGAAACATGATAAAATTGCGCTGTACAGCTGGCACAATAAAAAAGAGGCTACACAGGACTAGCGCTAACAATCAATTGAATTCTTTGTCGCACACAAAACAAGATATACAGAAACAGCGCATGCGTTAACACGGGCAAAGCAATGAGGAAAGAAATCAGGAAGCAAACGAATCAGCGGGAAGTGATTCGTTTTGAAATGATGAAGGAAACGAAATGTACTGGGGATATTGATCTCTTATAGGTGTTCACCTGCATTCGATCCAGTCCTGGAGTAGAAATACTGGGGTAAATGTGATAGGGTAGAGAACAGTAACGGGTCGAAAGTTTAAGGAAAGAGTTGGAAAATTGGTTCTATTGTGGTCGACCTCGTCGCACACAACACACCTCAAACGCTGCTGGCTGGCGTCATGCAGCCTCGAGGAGACGAGAAGTCTCGACGGGAACGGTGAAGCGTAGAGGCGAGCTTGCTGTGACGAGGAGCAAAATCTGCGGCTGTTGCGGCCTCTTCGGCGTTCGCGGGAATGGAGTGCGGCCGACAGACGGGTACTGGGGAGCGGGCGGTGACACTCGACTGCCCACCCGACCAGAGCGAAAGCCGGACGACATCTAAACGCAGGGCAACAGCCCAGGTGGACGACGGGCCGCCGAAAAGACTCCAAACGAAGCGGAAGGGCGCGAAAAAACACGTCTGCTGAACCCTACGACGACGACCGAACGTCCGTGACGCATCCGCAAACGCTACCTTTCCGAGCGTACATAATACGACCTACTCTACACGCTACCCTTCACAGTGGCGGATACTTCCACACAAAAGTTGGCTGTCTACCCCAGGCAAAACATCACGTAACGTTTTGACAGACAAAAGTTGTCCCTGCGCGTTTCCGCATTGACTGCAACACAGGCTGCAATGATGGAATTCGTAGGTTGCCAGGTAAATACCCATTACTGCCGCCATATTTAGCACGCCTGAAGACAGCGGGCAAAGCTGTTAGGCTGGCATCAAGGCTGCGCTCGGGTTTACCACGGTTCAATACACGGGCTGGCTGGGAAGCTTTTCCTCTAGAGTCAGATGTATTAACTTTATGACCCAAGCTGGCCCGAGCAACGCTAGCCGGTTGCAGGCTGTTGTGGACGCCCTTCTACATCTTGGCGCGCGCGAGCGAGTTGTGCTTGGGTTCCCTAACATCTTTGGGGTCCCCAACGCCGGGTTCCCCTAATATAAATCTGCCTAATCGTTCCCACTTCACTTGTACTGAAGCGCATCCGTCAACATTGGTCTCTGCAAGTAGTAGTCATCCGAGAACTGCAGTGAGCTAATTCTGCTCTCCGGCTTCAGCGATCAGTTCTTACGGTCACCGCGGTGAGCGAAGTCAACCCACGTTCGGCGCTGCGTGTCGGCCTGCTAGTTACACCGAGTTTTGTTTGCCATACTCGAACAGGGGAAGTTCCTGAAGTCCTGTACTCGAATCGACTTCGACTACATGACCCCTCGCCGTTTGTTCTTGTACTTCTGCCACACATCCCGCCACACGAAGAGACAAATTGTCATTGTCGTAGAGACAAAATTTTCAGTGTGCATTTTGTATAGTCATTCTTTTACTTATTTTTCATATTTCAGGGTGTTTTCAGAACAGTGCGCGGGCCGCTTTGATTTCCATCTTGACCATTCGTACAACGGTCTCATCTTATGGTTCTACCCCAGCGGGCCATACAGGGCCTACTATGAACTGCGTTTTTTGTTTTACGCATGACCGTTAAATACTGTGTCATTGTCTAGGTTCTCTTGGGTACCTTTATCTGTTAATAGATGCCATCGCTAAGTTCTAAATTGGTATTGTAGACCACAGTTTCAACTGCCAAAGTAAACTCGGCCTGAAATATATTATAACTTGCAATAAATATCACATTTGTTCAAACCAGTACAAATGTCAGCTGTGAAAACAGTAGAGTGTATACCGAACGACAACTACACTTTTAGAATGACTTCAATTGCGGCCTGAAGCAGGAATGTTGCACGGAATCTTCGTATGGAATCTATCATTCGGTGCAATATTTTTCCTGTAACATAGGCGTGCTGTTTTATTGAGTTATTAGTCCGCCCAAACTGGGTCACAACGTCTAAAAGCATCCGCGAACCACTTGTGTTGCGACAGACGCAATGTCAACAATAAAATCTCACATTCCATTCGCCGTGAACAGCTGCCAGTGAGCCGAGCACAAAGCGTGATATTTCAAAAATGTAAACTCGTTTCAAGGCAGAGAACAAAACAATTACGCCATCTTCCCGTGGGGAACCATGAGGAGGATGCGAAGCATCATAGGTGTTCCGTGCAGGTTCCATTGTGTTGCCGTTATGTTGTTTCGTTTATCGGAGCACGAATGGGAACGTAGTGTGGACCCTTATGTAGAGACAGAGAAATGTAAAGAAATGTAGAGACAGCAAAGAGACCGACACCGGCGTTACCTGATCGGACACCTCCTTGTTCTCGTCTTTCTTTGTTCCGTGCCCACGCTCCTACCCCGCTGCCCGCCCTCTTCGTCCTCTTCTCTGGGTGAGCTGCAAGGCGCGTGGCGCTTCCCGCCACAGCTTTCCCAGGCGAAATTCAACATCCCCCTCTAAAGTTTTCAGTTCGACGTTTCCGTTGACGTTCAGCTTCGCGTGCCTTCGTTGTATCAGTAGCTTCTTGACGTAGTTTGAATGAGTCAAGGACATACGGCGCGTTCGTAGCACTTGCTCCTGTCTCGGTTTTCTAGCGCACTGCGAAGAGCGCCACGTACCTCCCGTTCCGGCCTGAGAGTCGTGGGATCTAAACCTGGCGCCGCTAACTATTTCTTTTTTATAGGTAGGGGGAGAGGTGCGGACGGACAGACGGACGGACGACGGACGACAGATGACGGACGATGGAGCCGAGAGCAAGAGATGCTTCGCATCTAAAATACTTGCTTCATGAGTCATGGGAATGATTCGCTGACGTTGATTTTTAGCGCATATAATGGGTGTGTGATGTGCCAAGTTCTTTATTGGAGCTCTTAATACACCTCATGTTAGACCATTTTTGTCTTATGAATTGTCCGTGAAGGTAAACAATTAGTACTTTTTATCACAACAACAAATTAACCCTTGGGAATTTTAGTACTACGGGAAATAGTATGTTTACTCCTCGTGGGTTGCTTTCACCGGAATCCTGGTTACGGAGGGAAACGGTTACAGAAAACACGTTTATTTTAATCTGTCAACTTTGCTCAAGCATGCAAGCCAGGTTAAGAAAGCGCAAGAATACGACATCCAAGGAGCATCACGCTGTTTTCATTACGACGCCTCTGCTTTCAGTCCTGATATACGCCTCGAGCTACGCGATCGCTGCGCCGCCTGCCGCCGCTTATTCGCGGCTCTTACGGGATGGCCGCTGCGCAACTGATAGCGGCTCATGCAGTATTTTGTTTGTCTTTCGCTTGTTTTCACCTTTTCGCGCCCTAAGGAACTTGTTACGGTGATATCTGTACGCAATAGTGCGTTTAGGGAACTTCAAAAAACACGTGCGTCTTTATAGAGTGCTCGAACGCCAACAACAGCTACCCAAAACGCGGTACTGCGCGCTTCTTCGCAGCTCTTAGGGGCGTCGGTAACGGTATATCACCCTGTTACCTCTGAATACGTCAGCCAAAGTGAATTTTATTGTCGCCTGGTTTAGCCCTGGTACTGGCCCAGTGAGAGGTTGGTTTCGCTTTGCAGCGTGGACAACGAATGCGGCATTGTTTCTAATATATAAGTGGTAGAAAAATATGATTCGGGATGCGATTACGTATATCTGACAATAACTCGGGGCATTTATAGGAATAGAGACCACGCGAACATGTTAAGTATATTCCAAGTCTGTGGATCGTTAAATATGTGCCCCTCCCGCCTGAGAGCAAGGACCAAGGAGAGGTAATGAAACCGCAGAAAAATAAAAGGTCCGCCAGTCTGGAAGCAACTTAATAGCTTGTACGGGAATGAAAAAAATCCAGTGTAGCTCCGGATATGCTAGAGACGTTCGTGTTAGCTTAAGCAAGGTGGGACTAACTAGACCAGCTAGACACGAAATGCGTTGATTTTTCCAAGACAGGGGGAGGGGGAGAGGGCGATTACCTATCGTTGTATACAAATGCGGAGCGAAATTAAGGAATTACCGTTTCAGTAATCACACACACACAAGCTGTGCGATCGATTTTGTTTTGTTTTTTAACTTTAATGATCACTCGGCGGACACATTTTCTCAAGTATACAGTAAGTTCACCAGCGACAAAACGTGTCGTTGGAAGAGTGTGGTATCTGCTAAGTCCCTCTGATTTCACTTTTTTGCTAGATTATGCAAGCTCCCAGTGTCTAATGACAACGTTTCGAAGAAGCGTTTTGTCGCAGACATGGATATAAGCGGAGGATATATGTACAGATGATAAATGTTTGCGAGGGCTCACCTTGCAACAAAGACGACCCAGCAGTCAATTCTTTGTCGTGTGCAGACTTCCGCATGTAATTTTGCTTTATCCATCGTACTTAGCACGTATAATGTCCGTGGAAGTTATACCACATTGGCTTGTTCAAGGTAGTGATCAATACCTGAGATATAAAGCGTAACTGGCGTGCTGTCACGAGTGCTCCGCTAGATTATATAAGCGCATGAAACCGATTTACACTGTAGTGTATAGCAGTAGCATGAGCATCTGAATGACCGCTGCTTGCGTAGGTACTGTTAGTAAATTTCAGTGCAGTGGAACTACAATCACCTACACGTATATGCCGATGTAGCGAAGCCGGCCTGTTACAGACACCTGACGCTTATTCGAGCCGAATGTGCTACACTAACATCGCGTCAGAAGCACATACAGCCTCGTAAATACACCACATTTGTGAACAGAGTGACTGCTCCACTTAAATATGTATTTCCAACGCATACAAACGAAAGATATCAATCGCCAACTTGCCGCACAAGCAACGGCGACTGTGGTGAGTGGACTGGGACCTTCCAAGACTGCTTTCGAAACGGGGCGCTAGGGGGGTTTGAGTGGCGTCCCTACAGGCAGCGCTCGAGGATAACAGTTGCGACTGACACAACAAAGGTACACTGGCTTTCGGTCATGATAAGGCTTTGGTAGTTGTGCGAGGAGGAGGATGAGCCGCTTTTTGGCGCCGGTGACCACGTTTGCGCACGGGGCTTCACTTTTTGTCAGTATTGCGATGAGAACTGCAGAACGTGGCCAGTACTACGATTGCAAATCGTCTGTCCAGAACAGCCATATTGATGAATCTCAATAATTCATAGTCACACATACAACTGGTTTTCAAGGACGTTTAAAATTTCAAATTGTCACCTGCGTCCGCCGCTGTCAGTTCTGTATTGCTGCTCCAGCATCTCCCCCGGGGGCCTGGCTCCATCGCCACGTCTCATGTACGCGAGGCTAAGGACGATGAGGATGAGCAGCGCTACTGCTCCCAGTACTGCGCACACCCGCCCACGTGCTGACCCTTCTCCGCGAACCGGAAGGAAGTGGCCAATCCTAGTCGTGCGCCAATCGGCGCGTCTATAGTCTGAAAACCAGAAGGTAACACGTTTGGACGATCGACAACGTGACGTAGTTTGAATCATACCAACACACGGGCAATCAGCGATTCTACTTTGAAGGGGTAGTACGTTCCCAGTATGCGGTATTTATGGAACATTTGCACATCACTTTATTATTGTTTGGCCCCTAAACAGCAGTCATGCAAGCAGATCGAATGAATAGTACGGGTGCCATAGAGGAGCAGAGAAGTATCGTTGACATCGTGCCAAAAAAAAAAAGAAAAATCTGGTAACATTTTTGCAAGCAGTGCGAGAAACGGCGTAAATAAAAGCTTGAAAAGGGTAGAAAAAGCTGAGACATATAAAACGCGAGCTCCCAGTTCATTCATTGTTAAGGTAACAACATAGGTGCAAGTCTTTTTATGTAGCTTTTCGGCTTCTCGGCAGCATGAAATGTCGTACTCTTATTTTGTCTCTAAAGAACACACTTCCCCGTTCCGTTCAGAAAAAAATCTTTGACATTGTGATTCTAATGGGACCGGGCAGCTGGACGGGTAGCGCCGCTACTCGGAGCTCCCGTCGTTAGTGGAATGATAAGGTGTATTAAACTACGCAGCCTCCCGTTGTTTTTGCCGTGTTTGCTTCTGTACTTTGAATGTTTTAATGGTAGTGTGAGCGGATATGTGCGGTGAAACGAAGTCTACACAGATATGTTGGGTTCTTAGATACAGTAACGGCTACGTTCACTTGTCGGACGCTTCTAAAGTTTGGTATGGCTACAATTATATGAGCGTAGTTTGCAGCGATCTACACTTGGCTCCGCCTGATCTCAGTACCAATAAAACTACTATTATAATTATTCATTTCTACTTAAATGCATTCAAGGCTACGTAAACGTACTGGCCGCTTCTAAAGTTGGGAACGGGCTACATTGGCTTGAGTACTTTTTGCAGCACTCTGCGCCTACCTCCGCGATATCTTAATACAAATAGAAATATTGTTATTATTACTCATTTCTACAACATTAAAGTATCCTCACTGGTTTCAGCGACTACGGTTTCCATGCCAATCTTGACGGTGGGATACCTTGATACGTGTGCTTTGAAGAGAAAGGCACCTACGTACGAGATCACGTACCGTGTGGATGTTCGCTAGCCTAATGTTCGTCGCCGACCTGGACTACTTTGTCGTGTTCTTTAGCAGCAACAAAGAAATCAATGTTTTCTTGACGCATTTGTGCGTGGGCACCGCTTGCGCTCAAGTCCGGAACTTCTTTCTTGAGGAAAGATCAGGTCAGGCATTCTGCTTTGACAGCGAGTTCACATCGAAATTATAGGACGTTGCAGTCATAATACGGACGTACGAAGCTCTCAAAAGCAAGAATAAAGGGCGCGTAGGTATGAAGGAAATGTTTCTCAGGGAGAAGGCGAGTGTGTTATTTTCGACGGATAAGAAATATATAGGACACTTTAGCGATATACCTTCGGTGCCGAAGGGGCAGCAAACGTCAGAAGATATTAAAACACTGGGCAACGGTCAGTCTTTATGGCGGTGATAATATTGCGATTTCGCGGTGCTCAGTGGCTATGTTGTTGTGCTGCTGAGCACTAGGACGCGGGTTTGACTCCCGAAGGCGACGGCCGCTTTTCTGATGGAGTCGAAAAGCAAAAAAATTCCCGTGCCTTCCCGCGAGGGGAACACGAGTAAATGCAGAGCATTGGGGCCTCAGTACTGGTTGAAGGCAGTGTCTTCCATCGCTTCTTCCGTGATGCTGGAGTAGCAGACACGAGTAAACATGGGAGCGAGCGTCAACCAAGGAAAGGAGCAACGCAGTGACTGAAGCACGAGCGACCGCTTGCCGCTTTATATTTGCAGCACGCGCAGTAGAGGGAGAGCAGTACGGGTGGGAGAGCTCGCATGCGCAAGCAGCGCGTGCCCTTCAAAGCCCCACCGCACTGCTATCACGCACCTGTTACGCTGAGACCGCGACGGAGCGAACGGGCTGACTACGACGCATGCGCGCGCCAGCTGCTGTCAGAGAGAGGAGGGAAGGAGGAGGGGCGCACCTGCTGCGGCCGCGGAGCTGTTGACGCCGTCCGACGCAGGAAGAGGTGAGGCTAAGAAATGCTCTGCATTTAAAAACCCCCGTGTGTATGCGAGATTTCGGCGTACGTTATCACCAGGTGGTCAAAATGAATCCGGAGGTTTCCACTACGGCGCGCCTCATCACGTGCGTTGCGTCGGCGCGTTAAACCCTACAATTAAACATATATAAATATATAGCGATTGCAAAACAAAAATGTTCAGCAACAGGCACCGCTCTTTCGCTCGCCACTCGGCGAACTCTATACTACATCGAAAAAAAATGTGGACATTTTATAACGTACGTCGAGTCGGTGATTAGTTTTTTTGTGTAAAAAATGCAAGCACTTTCTCAAATAAGTGGAACCGGTGTCTTGTAACAGCAGTACTGAGCGTTTTGGTACGTTTATGCAAAAATGGAACATGTGGTGGGTGTAAAACAAATTCAGGGAAACCTGCGTTCACGCGCAAGAATAGAATGGGGAAGCTGTTGCAGGTGAGCTTGGGGGACACATGTTTAAGTTTCAGTATCATTGTTTATTTGTATAGTTGCGGTGCTAGTAATCATCGTCATATGCATCCAAGTGGAAGGGTCGCTTCCTTGCTACTTTTTATGATCGTAAATTTGACACCATTATTAGCCTCCTGACAAGACTCGGGTGAATATAATTTATGATTAAGCAAGCGCTTCCCTGATAAATTTGTGCTCGAGCACATTTTCGCTCTGGCCAACAGAGTTTCAGGGTGTAGTACGTGTCCTTATCCGTCATATCACTTACTGTTTATTATCTGTGCTGTCTGACTTCTACATGCTGGAATGCTCGTTGGCCCATTCAATCCAACACTAGGACAAGACAGAAGAAACTTGTTTATTTTTTTGGTATATAGATCGACCTGCGAGGACTTAGCAGGTAGGTGAAAAGGCCATTATTACTTCACCTATTTCGCCTTTTCTAAGTTTTCTAAGTGGAAGGGCCGGCCTGTATTTTTGCAAATTTTCGGACTACAGAAATCCCTTATCGTATACTCAATTCACGTGCTCAAATGTATTTTGATATTTTAAGTCTCGTCGCATGACATTTCCCATCTAGAAATGAGTTTAACGGGTGTTTCATACTGGAAGGAAATTTATTTGAAATACGCACACCTTCCACATACACTAGGGTACTTCAGGTGTTCCACTTGTTACGAGCAAATTTTTGCCAATTCCCTGCCGAAACGCATTATCCGAACACGTTTTTATTTCCTTCTTACCGTTGAATCGCCCTAAAGAGGCGATAACAATAAATACCACTCATAAACGCAACAAGGTTTATTACGCCATCATGCGTATGTAAAATAAAAATCAGTCCTAATGACTCGCATTCACCTTGTCTTGCATTGAGGTACTGAATGCATTACTATGGCATAGTGAGGCAGTTATTCGCGCGAATATTTTGACGAAGCAGTTATTTAAGGCATTCCCAGGTTTTGGTATTGCTTTGGTGCGAATTTTATAAAAAGAGCTTCTGATAGGCAATGCAGGCCCCTACGGCTGATCTTGAAACTGTTTGGTAGTGATTGATTGTGAATTGGTCGTCGCACGCAACTGTCACCTGACTGGAAGAATTTAATTAATCGGCGTGCTCCTTCATATAACCGTTCAGCGGCTCCTGTGAATAGTTGTTACAAATGCGTCAGCTTGCTGCGAGTGCCTTGTTGTTGTTGCCTTGTTACCCTAGCAGAAGGAAAGAAACGTTCGTTTCCTCTACCTTTTGTCCACGCTATAATGTGGCCATACATGATGTACTCACAAGACAGATAGGCGGTGCTTCCAGTTTCTCCGTCAGTGCTCATTTCATGGCTCAGATCCAAAGACAGGCCTCGAGGCATTGAACAAATGCGCACAATACACCTTCGTCTCTTTCAGTTTGATCGGTCAGTTGGTACCCTTGAATCACAGCGCATGCCCACGCGGGTGGTTGCCCGGGTTCCGTTTTTGCGAATGGCGTTAGGTAGCATTGTCTTCTTTCCGCTGACGGCTGTTCAAAATTCTGTTGAGTAGTGACCAAAGCAAGTTCTTACTCCCAGAAAAATACCGCAGAGTCAGCGCCCCCACAGCTGTAGGGTTGCAGTATAGAGAACCTTCTAAGAGTATCGATGTAATGTATTCCTTTAATGTGAGCAGTCGCCTCATAGAGGAAACAATTCCTTGGGGTACGTCAGTGTGCTTACATACTTTAACGGCGTAATCCTGGCCATTTTAACAACGTTGCTGAAACATCGTATTGGCGACTGCTTTTTTACTTTGGTTTTTTTTCCTTTAGCACTAATTACGTCGACGGAATTCTTTACTGCTACACCTTGTTTGAGCCCGTTTCTTTGAAATCGTTTTGTTGTCTTACGGCACCAATCGCGTTAGCAACAAGATTTCAACATGCTCCGACGTTTCTACAATCATGATTCTGTGTGAGTGATGTGCATTTGCTTTACTCAGGTGCCATCACTTTCTAGTGTAACGCCGTACGAACCAATTCGCTGCTTTACCAATTACAAATCAAACTTTGTCAGTTTTGTGAAGCCGGCGGGTTAGCCACTCAATGCCCCGAATTCCTGGCTAATCCCCCACATGGTCAAAAAGGAACGAAACAGTAACGAAAACTTTTCTTCCACACCTGGTTACTGACCTCCAAACCACCCGGGATTTAAAGTTTGCATTGTATATATGTGTAGCCAGACCTTGAGTGCATGTGCATTGCAAATGTTTTAGTAGTGCTGCACGCAGAGTGAAAACTACTGGTGTGTGTTAACTTTCTAATTGCGTGAAGATCTACATTGTCTCTTCACCTCATGAACTTTTCTAGAAAAATTTTACATATTTCGAGGCTGTCTTATCCGCTGCCCACAGAGTCACCATACGTGGCAGGGAGATGCAGACGCTACATTGTACTCACGGAAAAGAGAGCCTTTATTCTTGTTACATGCTATTTATAACCGGGCTGCGGGTACTAATGATGATACTGGAATTGGCCACAGCAGTGTGGCCACCTGGTGGCACGAACAGAACTACACTACACAACACAACAAAGGCGACGCTTTTGTGCTTTCACTGATGCCGTTGTACGCAAATACGCCCGGCAGGAAAGCCACCTTTCTCTGGCGATGATGCTGAATGTGAGTGAAGTTTAAGAAAAAAACGCTTCCCGTTGCCGGAAGCGAACCTGGATCGTTTCCTTTATGAATGTGGCGTCTATCCGATTGCTCTATATTGCCATGGTCGAAGTCCCGCCGCAACATGATGTGAAAAGTTATATGGCATGTTTATCAGAACAGAAGAAATTCCACCACTTCTTGTATAACGGAGCTCCCGTGCAGGTAACTGCAGGGTACTTCAGATACAATTAATGAATTGTAACGATGTAGTGTAGTAGACATCTAGCTGTGAAACAAATTTGGAGTAACGGGAATAGCCGACTTATGGCAATTGTAAACTTCAGTTTATGGCATGGACATTTTCTGGCTCTACGTGCACCCACATAGATGTTAGTTTGCTTTATTATTTTGGAGTTTCCTTAAACATCTTTACAACATGAATGTTGTTGTTGACAGATGAGTGCTAATCTTTAGTAGGTTAGCAGATTTATGTGCACCTTTTGAAGTTGAAAATAGTGGTTGACTGCAGCCGTCGCTGCCACATCAAAGTAAATAAGCCTTGCGGCTTCCGGCGCCAGTGTTATCTGGCCCTTTTCGCCTTCTCTCCCGGCGGCGTTCCCAACGGCGTTTATCTCGGCGGAACAAGCATTTATTTGTTCGAAGCAGACAGTCAAGAGGGCTCGTGCGCTGGAGTTTGGCCTCATGCAGCGCCCCCTCGCGTTCGACATGTCTGGGTAGTACAAAAGCAGACGACCCTCGCCGTCCTCCATGTGTTTTCAATTACAAGCCAGAGTGAAAGTTGGTTGTACTTAGTTTATTCACTTTTTGGCGCGTTTAAATGACTGCGTACTGTGTGAAATAGCCCTTAAAATAGTTGCAGACGCTAAACAAAACAATATCAGCTAAAACAAGGCGATTTATCGGCTTTCTTTTGAGCAAGCTGTCGCGGTCATCGTGGCGTGGGACAGAATCGCCAGTTCGGTTGGTCTAAGTTCCTGAAGACAATTACCGCTCTTTCTTCTTTCCTGCGGTCGACAAAGAAAAGTTCACGAGTAGCACAAACACGGCACGCTGCTCATCTTATAGCCTGAGGAAACTGCAAAAGGTTGCTTCAGCGGGAGCATGCAAGCGAACGCAAGAATTGCGCAGCCGACTCTGCTGACACTGCTGTCCTGGCACCGCCTCGAAAACGCTTGTAAATTTTGTTTTGTATTTTCGCAAAATAAATGTTTCTTGCGTAATGATTTACGCCGAACAATTTACGAACGGAAGGGTATAGTATACTAGCGTGTAGGTGAAGCAATAACGTCCAATAAACAAATTAAGCGTTATAAAGGGCACAAAACAAGCACAAATCGCACGCCCGCTGCCTGCAGAGATGCCCACTTCTGTATTTGCATAACAAAACAGAGCCGAATACATGGCTCGCGGCCCCGAATATTTACATAAGATACTTTCATCACTGACTCTGTGTGTTATGTTCTAGTGCAGGGGTCGTATCTGAACGCCGACACGCCAGTTTTGTCCTCATATGGAGTTAACATTTAGACAAGAACAGAGAATTGGTCGCTTCCAGATGAATTGTCCACCATCTTCTCTCTTCGCCAGAATATTGTAAAATATTATTGGCAATTCGCAGATTTTTTTTTCTCTTTGCATTCAAAGCCCCCTCCCACCCGATTTGCCGTCCAGCCCTCCGCCGTGTCGGCTGCATGCAACTCTGCCCTACAGTTCAAAACGTTGCTCACCCTTATTCTAGCCTATTAGTCCGAACTTGGAATATATTATGCAAGATCGTAATTAAGTAAAGTGAGAGCATTCAAACAAAGAGAGCGGCCTCTCAGTTCACCCAACCACTTTGTTTTACGGCCACTAATTTCGGAATCGCCAAGTAGATTTCACGCTTCTGACGCTTAGTGCATTTTGGTACTGAGACACGCAACAAAACGGCAAGCTAACGCTGCACCATGTATTCGTAACGGCGACGCAAAGCAGCAATGTTTAATTAAAGTGCACGCATAGTGCCCACGTATGCAAGAAAGCGGCGCACCGCAGCAGACGAGCCCGCGGTCCACCGGACTCGCTGGTTGTTTAAGCACGTTCATCGGCGAGTGCGGCACTATTTTTTTAGATGCAGAGCATAACATCAGAGGCAACGTGGGCGACGGTCTCCCCAACCGCAACGAGACGGCGGACGCAGCCGCGCGAGGACTGACCAACCGCGCGGCGGCGGTCTCTTCCCCCCTGCCGAGCTCCGCGACAGAGGGAGGCCATCGCGAAGACAACGATGACGAAGACGACAACGACGACGTGGAGTGGGACCCGGAGCCCCTCCTCACGTACGGGGAGGTGCTGGAGTGGTACCGGCTCGGCCGGCGCACTGCTCCGGCGCCCCACCCGGAACTAACACGACAGCAGGCAGTGCTACTACGCCAACTACAAACACAGTCAGTGATCACGCCGGCGCTCGCGCGTCACGTGTGCCCGGACGTGTACGCCAGTGACGTGTGTAGTGTGTGCGGGCAACATCGCGCAACTCTGGCCCACATCCTGTGGGACTGTGCAGTGCACCCCGTGGAAGCTGCCGACCTCTACGGCCGGCTGCCGGACACCATAACGAGTGCCGTCTATTCGACGGACCTGAACGCACAAACTCTAGCCGTCCAGCAGCTCGAGGCTGCTCTCGCCAGGCAGAAGCGGAGCGAGTCGCAGACGGGGGGGAAAGGGACGAACTCCCGAGTACCTTTCGCGCACCGCTCACGCCGACACCGGCGGGGCCTAGTCCCGAGGACGTCGTGAACGTGGGTGGGATGTGGAGGCTCTGCGCATCCCGACCTCCCACTCCCTGCTGGCCTCAAATAAAGTCTTTCTCTCTCTCTCTCTCTCTGATTCACTCGCCTTGTTGTTGTTGTTGTTGTTGATCCTGATGATTAATGGCGCATACCCAATCAGGGGATCGGCCAAACAACAGAGGATTGTAAAAATGACTGGTATTCTTATCAATTCACGAGACGCCTAGGAAAGATAATTTAGATCAGTTGGTTTTGAGAAGAAAAAAAACTGGGAAATCAAAGCGAGGATGACCAATCTCAATCATAAAGAGAATCGTTTAGAATTTTCAATGTAGCGCAGGAGAGCAGAGCATACATCCCGGCGGCAGAACCCCGTTTCGGATGCCCCGAACGATAGTATAGCCGGCCCTGTTGTCCCTCCGGCGTCGTCGTCGTCATCGGCGTTGTCCGCCCCTCCCCCATTCTCCTCGCCGCGCCAGCTGCGCTCTCCGCCGCTCACCCCCTTTCCTCTCCGATAGCGAACACTCTCTCGCGAGGGGCATTGGATTGGATTCGATTGGATTGGCTTGGATTGGATTGGATTGGCTTGGCTTGGCTTGGATTGGATTGGATTGGATTGCATTGGGGTTGGATTGGATTAAATGGGATTGTGTTGGATTGTGTTGCGTCATAGCCGCGGCAGACGCGCTGGGGCCGGCGCATGTGCAGTACTCTCTCTTCCGCGGTTTCCTATCCTTCGGGCGCGCTGCGCATATAACCGGTGTGCCGTTCTCCGGCGAAGCAACATCCACGCTTGGCTCAAACACCCAGAGTCCAGCCCGCTTTACAAGTACGCCAACGTCGTCATCGACTGGGACCGGCTTACGCAGTCCCCTCAACGTTATGCGCGCTACAAAACGCGGTCCCTTCACCGCTCCGCCTATGCGTCACATCTACCCAGGGGTTCCCGCGAGGGGAGGTGGGAGTTTTTCTTTTCTGATCGCCTGTTGTTGAAAAGTCCTTGTCACCTAGAGTATTAGTTTAATCTAGAAGTTCCACTTCACATTTCACTGCATACGACCATCGATCGGTGAACCCGCGAGTGGCAGACCGCCGTCACCGTGCCGGCACTTTCGTCGGCGCTGTAAAGGTATTTAACGCTGCAAAGCTTTTTCCCCTAATGCAAAGTTGATCACCGAAGAGATCGTGCGCGTCAGGGATGGGCTGGTGACCATGTCGGATAAGAATCTGAAGCATCGAGCTCATTTTCCTTCTGTCAACACGGAATCCTATGGGACCCGCGCACATTTGTACTACCTGGAAGTACTGCCCCGAGGCCGCTTGCGCAGCGTCCCCTGGCCAGCGCAGAAGGCCTAGCGGCCGCCGCTCGGCATCGTTCGCCACATCTACGGCTTCTGCACTCGTTTTTCTCTGTATGGAGGTCAATCTTTATGGTGAAATGACCGACCACGCCTGCATAAGACTGGGGATAAGACTGCTCGGAGCAGGCTTATTCACACTCTTGATGCGTTCTTATGTCGGGTCTTATTCCCTGTCTTATAAGTTTCCGGAAAGCGTCTTATAGCCTAGGGAACATAAGACCCCGAGTAAGACTGCCAAGAAGATTAGACTGCGAGTAAGACTGCCTTATTGAGCTTCAAGCAAGCGGACCCTGGTAATGCTTCACTCTATCCGCTTTGATACGCTGAAGTCCTAATTGTTCATGCACCCGGCAAAAGGAATTTTCCGCCATTCTTCAAACAAAATTACTACATTGCACCTGATCTTCAGCTACGGTCATGCACAGTAGTATACACCATTTTCCTTGCTAGAGGTGGGCGCCGCCATTTGCTTTTTCTGACCGGACCGCTAGCGCCGTCTATGAAGCGACGGCCGAAACCTCCGCGCTGGGCTGTTAAGTGCTCCGTTCTTTCCGTGCGTCTGCTCGGTACCCGTGCATTACCGAGTGAACCGTAGTGGTTTGGCGTTAAGTTAGCGGTTGCAGTGCTTGTGTGTGTGTGTGTTCTGTTTTGTTTTCATCATCTGCGTACGGATTTGAGGTCCTAATGTGCTGCCAGAGTGGAAAATGCCGACTCCGGCTGTTGCAAGCAGTAGTAGCAGTGTGGTGGTGGTGCCGCTGGTGCTCCGCAGTTCCGCGATGCAAACGTTCCGGTATGGCACCGACTGACATGTAAATACGTGTTTTCAATGCCACCGTGCTTGTTTTGTTCACCGATTAGTCATGTTTACGGAAGCGCGGACGTCGAATGCGGAGCGCGCACAGCATATGTGGGTCACGGTGATCCGTGCTCGCGATGGACTTTCGACGAGGCGATTGCTACGCTGTTGACATTGCAATGCAATATAATCTTTCTTAACTATACTTATGAAGGTTACTGACAAAACGAAATTACCTGGGCGGAAAAATAACACGACCGCACAACCAGTAAACTTACTATTCGAAGGTTGAGCAGAAGGGTCAAAGTTCGGGCGAGTTAATATTGGTTGATCATGATTGACCTAACTCTGCGCAGCGCATGTGGCTCTTCGCTCGGAGCCCACCTTTGTAAAACCGCTGCTTGCTGTTCTGTAATTGTAATACTTTAGATGCCGTGCAAACGCAAAAGGAGTAGAAGCTTTTCCTTTGACCGCGTTGTGAACAGGATGAGCTATTTTCCAAATGCAGCGTTCACGCGTACAGGGGGGATTAAAAGAAATGCGAACAACGGAACGCACAGCCTCCGACGCATGCCGCACCGTCTGGCTGCACTGTCAGTAAACTGCGCGCATGCGTAGTTGTTTCGGAGCGTTTGAGAGTGTGGCCTACATTTAGGGGGAATGCTTGATCAAGAAGCGACGCCGGTCATTTCTTTTGAGGGGCCTTTCACGCTGTGTCGCCACTGAGCAGGATGATCGTGGAATGGCATCTGCTATCTGCAATCAGCTTGCTGCGGGCTTCGCTAGCGAATGTAGTAGATAACAGTATGCCCAGTAGCGCCAGATCATAACAAGATGCCTCAAAATAAATGACCCGCGTCCCTTCTTGATCAAGCGTTTCCCCAAACAGTAGGCCACAGTCTCAAACGCTCCGAAAGAACTACGCATGCGCGCAGTTTACTGACAGTGCAGCCAGACGGTGCGGCATGCTTCGGAGGCTGTGTGCTCCGCTGTTCGTATTTCTTTTAATCCCCCCTGTACCTCCAGCTGCGTTTCCACATTGGGCTGCCTGCTTATCCTGCTATCGACGAGCAGTGTGCGATGGAGAACGTTATCTTTTCATATCGTTTGGCAGTGTAATGCGTTGGCCTGAAAAAAAGTAAACAAAACGCCGTGATTTTAAAGGTTAGATTAAATGAAAAGGGGATTGTTTAATGCCAATCGGCTGTAATGACAAACAATATATGGTATTTTAAATTGACTACAATGAACCAAAAGTTATTGTAATGTTGTATTGTATCGGCGCTCGTGAAAGATCCCCAGGTAGTCAAAATTAACCCGGAGCCCTCCACTGCGGCGCGCCTCATCACCCATGAAGCGTTGGGGCGTTAAACACCATAATGAATCAATTAATCAATCAACCAATCAATCAATGCTGTATTGTAAAAGATAAAGTTGCTTCTAACATTTCAGGGGGTTCCGTTCCCTGTCGTAGCATTGCGTGTAATAAATGGATTTTGCTCCGTCTGCTTGCCGTCCAAGTGCACCCAACAAACCCTGGAGTTGGTCGTTGGTACAAAGTCGTTGCGATTTATCAACGGCATCCACCGATATCTCAACTCGGTGTGCGTTTTGGGAAGCGATGCAGCAAAAACACGCTGCGACCGCAGTGCATTTTCTCCAGGCAGTGTCGTGCACATGCGTGTTGTCAGCGACTGTTTCTCGCTTTCTCTGGTTGTTCATTAACCCACCACCGCGCAGTGCTGACCAAGTGACGTTCGCGCCTTGAACGGCATCGCAGCATTGGCTAAAACAGTTGAAAGTTCCGCAAAAACTAAGCACACGGTGCGAAATACTCCTGAACTACATAGCGGAGCACACCGCGCCGGGCGATTTTAACAGCCCAGCGCGCACAGGCAACGCTGGTCGGCCGCCGAGAGAACTGGTTTGAGAGTATTTTGTCCCTTTCCCGGCTGCTTATGGAAAATGGTGTATAGCCAGTAATGACCACAGCATATTGAGGCACTGCTCACGTCCGGTGTCGTATCCCGTTCTATAAACTCCATGATGGGCGGACAACATATGTCAGGGACTGCGACTATGTGAGTTCCTAAACGAGCGCTTAACAACGCGCGTCCTCACACAGAAACCAACTTGACCAGCATTGCGCACAGCAACTTTCCAAAGACGGTTACTTCATTCCCGGCAGGTCACCAAGAAACGCCTGCTGAGACCACGTCATCCCCCTGAACTGTCAGTCGTATAGTCAACAAGAAGACGGTCTTTGCACGCACTTTATAGCGAAGCCGGGGGCGCCGGTGGGTAAGGTGACTATATTTCCCACTGGTTGCGTACTGGCGGGCTTCGTTCGACCGAACTTATTCTTCTTGATAAAAAATGTCCGAGCTGTGTTTCTGTTGTTGTTGAAGGGATAATCCTCCATCCACTATCAACAACCCCCTAGTAAATGTTTGTTGATCACTAGCCTCGTAGTGCTTTCCACAGTTTATCCCTTTAAAGGGACACTGAAGTGATATGTAAACATTGCGGGATTACTAGCGCAAATTGTAGTCCGGAGTCCCCAGGCCATGTTTCGACCACTCTAGGCGCGTTTACGCGATTTTATTTAGTAGAAAAACTAATTCGAAAATGCTGTCCTCCTCTCTTTACGCTCGCCCATTTTCTGTGGCGTTTTCGTGTGACGTCAGGAGGGGATGAGCTGGCAATTGGCTGCGCCACGGCTGCGCTACTGCACGGCTCCCCGGCCGACAGAGTCAGTCGGTCCAGCGTTTCGTCCGCCGGCCGCCGGCGGGTCGTCGCAATCAAGGAGGTTAAAAAAAATTGCTTGCTCGCAATTCGTTCGCTTAGTTGAAACGAATCCAAGACACGTTTGTGAATGGAAGAATGTGCCTTTCTTTACTTGGTTTGTTTGTACATTGTATCTAGCTCCAAGTCAAGTTCGCTTCACACAAGTGCTGCACAAGCGCACATGCGACGCTTCGCTGACTGGTACGCCAGTAGGAAAATATAAGGCCTCTTGAAGGCGGGAGAAGAGTCAGCGAAGTCAATATAGGTACTAAGGAAATAAAATCAACTGATATTTTTACCGTACAGCGTAAAACTAGGGCGCGGGAAGCACTTTTTTGCGCTGGGCGAACAAGCACAGCGGTCAGCAGCACGACTACGCATCTGCGAACGCTTTTCCGTCTACGAAATGCAATTGCTAGACGTGAGCTACTGTGGAAACTCGGGTGACGCTTACTGCACGATCGCAGTACAACAAATAGTCTCCTAAGCTGCTTGAAATGCCAAAACTAAATAAAAGTGTAAACCGGTTGTACAAGATATACCCTATATTAGCAAGCCTTCGCGCCCCGCTCCGTGGCTCAGTAGTCTGGGGCGCCAGGTATGTCAATGCAAATGTTTTGCAAGTCACGAGTTCGAATCCCCGCGGGTACGTGCTTTTTTTTTGTAAGTTAATTTTTTTGTTTTCCGCCGATGTTTTCTATATTGAGATCACCTTTTTTTGGGCCGCAACGTTCATGTCTACACGAACTAGTTCACAAAACACGCGCAGGCTGGCACTGGCGCGCTAGCGACTTCTCGTTGGCGTGCTGTTGCCATAAGCACCGACTGCTTGCAGGCAGTGGGCACAGGCCAGAATGAACAGACCCTTCGCCTGGTGCGAACACGCTTTTTACGATACAGGCATGAGGGAGGCAAGCTCCAAATATGGGGGAAAAGCGCATGACATTTGGGCGTCTGCGGGTACGCGGAGGGCGTTCATGCACTGCGTAGGTCTCGGCTAGTGAATGCTACGACTACAAGCCGTCCTGGGAGGCTTATCTCGTGCATTTTACAACGGCCAACATGGCAGAAGCGCGGTACGATGATTACTGAGATATTGAGAATGCCCATCCAACAACGCCATTGGTTATGTTTTACAGAACCGAAACCGAAACCGAAACTTGTTTGATTGCTAACCTTGGGCATCGTCCAATCACTGCGCCCCTCCTCTCAACGTCACAGCCTTAGTTGGTGCGGCCGCCGCAAACCGCGCATGGTAGTTTTTCTTCTTTCGCGCTTTGTAAAATAATTACCGATTTGTCAATCGTAAAAACGATGAAAAGTGTGCTAATTTGAGCCAGTCTACACAGTGCAAGCAAAAACGGGAGCTTGACAAGTTCACTTCAGTGTCCCTTTTCCCTTTAATGCCCAATCTGTCATATCAGCCACGCAATCTCTAGGTTTTTTACTCGCATCTGGGCCTATCGACTGCCCAGAAACGCCTACTGTACAATTCGCATTTCTGATACTTCCTAAATGTTTTTCAAAAACTATACTTCCATTAATGACTGCATTGAGTCCCACATATCGTGGGGAACACTCGCGGCGGACTTAGCAGAGTTTTATAAGTATATGACACAGTTTTATGTGTATATGTTACATCATATACCAATTTTTATATCTTAATAAACGTATACCAACATATAAATTGGTAAATGAGGTACCATATACCTACATTATATATGTAGGAAGACGTGTACATAACTACCTAAACAATAAATTATATTCTTTGATAACCTCGGGAGAAAAAACAATTTCTTAAGGTTTTAGTTGTTTGAGGCACCAATCATAATATAATAAACCATTAGAATTTTTGTTGTTGTTTTCACTGAGCATTACAGGGTTATTTTCGTCTTGCCGGCACCAGCGAAAGCTCCCCGAAACGTTTTAGCAGACTTGTCCAGAGAGGAGAAAAATTTCATTTGGTGCCCGGGATGTGTTTTGAAAGGTAGACGTCCACGACGGTCCCATTCTCCTATCCGTCGGCCAAGACTCTTTGCATCCCAGGGATGGCATCCCGACTGCTGTGAGCTGTGACTCACCGCAGTCGGGATCCCGACTGCCTATTGTCTAAACACATAAGGACACTATTGACACAACGCTGCGCGGCGCTATGACGCGGTTTTTCCAAGATAACGCGGACAACAGATTCGTCCGGATGACGACATCAATAGCATGCACCTTGAAATTTGCCAATTAGGTGCAGAAAATGTTTTGTGCAAGCACTGTCAAATCTCAGCCGTTCTATAGCATCTGTAGTCTTTCTGTTGTGGTTATTGGGGTTTTAAAGCCCAACAAAGAATATACCTCAAAATAGCAGGCTTTTCGTGCTTGTACAGCAAACTACGTAGTGTCACAAATGCTAACAGAAGCTTTCTTTCCTGGTGCTGCAAATCTGGCGTGCGCAGGAGCAAGTTGTCCGTGATTGCAATTCGTCTGCTGCTGCGTTGCCGGGAATATTGCTATGACGAGGAATCCACGGAAAAAATATGGTGCACCTCACAGGCTTCGGGAAAATCTTTAAAAGTATCATATGCTACTGCATCATCGAAAGCGCTGCTTTTGTGTTTTAAAGATGCTAGCGCAGACCGGGAGTCTGAAAGAACCAACCAGTCGTCAGAAAATGTCATGCAGCAAATGAGACACTGAGCCAACAAAGAGAAATGAAGTTGTCCACTGGTGAGTGAAGTAGGATTGGACAGCCAGCCTTTGTGTTCGTAATTTAATTTCGGTATAACAACCACAAAATTTCGGCTCGATCAGTAAAGTTCAGCAGTAGAGGGGTTTACTTTGCTAGAGCCATAAGGGAAGCCGGGCTAGTGCAGGGATATTTGGCAAAGAGCCAGTTGCTCCGCGGCGACCATAGGTATATACACTTTTCGGAATAGACCGTCCACAGACATTCTAATAATAGGACATGAAAGAAGCCATGACGTACGAATTGTCACCTGGCCAAGCATCATACACAGTAAAAAGCGCTATGTCCTTCGAGTGTCCTGGGCATTAAACAATCGTTTTTTCTCCAACAGCTTGTTTAAGTGGATGACGGGTATGCTAGGGTGATATGAGGAAAAAGTGGCGGCACACCTTTACGGTTCCCATCACTTTAAAGGGAGGCCGTTGGACTTGATCAATTAGAACAGAACTAAACGAGGCTCTAGGAACACCTGAACGAACACAAATGTTGTTAGCCAGCAGTCTTTGAAGTCACCACTGCGGTATTGGAAAGACTATAAAAAATTTGCGCTCAATAAGCAATTCTTTGTTTCATTAGATTCGCCCCACGATGGGCCTGTAATACTGCGAATAGCATTACTTGCTGTATTGAGTTTTTCTTCAAGCCCTTTGATTTATGAGTTCCACGAAAGTTGTCGATCCTGTGTAACGGCCTTGAAGCCATGCTTTTTTGAATGTTTGATTGATTCACCAGTTGAGGCTTAGGCCATATGTTTTCATATGCTTTCCGTGAAATTCTAGAGCTGCATTCCCATAAGATAACGACAACCCGCACTCTTTTAGAAAGTATGCTACGCTATTTAAACCTTTTTGCAATATCGATTGCCGGCAATAGCATTAGAACCCGACGCCCGAACGCAGACGTCACTGGCATAAATAGAATACTGCGGCGCAGCTACTGCGAAATCTTCTTTTAATCGTCTCGAACTTCGCGATGTGCACCGGTCTCTGCCCAGAGGGTGACACTGAGCCAGCGACAACCAGCGCCGCCTTCGGAACATACGTGCAACACTGGGTCGGTTACCGTGCGCCACCACGTTTGGGTGCGCTGCTTTCTCGCCGCAGCCGGTAAATTATAATAGTAGCCCATTTTATGTCTAAAAAATTGTGCTCTCCAACATTAATTGTGCCACACAGTGCAGGAGAACGAAGACGAATTTTCTCGGTCGAAACAACTTGGCGTGACGCCCAGTAGGGAAACGCATACGCGGGATAGCTCACGCATCTTCTGGTTGGCCCGAACGACTTTCTAATTACCTGCGTGTTTTGGTTCAAAAGAAACAGTACTTTATTGCTATCGAGTCCCCGAAAGAGACTCTTTCGTTTGGAATATACGATATCAGGCATTCCGCGATGTTTCCGCGCGTTAGCCGATCCATGGGAGTACACTTGTCGAAAAACGTTGTCGACTGCAGAGCTACTCACTGAGTAACATGGGCATTACATTTGATTTGAATATGGTACTTGGCATATGCAACAGTGTGAAAGTTACACTTTTTTCTGTGTATGAGAAGTGGTGACGGTAATGAATAAAATGCGCCATTGAATACGACGTCTAGAGAGCTGAAAATGTAATGCTCGTTCTGAATTCATGACTTCGATTAGAACAACGGGTCACACCTTGTCAGTTTCAACGTGTGATCTTCTTTTCATGTCTCTTTGTTCGCATCTACCGGAGCACCGCACGGTCGGTATCACTGTCTCCAGCCTTATGGATAGAGAAACATGCCTAGCTTATGTTGGCCCCTCCCCCAACGGTGCAACCCCCAACGCCAGCTGTATAAAAGCACACCGTGAAAGATACTTTTCACCAAAAGGCTATCAAAGAACATTCACTCGTATTAGGGGGTAGTTCGGGGTGGGGGGGGCAGCTGGATACGAAAATAGCATATTGGAATTATTTCAGAATATTCATATTTGGCTGTATTTTTCTCTCTACACTAACGGCTGTGGCGTGAGAACATGGTTACAAAGTAATTGCATCACTTTTCTTCCCTTCAGTTTGCAGAAAAGGTACAATCTTTTCAAAAAAAATTAGTTGGAACCCCAATATTTGGTCCTGCGCTTCGCCTATGCCCAACGTTTATTTAAGCTGCTGTTATGTCTATTTTTCTTACCCACTCAATGGATTAGGCAACAGTCTTTCACAGTTTGTTTTGCAACAAAAGCTGAATTTATTAGCTGGAGCTGCATATGGGAACATCAACGCCTAAAGAGTTCACCACATGTTGTCTTTAGCAACAAATTTCACCATCTTCCCGTAGGGGAACCCTGAGTAGTGTGCGAAGCAGCCATGGGGTCGACACAAGTTCCAATTAGTTTTCAGTTCGTCGGTTCCGTTAAGCTGAAGTTCGTAGCTACCGTTACCTACCGGAGTATGCAGCGGCTACCGTCGCGCCTCTAACCCTAAGCTGCTTCGCATTATCGCGCGCGGAGCCGCAGGTGTTGGCATTCGTTGCACAATCCCGGAGCGGAGCTTCGGAGAGGAGAGGAGGAATGCCGGAGAGGAGAGGAGATGAGACAAGGAGAGGAGAGGAGAGAGAGGAGGATGCGCATGCGCCGTGGGGCTGTGGGCGCCGCACAAAGGCGGCTGCACAACGATGGAGGGAACCGGCGCGACCATAAGCTGCTTCGCATCTAAAAAATCGGTACCCACGTGAAATAATAGCTGTACCATAGTGCGGAACCCCTGGGTCATAAACTACATTGTGACAACTGTGTTTGAGCGTACTCGTTGTGAAAAAATATACTGCGCTGTGCGGAGTTATGCGTACATACAGTCTGCTAACCAACCTTAAACCACCTGCTCTTAGGTCACAGAAGCACCTAATCCGCTGACTTAATCTGTTTTTTTTTAAACGCAATAACCAATGCAGTAACCGTGGCTTCGTATCCGCAAAAAAAGAGAGACAGGAGAACCTCCGACGAAATACAAAGCTTTCAAAGCAACCTTCACAGTGTGCCGGCCTAAGGCGAGGCAGGAAGCCAATATTATTCCATCAGCGCCGTTTTATTTTGAGTCTTCTACCTTCTCCAACATTTTTTTTTCGGCCATCGTTGCAGTATTTTGTAAGTATGCGGGTTAATAAAGTCATCCTAGCGCCTTCGCGAAGGCACGTTCAAAGGTGATGAAGGCGTTCAGATCGGCCCCACCGACCAGAGTTGTGCGCGTCTGCCGCGGCTGGCGCTGCGGTCGCCCGCAAGCTCGAATGTCCGGTGCCGATAGCAGTGCCGGTTTTCAGACGATTTAGACGCAGGCCACCGGTTCATGACCCATGCCCCGGGCACGTGCCAACTGCCCAAAGACGCTTTCACGCAGAGAATGCATTGGGAGAGCGTACACTGCGTGCCGCCGGAAACGGTGCACAGAAACCGCGTCGCGTAAGGTGGTCAGTTACCGGGTTATTGTAAAATATTCCTAATAGTGTAAAACGCGAGCCGCCCAAATGTTTGCCCTTTGCCGGCAACGTCAAAGCGACACTATTTTTGCCGCATTCCCCACATTCCTCTAGGGTGCCTTCCCGTATACGTGTTTAGGTAGCCGCTGTCCCTTTAGGCTTCCATAACACCGCTCTTTAGCACACCTTGTGCGCTTTCGAGAAAGCTCATTATAGTTTGAATCTTATTGGTGGACTTATTGAAGTTCGTGAATAAAACAACTGTCAATAAGTTTGTATGTTAGAGCAAGCAGGCCGAGGATTCCTTCCCACATGGGTATAGTTCTCCAAGAATTTTTCTTCAGATCTTCAAGGCGTGCTACAAACGATACCTCGCCGCTGCCAACACTCCGAAGAATGGTCTGTGAGGTGTTTTTCAGAGTCACAACCGAGCGCAAGAGGTGTTTCCATATGGCAACCTGGTGTCCGTATTGGCTATAAGTTTGCATCATTCGCACGCTGCCTTAGCGATTTTTGAACGCCAGCCCTTACCCTTTCGAATATGGTGCCCATTCGTTACCCACCCTTTTTTGGGAGGAGAGGGTTTATATTTTGAGTTTGCACACCCTCAACTAAGCGCGCCATGAAGCCCGAAGTGCTAGGACTTCAGACGCATTAACAGAGCTTCCTTAAAGTGCTATTGGAGACTCACTCTATTCAACCCGTGATTTGAAGCGCACTGCCCCTCGAATGCTCCAGGGCCGTGTTATTATGCGTAAAGGCAAATATTGCAGGCAGAGATGCGCTTCCTCCTATGGAGCAAATGGTCGTCGTCGTACCCAAAAGCACTTTTCAAAGAAGAAATCATCCCTGCAATCAACCATTTCTGCAACAGTGCACATGGTCGAGGGGTACAAGCGTGAAGGCCTTAGCACAATGTCGCATATACTACGGCAATACAACACACCAACACTTTCCTTTTCTTGCTCCGTGCGGAGTCGCATGATTGTATGCGCCTTCATATTACTTATTTTTAGTATGCGTAGCTCTCTCACCCAAAGCTGTTTTTAACAATTCCAGCCCCTCTAAAGCGAAGTTTTCAACAAAAATAGACAAATACGTAAGTTATCGTAATGACAACGCAGATAGCCTCTTGAAGCCAATTGTCACCGGAAGAACAAATCTCCACAAGCTTTGTTACGAAACTCTGAAATACGTGAAGGCCATACCCACCCCTATACCACACTTTCTCTGGCTGTAGAAGGGATTTACCGAGGCTGGCGGAAAAATTCTGGGTCAGCCAAAAAAATCTCAATGTGTAGGTTGGGATTAAGCGCTTAATGAGAACCGGGACAGAAACAGAAAACACCGAGTTTTTACTTCAACCAAATTAAAAGCTAGGAGATACTTCCCTGTTATTGCATCCCGTGCTCATTCTGAAAAAAAAATGTGTACACCGCCATGGCAGAATTTGTTAGGCTGTAACAATACTGGCCCCATGAGTTACACTTCACGCGCTTTCCAAGCGCAAAGTCGAATGTTCCCACAGAATCCATTTAGCTAATAAAGCTCCAGACCCCTCTGATGCATTACTTGACTGACCAAGGTTCCCAACACCAAGACGTGGGGGGGGGGGGGGCATAGTATGAAGTTAAAGCGCTATGACGAAATGAGATAGGAGAACGTTGGGCACATGACAATTTGGGACAGCGCACGAAATAGCTTTCATGTATAAGCGGGAGAGGCCTTCGTCCCGCATTGCGCACCAATTCATTCGCACTGTTCCTGCTGGTCGCGGTGGTTATATAATTTTGGGTAAAAGCGTATGTATTTCCATTCACCTAGATGAAAACTCAGACAGAAATACACCAACTGCAGACCGTTGAAAGATTTAAAAAATGTTTCAAGGGAAGCTTCTATTGGTTCAATAGCGTCGTCGCACCCAACCCTGCTACTTGGCGTTTCTCTCTCTCTCTCTCTCTCTCTCTCTCTCTCTCTCTCTCTCTCTCTCTCTCTCTCTCTTCTCTCTCTCTCTCTCTCTCTCTCTCTCTCCTCGTCCCCAACTATCGCTCTTCGGCGCAGCTTGTGCACACGCAATGCCCGTCGCATCACCTCACGTTGCAGCTGCGCTCTCCAAAAGGCGGGTCAGCCAATTCACCTTCAGCTGCAGCACACGCACGCCGCTCTTGGTTCACTCCGCCTTTTCGACAAAAGTTTTTGGTTCAATAATAGCAGAAAATATTAATGGACGAACGATCTACGATAACACATACCAAACACCTCAGTTCGAATAAAGTTCGGTGAAAACAAAGGGTTTTGTTGTAGTTGCGGAATTTCTTGAATTTTGATTTCAATGCTTTCGCGTTTTCACTTCATTTCTCATGGAGACGAAAAGCTAAAACAGCTGTGTACTAAGATTTGGGTGCACGTTAAAGATCTCCAGGTGGTGAAAGTAATACTGAGTCCTCCATTACGGTGTGCCTCATAGCCCACGGGAAGCTCACTCTGAGTCCGAATATATTTTTGTGTGGCCAGGAGGAAGTCGTCTTTGCTTTCACCGAAGTGAAGCTTCGCAGGCACCGCTGTTTCGTGAAGGAAGGGGTTTGTTATTTTTTCTTTTGTTTAAGCAAGATAAGCAGTGATCCGACAAAACAGCTAGTTCAGTTCTGTTAGTAAATATGTATATAGTTAACTATCTCAGTAAATATAAACTTAAGCTTCCATGTTAGAAATTCCGATATTTCGCCTTTTTTCTTCTTGTGTTGATTCCTTGTATGTTTATAGAGAAGAATTAATTGGACGGCGCGTAGTATTGATCTGCCTTCACGCGTAGCAATGCCTATCAATGGCTATCTCTTTGTCTGTACCTCGATTCACCGACCAGGACGAAGTAAAACAGGCGTTGCACAAGACGTTGATGTAGGAAGAACCATCTTTAAGCATGTAGATCTGGTAGCAGTGTCCAAACTTGTCAACATTGTTGAACAAAAGAAAACATTACGCAGATCTGAGGGACAAAATTATACAGTGTTCCTTCACTAAAAAATGCATGTATACCTGATTTTTAAAATAACAACTGGAAATCTACATCCACTGTAGATAAAACATCCCACCATCACCTACTGCCGCCCGCGCCTCTATAGCTCCTGGGGGCATTCCAAGTTATGAACAGTAATGAACTATTCCAGTTGAAGGCGCGTGTACCGCGCGTGGAGAAGGGCATCATAGTGTAGCAGTGGTGCGCGGTAAACGTGAATGGATTGACATGGCAGGGCCACCAGACCTCTACCGTCTTAAGACGATATTTGCAACGAAGTGGGCAGATGCGCTGCCATTTTTTTATTGTGAACTGGGGAGATGAACCCTATTGACCGGCAGAGCCAACTACAGCAGATGGAAATGACTAATGATGTGGAGTGAATGTGGTATATTGTAGAGAGAGCAGAGTAATCAAAAATAATGAAAATGAGATACAAGCAAATGCTGCAAGCAAAGTTCTGAAGACACCAATATTGAAAAGAAAATCCCTAAGGTAAAGGCTGAATCGAAATACAAAGAAAACGGTTCAAACAATGGGAAGCACACCAAGCGAATACAAATAAAAGTGGAAAGACCACTGCGCAAATGACTACATAGGTTGAGGCATTTGGTCTTTGATGATGCATCCGTAATTCCGAGCACCATCGCTTGGATGTCATCGGCAAAGCGGCTTTGTGTCCAACAGCAAGATATCAATCCACGCTACAAAATCCTCCTTCATCAAAGTGACTCGTACCTGCATGAAGTACCAATAAAGCTGAATTCTTGTTGCGGCTACTTCCTAAGTAAAAGTATTCCCGTTTGTATTAGAGATCGCCGCAGTTCTCATTCCCTTTGCGTGAAACAATTCTTTTCACGCAATCAAGCTTCCAGCTGGAGGCTTGATTGGGGAGAATCTAAGGACGGTAATGCATGACGATTTTTAAATACCCAGTGGTCACATAATCAGCCTTTAGCGTAAGGTTTAGCATGCAGTAGTATATTTTCCGGTGACCTCAATTATGCAAAGCTCTGAATAAGGGATAGCTGTGGCGTCCCGTTAGAACAGGTTTTGGCGTGAATGGTTTGCTCTGCTTGTACATGGGCGGTATGCTTGCGACAAAGGCCTACGAAGGTACACTATGCGGAGGCTGCTCGAAGCTGCACTGATGAGGATTCCCTTCTACTCGGCTCACAGTGCGACGGTAGCTGGGAGGTGTACTGACTTCATTCGTAATGTCTAACATTTTTGGCCAGTCATAAAAGCCGGCACCCTACCCCAAATTCGCGTATATTTCAGTGAAAGTATGGTTTTTAGAAAGTCGGAAGTTCTAAAACCCCGAGTGTCATCGCAGCACAGGTAGTTTAAGATGCCCGTAAGAACAGATTTTTTTGTGTTTGAAGGAAACGCGGTATCGTTGCTTATTATATGCAGGCAAACTTTGTGCAAAACTATATCGCACTTTCAGGGGTGAAAATGTCATGCCGAAGAACATCAAAGTTTACCAGCAGTATATCAGTCATTTTTATGGCATGTGCGCATCCGTCCGCACGACCCAATCGATCGAAGCGGAGGAAGTTGCCGTGGCCCTCGCGCTAACACATCCGAGGGCCGGCACTATAGTCACGGACTCTAAGAAGGCATGCGCCAGCTTCCGAAAAGGGAGGATGTCCCCCTCGGTACATGCGATATTGTACAAGCGAAGGCCCCCGAGGCGATCCTTAGAGCTCGTGTGGGTGCCGGCTCACTCGAATGTGGAGGGAAATGAACTCGCCGACCACCACGCCCGAGAGTTGTCTGTCCGGGCCGAGGACGAGCCGGCGCCGCTGCGCCCTGTTACGAGCTACAGAGAAATTACTGAAATGTACAGAGAGAGCAGACGCAGATTCCCCAGGCCTCACCCGCAATTGAGACGAAAACAGTAGACCGTTATCCGAAGAATACAGGCGGGGTCGCTAGCGCATCCCACACTTCTAAACGAGATGTACGCGGAAAGGTACCAGAGTACTTGCCCGTTCGGCAAGTACAGACAAGGCACTCTGGCACACGTCCTGGCCGAGTGCGAGTCTCTTGAGATCTGCCCGCCCCCGACCCCTATTCCCACACCCGACCGAGCGCGATGGGATACCTTGTTGTCTAGCCCTTGTTGTCTTGCCCCGACCAGACGATCCAGCTTGCGCTGGCAGCCACGGGCCAGGAGCTGCTAGACGCATATGGGACCCGCGAAGATGGCTCCACCCCATCCGGTGCCTGCGTGCACTAGCCAGTACCTTATTAGGCTCAATAAAAGTTGATTCTCTCTCTCTAATCGCGAGAATCTATGCAGCGGAGAAGCGCAATGTTGTAGTTCAGTTCACTCTGCAACCTTCCCGGTAAGGCAGGCGAGAGGGCAAAGAACGAGAAGTTTGCACAGCGAAGCTGTTTAGCAAAACGTAATTCTTTGTGTACGCACTTAAAAATACAAAGAAATTGCCGAGCGCGCGTACGTGAGTGAGCACACGGGAGCTCGGGGCTCACGGTCACCGCACGGCAGTTAACAAAACCAAGAAAATGCCTAGCGATCGCGTTCGCGTGACTCGCAACGACCGCGCACGTTGTCAAGCCAAGCATACTGACTTAGGAAGATTGGCTAAGATCGCGCCATCCCAAAAAACTCCAGCGTTCGCCATAATCGTCGCAACATTAGTTCATAGCGTACGCCCCTCCAAGCTCATGTCCAATGATTATCAGTTGCAAAAAATTAAAAGAAGCTCACTGTCGTTGCGGCAGCGAATAAGAGGCAAACGGGCTGCAATCGTGGACTTTAACCGCCGTGATGATCGTAAATGTTGCGTGCAGATTCGCTACTACATCTTACGCGATTTTGGGAGCTTCCTTGATTCTTTTTTTCTTGTCAACAAAGCTCGTTACGGTCCTGAGTCAGCTTATGGGGTGGAACGCGCCGAAGCCAAAACTGGTCTATGAGGCGCACAGCAATGGAGGGCTCCGGATTTATTTTGACCAGCTGCGGATTTTTCTTCATCTTTGCAGGCGGGAGGCGGGGTCGTTACACAGCCCTACAAGTCTCAAACACACCAACCCGTCCTTCTCCTGCTCCTGTAACTCCTGCGGACAGTGGGCAGATGCGGATCTTATGGTATAGTCCTGCCAATATAATACCGGACTAGAAGCCACAGCTAAGCCGACGAGGGAGGGCTGGAAGGCGGCTCTCTCACTGCTCGGACCTGGAACCTCTTCCGGCTCTGGTCCAGCGGACACACGCGACAGCCTCGACTAATGGGATCCCGAATTATGGCGCACCACCGCGCTAGAGAGGATTCACACCCTCTCCCTAACTTTAACCCTGCCTTGTGCAATAATAAAGTTTTCCCCGTCCTCCTCACAGCCTGGGGGAAATCTGTAATTTCCGCCAACATCTTAACAAGCGGCAGTTTTCGCTTTCCGTCTCCATGCGAATGCTGCCACCAGAGCCATGGTAACACCGGCGTCCGCCCTTGCGCTCAGCAGCACAACGCCTTTGCCGCCGGTCTCGTTGAGGTCCCGTGTTTTAATGTTCGTTCTGTCACTCCGTGGAGTCAAGGAAGGGAGCCAACTTCAGTAACACCATGAACTTTTGCAGTCATTGAATAACACACATTATATAAAAAAATTTCACCATCTTCCCGTGGGGAACCCTGAGTAGTATGAAGCAGCCATGGGGTCGACTCAAGTTCCCATTAGTTTTCAGTTCGATCGCAGCGTTGCGGGAAGAAACTGAGGGGAACGGAGCGCGCGCGCGCGTCATTTATACCGCGGAGCTACAGTGGCGCCCCCCGCGGAGTATGCACCGGCTACCATCGCGTCTCTAACCCTAAGCTGCTTCGCATACTGCTGCTTCGGTACAGTACGGCAGGTCCTCTAATCTGGAAATTCGAGGTCTTCCCGACAATCCTAACGAGGACTTGCCTGCTGTGATCACAGACCTCGGTCATAAACTTGGAATGAACTACTTTTCCCCGAACCAAGTGATAGCCGTTCGCACACTGCCCATCGGCAAAATAGGCCTGCCCTAGTACTGGTGAAGTTCACTTCCAAAGCTGTTCGTGAAAAGTGGTTGAGTGCCCGTTCAAAGCCACGCAGCGAGCTACCAGACTTATTTTTTGCAGAAAATCTGACCCGAGCAAACAGAGAACTGTACTGGGGCGCCCGAGAAACTGCCAAGGAAAAGGGTTACAAATTTGTCTGGGTTCGAAACAGCCGCATCTACGTACGAGAGAAGGAAGGGGACCCGATAATTCGCGTACCGTATCTTTCTGCTCTAGATGGCCTTGCTTAATTCTGTCCTCGTTCTTGGACTCGCTTCCTTTTCTTGTTTTCTTTCCTTTTTTTTCTTCTTCTGCACGTCTTCAGATACTCTCTTGTTCCGAGATTTCCACACTTTCCGTGATGACTTTCTTTCTCCTGCTCATGGCAGTTTCACTATTTTCACTAGTTCCACTATTTTCACTCTCATGGCACGTAAAGATCAGGAGCATTTGAAAGCACTGGGATCAAATCTGCTCTCTTGTGAGCATCTTGGCAGATAAGGTTGATGTTTTTGCTCTAACTGAAATTAATATTACGCAGCCTCTTACTCAGCTATTTTTTTATTTATGGGTATCGTAGCTTTTTCTTTACTTGGATACCAGCCGTGGGGGTGGAATTGCAGTGTTTGTTAAAAATAACTGGGCCTCTCCCATCGTATTGATGTCGTTCGTTAGTGCCGAGCATGTAGCTGTTTCCCTTCACTCCACGCACTTTGACTTCACCCTGATTGTTATCTATCGCCCACCTAGGCAGAACATAAACGTCTTTATTGAGGAGCTCAGTAAGGCCTCGTTCCCTCTTGGTCGGATCTGCTTAATCGGCGACATAAATATAGATCTTTTAAAAAGTAAAAAGCAAGTGACCGTTGAATATCTAAATACTTTGGCCGATGCCGGTATTTCTGCTTTGATTAACCTTCTTACTCTAGTAGAACTATTGGGAAATAGTCTAGTGTCATTTTGTTTAGACCATGTTAACGTACGGCTTGATCAAGAAGATTGTACCTCTGTTATAATTGAACGTAAAATGTCGGATGACTTTTTTGTCGGGTGAAATATCTTCCCTCAATCCCCTGACGCTCTGCACAATCTCCGTAAACACGAAGCTGTTACAATTGTCGACAGGAAAAAATTAGATTCGGTCATTGTAAATTACGACTGGAACGCGTTTTTAAGTGATGTCACAGGTGACGTGGTTTACGATTCCTTTGTGACGGTGTATCAGCAGTTGTTAGAGTCGGCGAAAAAAATTCTGAAAATAAAGCAAAGACGTACGGGCTGCCCCTAGATTAACAAAGCCGTGTTATCAGCGATTGCTGAACGTGAGTTGGCTTGGGCTCGCAGTAGACGTGCACCTAAAAAATTTTATGAAACATCCCCCTCGCGAGGGGCACGGTCAAATGCAGAGCATTTTCGGGGGGCGCACGACGTTAAGTAGGTTGGGTTACGTTAATGTTGTTGCAGTTGTTGCTGTTGGTTGTTATTGTTGTTATAATTATTATTGTAATTAATGAGGAGTCGTAATTAAGTGGTCACGTGACATCATTTATTATCTGGTTCGAAAGAAATCGACAGCGAGAGCGAACGGCGAGAACCGCCCCATCACGGCACGACCGCGCCACGACCACGTCACGACTACGTCACGATCACGCCACAACTGTTGTTGCTCCCGCGCCAAACTACGACGCATGCGCGCCCCACCTGTTGCTGAATGCGATCCGAGCACGCAGACAACACGCGAGGAGCAGCGGAGAGCAGGCGAGGAGGAGTGGGGGAGAGGGCGCACCTGGAACCATGCCTGGAACGGCTGTTGCGGACGAGGCCGCGCGCTCCCGTTTGACTTCGGCGCCGCGGCCGCGGAGCGCAGCCACGGCGGAGAGGAAGCAGACGACGCAGGCGACGCGCCTCCGTTGTCATAGCAACGCGGCGCATGCGCAGAGAGCAGTGGGGGTGAGATCAAAGTGCGAAACGCGAGGAGCAGCGGAGAGCAGGCAAGGAGGAGGGGGGGAGAGGGCGCACCTGGAACGGCTGTTGCGGACAACGAGGCACGCCAACGCCGGGTGACATCGTGAGTGAAATAAATGCTCTGCATTTAAAACAATGTTATAAGATCGCTTTATAAAAGCGCTCGGAATAAGGCTAACGCACTACTGCGCTCCGAGAAGCGCAAATATTTCCAGGACTTGTTTCGCACATCATTTAAAAATCCAACCAAGAATTGGGCCATAGTTAACCAACTCCGAGGTGGTAGGCGTAAAAATGCTTCGTCTTTTCTAAAGCAGAATTTAGGTGCCGTTTCCATCACATTTGCTGATGAATTTAAGGGCCTATTCTCTTCCTCTGGTCAGTCTTCGCTGGTACCCGGTCTCACGCCAAACAGTATGCCATCAGTACTGGAATCGGCCTTTCTACCACTGTGCACAATAGATGACCTTAGGTGTATTTTATTTGGTTTCAACAGGCGCAAAACTGTAAGTGCTGAGGCATATCTGTCGATGTTCCTTGCAGGAATTTTGATAGTCTCAAAGGCGTCCTTCTTGCCATTATTACCTTCATAATAGAAACTCAAATAATTCCAGATGGCTCAAAATATGTTCTGGTCCTCCCCCTATATAAGAATTGTACGAAAAAGGGGATAGAGAATTGTCGGGGTATTTCTATCTTCCCTGTTATTGCTCTTATCTTGGAAAGGCATATTTCCCCCATAATGCAGAGCTTCCTTGATGTTCATAGCCTGTACGCGCCGAACCAGTACGGCTTCATACCAGGTCGCGGTACCCAGAAAGCTCTGGAGGGAATCGGTGATGTGATCAATTCTACAATTGATAATAACGAATTTGTCTGTGCCTTATTTTTGGATGTACCAAAAGCGTTTCATTCTGTGATTTATCAAGTATTATATGACAAACTATTTTATTACGAATTTAGAGGGCCGTTTTTGTCCTTATTAACTAATTATCTCTCTAACCGTTTGCAGGTTATTGTTATCGATAAGGTAAAAAGCAATCCGCAACATTTAACTACAGGTGTCCCTCTGGGTTCTATTTTGGCTCGCATTCTCTTTAATATTTATGTCAACAATTTGTGCAATGTATCCTCTCACTGCTGCGTATTTCAATACACAGATGATACCTAGTTACTGGCTCGACACCTTGATTTTAAGAAGGCGGTCGCACACCTACAGAATGACACTGAAAAAATTATGGATTGGTTTAGTAGCAATGAAATAGCGGTCAATCATAAAAAGACACACTTGGTTTATTTTCACAATCCGCTGAAACTGATCCCGCATGATTGCGCTATATTTCTGCATGACTCGAACTGCGTTGACTGCGACTGCTCCCCCATCGTACCTGTATCAACTGTGAAGTACTTAGGCGTTCTTTTTGATTGCGACCTGTCCTGGGGCACTAATCCAGAAGGCCCGAGTTTCGCCTACTCCCGAGTTTCCAGCGGCTGGTTTACAAAAGTAGAGATAGTGAAGCATTCGATACACCTCCAGGGAAACCGCCGGAATCTCCCGGCGGAATCTCCCATATTCAGCGCGCTGTATTCGGGCCGCCTAAGTTGATTAAGCACGGCTTGTGCTATCTTCCGCACGCAGGACCATCTGAAATCGATCTGCAGTACTCATTCCCTAGCATAAACTAGATCACCCCACTGCTACTTCTCAGTTTTCTCGGTGTTCTGTTCTTCCACTGAATTATGTTTGCCACTTGGCTTGAGGGCAGTCCCAGTGCAGCTCTACGCAAGCACAAACCAAGTAATCAAAGGGGTCCACTGTAGCGAACAGAACACGCCCTGCTTCGGACCATGGCTTTTGTTCACGGCTTGGTAGAGTGTGCAAGGCGGGCGCTTATCAGAAATCGTCCCGTGTGCAGAGCATGTTTGAGCATTGGCGAGTGCGTTTTAGACGTTGAAGTTGTATCATTTGTCATCGACTGTGTTTTCACAGTGTATGAAGGTGGCTACCGGGGGAAAATCGTGCCGTCTTGGCCTCTCCTATCGGCTCGTAGAATAGTGAACTCCAGTTCGGACCGAACACCCCCACGAGTGTGCAGGGCACCATTTACTGAAGGTGGCCTGGGGACTTCATTTTCGTTTTGTGCTAAATTCTTATCACTACTACCCGGCATGAAATGACGACTTCGTAGCTACGACGCTACGCCCACACAAAGTGGATGCAATGGGTTGGTGTGGCTTCGGTTGTTCCGCCGCGCCCACGAATGGGCTTGATTTGTTTGACTGACATTAGAACTCAGAGCAAACTCGGGCATGGTTTTGCACGGCCGAGTTGAACTCGGGACGCCCGTTGTGGCTGCTGCTGCGGCATTGTTTATTTTTATGGTCGCCGTAGCAGGCGTATTTCTACCCCGACACGTGTTTTAAACTAAGGAGGAATTTCGAGCTCGTTTTTAGATCTCGAAAAGTGCTTTGCATTGGTTGTGCAGTCGTCTAGCGACAGGTCCCCGTTCGCGACGACTTAAAGGCGGCTTTCGCTGCATGACCGTCAAGGAGCAAGTGTAGTGTGCGCTGCGGTTTTACGCGACGGGCAGCTTCTACAGAAACGTTGGGGGCGACCGCATCATCGACCGCCACCAGTTGACCGTCAATCAGCGTGTGCACGATACGATGAGTGGAAACGTGTTTCCAAGACCTCGCCTTTCTTTTAGATGATTTACCCGCCGCGGTGGCTCAGTGGCTAAGGCGTTGCGCTGCTGAGCACGAGGTCGCGGGTTCGATTCCCGGCCGCGGCGGCCGCTTTTCTGATGGAGGCGAAAAGCAAAAATTCCCGTGTGTACGAGATTTCGGCGCACGTCAAAGATCCCCAGGTGGTCAAAATTAATCCGGAGCCCTCCACTACGGCGCGCCTCATCGCGTGCGTTGCGTCGGCGCGTTAAACCCTACAATCAATCAATCAATATTTTAGGTGATTTGGCGGACATGGCTTCCTCTATCCGTCTGTAGGCAGAGCGTGCGCTTCAGTTATCGTCTGCTCACAAAACAGTTTCGAGCGAAGCGTTGCATGACTATGCGTTTTATCATGAGCGCGGCAGACAGACTCCCTCGAGGGGTTGCGTGACGCGCATTTCTCGTGGAAAGGTTACTGGCAGGACAGCTTGTACGTATTGCATATACCGTCAAGGACACAGTCGACGCACCGATAGCCGGTTGCGGTGGCTTATTCGCAGGGATGAAGCCAATAGGAACGCAGGTCTGACCGTTGAGATAACCCAGCTCGTTTCTCGCGCACGCACCTTACGAGGTTCATCCTCTTCCCCTGATACGTCTGTGGCACATATCCCCGCGTCTGGATTGGGCATAATCCTACCTTCCTCTTCCACATGGTTGATGCTGGTACAGAGCATACCCCGATAGCTTGATGGCCTGTTGCATCTGTTCATTATCCTTGCTACAATACAATCAACGGCGCCTGCCTATTGTGAGAGGCGATCTTTACACATTTGAAATGGTTTTGTTCATTGCCACCGTCGTATGGCAAGAACCAGAGCATGTCAAGCGAGTGAAGGGGAGAGCGAAGAATTTAAGCAACCGCACGACGCTAGAGGGAGGTTTAGCAGGAGTGGCATTTGCGCGAAAGAAGAGAGGTTTGTGAGAGGATGGAAAAAAAACGACTCTACGGGAAAAAAAAACGACTGTAGAGAGCTTCTTCGAACAAAAGCGGTGAAGAGCAAAATAAAATAAAGTCAACAAATCTGAAAAGTGGTTGTCCTGGTTGCTTTTCCTTCCTTCGGAACACATGACCACTTGGAGGATTGGCCCTCAATTGGAAGCTTTGAGCAACTAATGTGCCCGATTCGCAAAATTCATAACACTGTGAACTTGAGAGGTAACGGTTGTAGGATATTACATCCAGAGTGAAGCCTGAACGTGATGTCACGGGAGTAGGACAGGTGCACACCACCCTCGCAGAACCCCGATTCTAGGGAGGCTGCGGCGTGTTCTAGTCTGCTTGCACACTGAGACGAACAAATGAAATAGAATAAACTGACGCAAAGACGTAATAGCAGAAAAGAAGCAGTTTAAATTTATCCGAGCCAAAACACAAAGAAACGAAAGTGGCGGAAAAGGCGCAAGTACAATGTATTAGAAAAGAAGTTGCTAATACGTATCGCCCGGCATTTGCCTTAAAAGCACGTAGGCAGACTCGACCGCGCACAGAAAATTTTGTGTCGAAAAGGAAGCTTTTGCTAACGTAATACAAGCAGCAACAGCTTGGAATGTGGCGCGCTTCTGTCACCCGCTTTTTTTTTTTGCCAGTCGGCCATAGTCACGTGATTGCACTGTCTGCCACCAACGGCACAAACTACTTCTTGGGACGAAAAAGTTCCAACAAAAAGCTCATATGAACCCCTGGAATAAAAAAATATAACGAACTTTGTAAAGCAATACATATTAACAAAGTAAAAGTACAATAAAATTGAGTAGTTGGATTTGCTTGTCCCCAGTAGCCACCAGTGCCAGCAGTGGAACGAGAACACGCACTGAAAGATGCGCCACGCCCTGGTCGCGCATCCTTGGAGCGCGCTGGCCTGGACTTATTACTTCACCTCAATTGTCAGCAAATAGCATGAATCGCATTTTTAAAGCCTTTTAACCCTGCCGCGAAGTATTATCATGAGCTTATTATAATCACCACAGCTCCGCCTTGCCCGAGTTTCGCTCGAACTCGGGCCTTCTGGAATAGCACCCCTGGACAGCCATGCTGCATTTATTTGTGCACGGCTTCGAAAAGTGTCTTGTCTGTTATACTCTGTAAAATCTGTATGCCCGGTATAAGTGCGCAAACAAATTATTCACGCATTGGCTTACAGTGTTGTGCGATATGGCTTATGTTGCTTTTATTTTAGTTCATCGTTTTGGAAAAACAAGTTTAACGCCTTCCTCGAATCTATACTGAAGTCTGTTCTTTATGGGGTGCAGTATGATAGGATTGTGAGCATTTTTCACTATTCCCGTATGCCCAATTTCTCGCACCTTTTCAAGCAGACTCTTGTGCTTAATTATGCTTGGTCTGAGGAGTTTTGCTCGGCCTATGTTACTGCACGCTAACTTCGCCCGCGGTTTAGCTTTAATGTACCTTGGGTGCGCACTAGATATGGCGAACGCCTTCGCATTCACTATGCCCCCTCTCTCCCAAACACTTTACCGGATGAAGTCTTTTCTTTAAGCAGTGGTAAACAAATAAAGTCTGTACTCTTTGAATTGCATGGCTAATCCCTTCGAGAAGTGAATTGTATCCATCACGGCAAACTTTTATGTATGAGTGTTGTCAGCTGCCGGGCACTGCCCCACAAGCCTCCTGTGGCTTTGGCAGGCCCGCATGTGTATTTTGTATTCGGTTATAATAAGGTGTTAATAATATTATTATTATTATATTATTACTAATATTATTATTATTATTATTGTTATTAATTAATAATACGCAAGCAAGGACGCTTGCGTACTCTGTTCCTGTGTTTTCTTCGGAAAACAGAATTTTCTGCGTTGCGGCGAGTGCAACAAACGCGCTCACGCGAAACGTATCACGTTGCCGGACGACGACCTCCAGTTACTTAAGTCAGGTGCGAGGCGCTTCGTCTGCAATACGTGCAAGACTGCTTCGGTGCCGGTTAGCCCTAACATCGACCACGGCATTTCTTCGCAAGCGGCAGCGTTGCCGGCTCTTTCGTCCAGCCCTTCCCTCGCAGCCGCCACCACGCACCCCGTTAACCTCGCCGCCGAGCTGATTTCCCTCCGTGCCCTTCTCGTGGACGCCCTGGAGGGAATCTCTTTTCTTTCCGACCAGGTTGTTAGGCTGGGGGAGGACAACGAGCAGCTCCGCCGTGAGGGCGCAACAAAGGCTGAGGCTCACGCCGATGCCGTGAGATCGCTGCGCCAAGAGGTGCATTCCCTGCGCAGCGATTTGGCCCGGCTGAGGGGTGCGCCCCGGCTGGCCGATTTCCCGCCGCTGCCAACCAGGACGGTCGCGGAAACAAAACACCCTACACCGCGGACGCCCGGCTCTTCGCAGAATCCCGTGCTGCCTGCCTCTACCCCTCCAACCCCGACGCCGGCGAATTCGGCTTCCCGGCCTCTTCAGAACTTGTCACCACCGACGCAGCAGCAGCAACGCCGCGCAAGGCACAACCCGCGTCCGCTGGCAGTTGGCGTTTCTGATGGGACTCTACTTGCGGCGGTCGGCCGTCCCAGGCCCCCTAAAGCTATATTTCTCACCAAGCTGCGTCCTTCTACAACATCGGCGCAAGTAGCCACGCACTTGTGTTCTGTGGGTGCTGTGCCGATCATGTGCAAGCGAGTGAAAACGAGGCATGACTCGTACGCTTCCTTCTACGTCGCCGTGGACGACGTGTGTTTCGAGAAGCTGAGAGACCCTGCGCTTTGGCCGCGGCACTGCCTGTTTAAACCCTTCCGCGGTGAGTTGTGTGAACAAATGATCTATGTCGAGGAACACCGTTTCAATGGCGAGTAACTGCAGTTTTGATTTTTTCTGCCAATATGTCCGTGGGCTACGTACTAAATCTGCCGAATTTTTTTCTAATGTAGTTTCTTCTTGCTTTCCAGTAATAATTCTTACAGAAACCTGGCTGTGCCCGGAAATTAGCTCTAATTCCTTCTTTCCCCCAAACTACCAAGTCTTTCGGCATGACCGTGACCCTTCGTGCGGCAAACAACGGGGAGGTGGCGTATTGGTTGCCCTACACGATTCGATTAAATGTAAACGGCGCCTGGACCTTCAATTGGAAACTTAGTCTATCTGGTTAGAGGTGCTTTGCTCTCGGGGCAAACGCCTCTTACTATGCGCTTACTACATACCACCCGAGACAAATGCCCCTGACTTCAAACATACCCTAAATTCAATAGAAAATGTTGTAACCTCTCACAGTGATCACTGGTGACTTTAACGCACTTTATCTTTAACTTTAATAACTGGTGACTTTAACGCACCCGGCATTGCATGGGAAACTCAGTGTGTTGATCGGGCGTCCCATCCGATATCACAGAAGTGTGAAATTTTGCTATATTTTATTTCTTTTACTTCGTTACAGCAATGCAACTAAACTAGGAATCTGCGTGGAAACGTTTTGGACTTGTCTTTTACTAACATGAAACACGTTGAGGTGTCGCGTAGTTATATTGACATTGTAAAAACAGACAGGTTTCACCCCCTCCCCTTACTCATTTCAATTTCTAACGTATCCCTTGCCCACCACAGACCTCCCTTCAACACACTAGGCGTCCGTGGCTACAACTTCGCTCGTGGGGACTATATTGGCTTGTTTCACTTCCTTGCTGAGACGTATTGGTCACCATTGGACACTCTCAATGACGCTGACAAAATGTCTGATTTTTTCACCAAAGTACTTCACGATGGCTTAAGCAGATTTGTACCCAAAAAAACTAAAAAAATAGCAATTATTCGTACTGGTTTTCATCTGAACTAAGAAAGGCCCTTGGTGGAAAGAATCGAGCTCATAAACAAACAAAAAAAAACTGGCGAAGAGAGGTGGCAGGACGAGTTTCGTCAACTAAGGTCGCATTGTAAAAATCTGCTTAAGCGCGATAGGTCCAGTTATATTGCCGCGGTTGAAGCTGATGCGCCGCGCAATGCTAAAGCTTTCTGGGGTCATGTCCGTGCACAAACTTCCAAAAACAACCCTGGAGATATTAACCTCATTGACAAGACGGGTGACAGCATTCCTGACGTTCCTAATGCTTTTGCTCAACAATTCAGTTCAGTATTCGGCAAGAAAAGTGCAGCCTGCCCCCCTCAAGTGTTTCCGGGGTATGATAAAATCTCAGAATGTTTTATTTCGGAAAGTCTTGTATCAACAGCTCTAAAGCGAGTTAAGCCCTCATTTTCGTGCGGCCCTGATGGCATTCCTTCGGCAGTACTAAAGGCGTTTGGGGATCTTCTTGTTCCGGTCTTGGCGCGAATATTTCGAACGTCACTCAATACCGGTAAGTTCCCCACTCGTTGGAAGACTGCGCGGGTTGTTCCTATATTTAAGTCAGGGTCAAAGTTAGACCCCACAAACTACCGCCCGATTTCTATTCTCTGCGCTGCTTCAAAACTCTTTGAGACTGTACTACATACACTACTCTCTTTCGGCGTAAAAACTATATTATTACCTCAGCAACACGGCTTTCTCGCTGGGAGATCGACCACCACTAATCTTGTAAATTTCATGCTGCATGCTTCGGAAGCTGTGCAGGGAAGAGGACAACTCGATGTCGTCTACTTCGATTTGAGCAAGGCTTTTGATGTCGTTTGCCATGATATATTATTTAGAAAGCTGTGTCAACTCAATTTACAACTATTCATCACATCCCTTTTATGTAATTATTTATCGAATAGGTCATGCCCAAGCAACCACCGGACGTCCGTCGGCCGTCCGCTGTATGTCCATTCCGGCTCTAGCGGACGTCCGTATGACGTCCGTTTCAGGGCCGATGGACGTACCATGTACGTCCGCTGGATGTCCGGTTTTAACACTTCCGTACGTTCAGTCGGACATCCGAAATCGGCTGCATTTTGGATGTTCAGTAAAAATTTCCAGAATCACATAACGACAATCTAATGTTCTTACAGCGAATAGTACAGTACACCGGGCAGACTGCATACATGAACACAGTCAACTTGCTTCACACGTTTCGTTAGCGGCACTCAATTCTTATATATCCTTCCCCAAAGAGATCATCGTTGGAGTTGGTGAAGTGCTTCAAAAAATTAAAAATTTCGCTTCATATTAAAAATATGCAGATGAAACTTGCAACGTAGGAGCCAGGGGGTTGATGCACAAAATCTTTTTAATTGAAAAGCACAGTAGCTTTTTCGTTATTGCTTTTATACCCAATTTACGCCGTTATGTGATTCTTCATAGTAACTTTTTACGTCCGTTGGCGGATGTCATTCGGACTTGTACATCCGTTTCTGGATGTCCACTGTACGTCCGAAAATGTACGTCCAAACATGGACGTACAGTGGCCGTCCAAACTGGGCCTTGGATGTCCGGCTGTATTTCGGACGTCCCACGGACGTCGGTGGTTGCTTGGGTGCTTCGTGCATGCAAACGGGCAGTCTTCCTTCTCCTACGAGGCCACAAGTGGTGTCCCTCAGGGATCTCTTCTGGAGCCACTTTTTTTTTCAATTTTTATAAATGATGTTTCCTCAGTAATTCATGATTGTCACTGTCTCCTATATGCTGATGATGTCAAAATATTTAAGGCTGTTTCAAACACCGCAAGCTGTTCCGCTCTCCAGCGAGCGATCACGTCTTTTTCTGATTGTTGCTCACGTAAAAAACTCCTTATCAATACATCAAAAACTAAGGTAATGACCTACACTAGAAAAACTGACAGTATATTGTTCTCCTATAAAATTAACGGTGAAGCACTACCACGTGCTTGGGAGGTTAAGGATCTTGGTGTTAATTTCTACAGTAAATTGAGCTCCTCCCCGCACATCCGGGAGGTCACTCGGCGGGCGCTCCGATCTCTTGGTGTTATATGTCGCTTATCAAAGGAGTTCAAGGAGCCGGGCTCTTTTCTCAAGCTGTACACGACTATTTGTCGTCCGCAGCTAGAGTATGCTTCTGTGGTATGGAATAGCGCATGCAAAACACTCTGTATGCATATTGAAAGTGTCCAGAAAAAGTTTATCTCTATCTTCAATCATCGCTTTGCTAGCCATAACAATTTTGGGTCATTCTCTGTACCGATACTAGAGTGCTTATACTCCAGACGTATTAAGGCTGATCTTTTTTCCTGTTCAAATTCATTCACGGCACAGTGTCTTGTGGTGAAATGCTGCAACATGTTGCACTCCATGTGCCACAAAAATCCACCAGAAGACACGACACATTCTTTAATCAGAGCTGTCTGCGTGGCTTGTGCCCCTTGTTTCGCCTCCAGTGTACGTACAATCAGTACAACGAATATTTAGACATATTTAATAATTCCTCCACACAGTTCCGCAAACATGTCTGTGAGCTTGTCATGTAAGTGACCTTTTTTATCCTCTGTTCACACGCGGTCACTTGAGCATGAAGTGATGACAACACAAGACTTTCTTTTTTATATATTCCCCTTATTCCATGTCTGGTTTTCTTTACATGTACATTCCTTCCATGCTCCTTTTCTTACATATAAGCTATCTTGATTCACCCCGTTTCCGTGCAACTAAACTCTAACATTTATGTATATTTTTGAAATTATCTGTGTATGACCACCACTGGCGTGATGTCACATGCCTTACTGCAAGGCACTGTACTTGCTTTTGTGTGTATGTGTGTGTTTGTGTTTTCTGTGGGTGCATGTATATTCTGGTGTACGACTGTGTGTAATTTTTGTGTGCGTATGTCAGTATCGCTGTCCTTTAATTTCATTACCTGCGAGGTGTGGGCATCTAGCCATGCCTGTTTTTTCTTTCTTTTTTCTTCATGCGCCAGCACAAAGGCCCTCCGGCTGTTCCTGGGCACGTTAATAAACGATTGATTGATTGATTGATTGATTGATTGATTGATTGATTGATTGATTGATTGATTGATTGATTGATTGATTGATTGATTGATTGATTGATTGATTGATTGATTGATTGATTGATTGATTGATTGATTGATTATTATTATCGCGCGTGGAGCGGCGGCTGTTGCCATTCGTTGCGCAATCCCGCAGAGGAGAGAAGCTTCGGAGAGGAGAGGAGGAATGCCGGAGATCGGAGGGGCGTCGGAGAGGAGAGGAGGAATGACTCGATTACTACTCAGGGCTCCCCTACGGGAAGATGACGACGGCGGTTGAACGCGAAGCTATCTCGTGATGGATTTTTTGGTTGGTCAATGCCTAGGGCATCCTGCCACAATCATCATCACCAGTGCCTGGCCAGGCATGCGCAAAGTGGGTGTGGACGCCGCACAACGGCGCCCACACAACGGCGGAGGGAAAACGCTCAGCCATAAGCTGCTTCGCATCTAAAACTTCGTTTATAAATCACACCCCAGAAGGACAGTGTACTCTTGCTATTCTCAGGTAAGCGTCCATCGACAATGTCGCTTTGACCGCTGTTCAACTGCAGCCCCTTGTACCAGTGAACTGCTGCCTTGTTTTGCCCTGTTTGACCGGTAGCACGTCTCACCACACTGACTGCCTTTCCTTATTTCTTACTGTGTACAGGCACTGCATGGTGTGTTTTTACCCGGGATTCCCGTTTGTTTCATATGATCCATAAAACGAAAAAATTTATGTTCGTGTCGCTTTATGGGGTGTTTCGCCTGGAACTGCTTTTTTACTACTAACATTCTGCAGCGGACCTTTTCCAGGGGGTCTCATATCAGTGAGCCAGTTACAACTTCCTGCACCTCGCTTAACGATTTGGCATACGCGGCTGGGCGAGGATGTGTCCTTTGCAGTTTATGACACAAGGAAAAAATATGGGAGTTCAGAAAGCCCAGCATAAAAATCGTTGATAACTTTATTCCTGTTTTTCCCAAAACTGAGAATAAATGACACGCTGTCCAAACGGCATTCGAACGCGAACAAATGAAGCACTGAACGTTTCAATAATCCAAGCGCATTACGCAAAAAAAAGCACACCATTGTTGTCTTTGCGTTCACCTAAGATATGATTGCACTGAAATAAACGATTTATAAACCACTTCTCTGAATTACCAACAATACTGTGTTTTTATAGCCGAGATGATGCTTCGCACGGTTCCCACAATTCGCAAATAATTTCATATTGTCACGCAGCCAAAGACAATACAGCTGTCTTGAAGGAAAATCAAGTTTATTGGAGCGAACATGCGCTCCCCTAACAACTTAAAGAATAAACAGGCGGCGAAACAGCAGTCAACAAAGTGACGTGCGCAGACTGGTGTCGGGAATCGATTACCGCGGTGTCTGCTCTCCATGCTTTTTACCTTCCGGCACGCGTGGTTTTTAAACCATCGATTTCAATCCAGAACATTGTAGATCAAAGAACAATATTCTAGGCTGGTGAAGTTAGGGCGAAACAGTCTTTTTATCTGAATGAGATAGCCCTTGTGGCATAAAAATAAAGAAGGTAACCCGCGCTTCACTTGGGACACACATAACCGAGCCGAGCGCGGAAGGCAGTTAAAAACAACCAATAAACAAACCCATACATGGTTCGCGGCAAGATGGCTGTAGCCGAATTATTTTTATTTCTTGCTGTGTACAGGTACTGCATGGTATGTTTTTACCCGGGATTCCAGTTTTTTTTTTTTCAAATGATTCATAAAACTAAAGAACTTATGCTCGTGTGGCTTTGTAGGGTGTTTTGCCTTGAACTGCTTTTTTACTACTGGCATGCGTGCCAAAGCCCATACGGTTGTTGCACTCAGGAAGTTCTTTTCTCTTTCTAGTTTTTTCTTTTTGCTTTGTTGGGCGTACTAGGGAAATGATGACTTCTTATAATTGCTCTTCTCTCTCCCTCCCCATTCTCTCTTTTTTTTATTTTCTCCTCTTTTTAAGGTTGCAAACTGCAGTGATACTAACTACGCAAAATTTCTCGTGCATGTACGTCTTTACTTTCTCTACACGAATGTATGTCGGTATTGTTCCTGTATTACTGTTTGTATTGTTGTTATGTGTGTACTACTATTTTGCCGCCCCCTTATGTAATCCCCGCAAGGGGCCTTTAGGGGACAATAAATGACGATGATGACATTTTGCTGTGGACATTTTCCAGGGGATCTCATATAAGTAAGCCAGCTACAACTTCCTGCCCCTCCTGCTTGCTCTGGTACAAGTAAAAGATGTTTTAAATAAGTAGAAACTTTGTGGGCACGTGCAATAACCTGAACAATAGATGCAGCCGTCGTTTGTAGGCCAAAAAAATTAAATGTTCATTGGCCTTACTCTAACGCGCAGGTCAAAAATAAACCATATATGGTAAGGCATGGGACGTGTAACCCTTATGTTTGGATAATCGCTTGTACGCTCTTTGGAAAACGTGATAAAACACTTGGTGTCCGAACAAAAACAATATTATACGAATGAAACCGACAGTACGAATTGCACCGAAAGTTTTCCCAAAGGCCTGTAAGGAGTCCCCAGTTCCGCAAAAATCCAATACGAGCATGTCCCCCGTATGATCATTCCCGTTCAGGTTGATACAAAATAGGGTTTTCACATCGCCAGCTTTGCCTTCTGCAAAGCGAAATGTCCGCCAGTCACTCTGCACAATAAACTGAAATGTTCCCAACAAGTAAAAAAACGGTACTTTTTAACTACATCGATATGCTTGCCGGCATTGAGACGGGGATACTGGATGCAAAATCCGGAAGATCAGCCAAGGGGACCTTCCTACTCTGTGTTTCACACACATAAATAATCAGAATAGGTTGCGAGCACGCCTGCCGTCATAGAACGCCGAGGCATACAAGCTTTGTCAGGATTCGAAAACGCAGCAGATTTAGCAACTTACCAGGGACAGCACAAGGAAAAGCTGCTTCCACACTTCATCCACTTGGTTTTACTACCACGCCGCACATACATTATATTCCGCGCCATTTATTCTAGGTGTTCCCCGGAGTTACTTTTGCCACAATTTTTATTTCCTGCTTGTATGAAGATTATCGTACAATGCGTGCTTACAGTTTGAACCATATCGCATGTGGTTTCCATCGGCAACCCTTCACGTGCTCTACAGTGATAGAGGTGTCAGCAACCCAACAGCACCAACGACTTTCCGGGACCTGCATTAGTCCAGGCAAAGCTGCTTCCACCCCCCCAGTGAGATCCTCGGCACCCCTGCGTGCACTGTTGTGAGATTCGTGCTATTCACTTTAAAGATTCCTTGAAAGTATCCTTTTTGTGCAACCTCTCTAATGGCTCGCTGTGACTCGTGGTCTTGCCGACATCCGGTCGTTTGAGGTTACGCTGCGTGGATGCTTTCGTATACGTACATGTATTGTTATCTAAGGATGGTGAGCTAAAAAAGCGACGCTGGTCCTGATTGCGATGTCAAACTGGAGGTTTTCATAGAATCACGGAGATTGAGACTGACCAAACTGGCCTTCAAACTTAGAAGCAGGGCGGCCAGTTACACTTCTTACTTGGAAGCTCGCAAATATTACAATGCATCAAATCGTAAAGAATACAGAAAGTTCATGCTCGTAGTCAAGGCGCACAGTTCTATATTAAAATTGCCTAACTAAAAAACACGCCGCAGTCCATACGTGATAATGGACATATGCCCTCAATAAAATAGGTAATAATTTGCTAAAAAAATTATAATATAAGTGCGTAGTCTCTTTTGTCTTACTAAAAGACGTTAGTAATTGCGACGGTGCAGTCACCATCACACTTTTTGTTTGGCAAAAAATATGGCATTCAGCGCAACGGTACAAGTAACAAAAAACACAAATTCATTGGTTTCTGTAGGCCCCAAATCGCTTAGAGATATGGCATACGCGGCTGAGCGAGGATGTGACCTTTGCAGTTTATGACACGTGGAAAAATTAATGGGAGTTCAGCAAGCCCAACATAGAAGTCGTTGATAAATTTGTTGGTGTTTTTCTCAAAACTGAGAATGAATGACAAGATGTCCACACGGCATGCGAACGCGAAAAAATGAAGCACTGAACGTTTCAATATTCCAAGCGGATTATGCGAAAAAAGCACACCATTGTTGTCTTTGCGTTCATCTAAGATATAATTTCACTGAAATAAACGATTTATAGACAACTTCTTTGAATTAACAAACAATACAGTTTTTATAGCCGAGTTGGTGCTTCACAAGGTACCCAAAATTTGCAAATAATTTTATATTGTCACGTAGCGAAAGACGATACAGCTGTCTTCAAGCAAAATCAAGTTTTTTGGAGTGAACTTGTGCTCCCCTAATAACTCAATGAATACACAGGCGGCGAAACACCAGTCAACAGAGTTACGTGCGCAGACTACTGTCGGCGAATCGAATACCGCGGCGTCGTCTGTCCAGGCTTTTTGCCTTCCGCCGGACGGGGTTCTCGAACCGTCGATTTCAATCCAGAACATTGTAGATCAAAGAACAATATTCTAGGCTGGTGAAGTTAGGGCGAAACCGTCTGCTTATCTGAATGAGATAGCCAGTGTGGCATAAAAATAAAGAATGTAACGCGCGCTTCCCTTGGGACACATATAACAGAGCCGGGCGCGGAAGGCAGTTAAAAACAATCAATCAATAAACCAACCCATACATGGTTCGCGGCTATATAGCTGTAGCCGAAATATTTTTATTTCTTTCTGTGTACAGGTACTGCACGGTATGTTTTTACCCGGGCTTCCCGTTTGCTTCAAATTATCTCTAAAACTAAAATCTTCTGCTCATGTCGCTTTACGGGGGGTTTCGCCTTGAACTGCTTTTTTACTACTAACATTCTGCAGCGGACCTTTTCAAGGGGATCTCATATCAGTAAGCCAGCTACAACTTCCTACACCTCCTGCTTGCTCTGGTACGCGTAAGAGATGTTTAAAATAAGCAGAAACCTTATGTACACGAGCAATAAACTGAGCAATAAAGCAGCCGTCGTTTGTAGGCCCACAAAAAAATTCATTGTTCATTGACCTCAGTCTAACGCGCAGGCCAAAAATAAACCATATGGCAAGGCATGGGACGTCTAAGCCTTATGGTTGGATAATCGCTTCTACGCATTTTTGGAAAACGTGATAAAACACGTGGTGTCCGAACAAAAGAAATATTGTACGAATAAAACCGACAGTACGAATAGCACTAAAATGTTTTCTAAGAGGCCTGTAAGCAGTCCCCAGTTCTGCGGAATTCCAATACAAGCACGACCCCGGCATGAGCCTTCCCTTTGAGGTGGCTACAAAATAGCATTTTCAAATCGCCAGCTTTGCCTTCTGCGAAGCGAAATGTCCACCAGTCACTCTGAACAATAAACTGAGAGTTTCCCGACCACTTCCTCCACTTGGTTTTACTACCACGCTGCACATACATTTAAATTCCGTGCCCTCTATTCCAGGTGTTCCCGGGACTCAGTTTTTTCCAGTTTTTATTTCCTGCTTGTATGAGGATTATCGTACAAAGCTTGCTTACAGTTTGAACCGTATCGCATGTGGTTTCCATCGGCAACCCTGCTCTTCAGTGATAGAGGTTCCGGCAACCCAACAGCACCAACGACTTCCCGTACTCTGCATTATTCCAGGCAAAGCTGCTTCCACGCTTCAGTGAGATCCTCACCACCCCTCCGCACACTGTTGTGAGTTTCGTGCTGTTCAATTCACAAATTTGTGGAAAGTATCCCCTTTTTGGGACCTCTCTAATGGCTCGCCGTGACTCGCTGTCTTGCCGACATCCTGCTGTTGGCCGTTATGCTGCGTGGATGCTTTCGTATAGGTATATGTATTCTTATCTAGTGATGGTGAGCTAAAAAGCAACCGTGGTCCTGATTACGATGTCAAAAGGGGGGTTTTCATAGAACCACAGAAAATGAGACTTCCCAAACTGGCCTTCAAACTTGGACGCAGGGCAGCCGGTTACACTTTTTTGTTACAAAATGTTCATTTGCACAGTTTAAAAAGTGAAAAGAAAAACTTCGAAGCACGAAACAGCCATTGTGTTTTGAAGTTTATTGGGACACTCGAAAATATTACTATGCATCAACTCGTAAAGAATACGTAATGTTCAGACTTATAGTCAAGACAAAGAGTTCTATATAAAATTGCCTAAATAAAAAAACACTCGCCACCGTTCATACGTGATAGAAGACATATGCCCGCCATAAAATAGGTAATAATGTGCTAAAAATTATATTAGAAGTGTGTAGTCTCCTTTGTCTTACTAAAAGACGCTAGTAATTGGGACGGTGAAGTCACCATAACCCTTTTTTTGGCAAAAAATTCAGTGCAACGGTACAAGTAACAAAAAACACAAACTCATTGGTTTCTGTGAGCCCCAAACCACTTAGAGATTTGGCATACGCGGCTGGGCGAGGATGTGTCCTTTGGAGTTTATGACACATGGAGAACTTTATGGGAGTTCAGCAAGCCGAACATAGAAATCGTTGATAAATGTTTTCCTGTTTTTCCCAAACTGCAAATAAATGACACGTTGTCCAGACGGCATGCGAACGCGATAAAATGAAGCACTGAACGTTTCAATAATCCAAGCGCATTATGCGAAAAAAGCACACCATTGTTGTCTTTGAGTTCATCTAAGGTATAATTGCACTGAAATAAACGATTTATAGACAACTTCTCTGAATTACCAACAATACAGTTTTTTTATAGCCGAGATGCTGCTTCACAACGTACCCACAATTTGGAAATAATTTCGTATTGTCACGTAGCGAAAGACGATACAGCTGTCTTCAAGGAAAATCAAGTTTATTGGAGTGAACTTCTGCTCCCCTACCAACTCAATGAATACACAGGCAGCGAAACACCAGTCAACAGAGTTACATGCGCAGACTGGTGTTGGCGAATCGAATACCGCGGCGTCTGCACTTCAGGCTTTTTATCTTCCGGCGTGCGTGGTTCTCGAACCGTCGATTTACATCCAGAACATTGTAGATCAAAAAACAATATTCTAGGCTGGTCAAGTTAAGGCTAAGTAATCTCCTTCTCTGAATGAGATAGGCCGTATGGCATAAAAATAAAGAATGCAACCCGGGCTCCGCTTGGGACACTTATAACAGAGCCGGGTCCGGAAGGCAGTTAAAAACAATCAATCAATAAACAAACCCATACATGGTTCGCGGCAGTATGGCTGTAGCCGAATTCTTAAAGATCGCGATTGACATAGAGGTGGCGTAGGTGTCCCAGTAAGTGGTTTGGCACTGAGGTTCAATGAATAACATGGAATACTTAACCACGAGAGTCTTGATGCACTATACATTTCATGGCACTAGCCTTCTTATATATGGTGTTTGCAGATGACCTCCGCAACCTACAACTTACCTTAATAAAGTTCACAACCCCCTGCTCAAGATGAGGCATTATTGTACCAGCCGGTGCTGGTTACTGAAGTCACTTTTGTGAGAAGACACTGAGTAACTGCGATGGCCTAAACAGCGAAGCAAACAGCTCCAAGCGACCATTATATAAAATGCTAAGGGTGCACTTATAAAAAAATATAACGTAGGTCACGCGCATCCAAAAACTAGGTGTTATATTGTAACGGAACATTAATTAAATTAACGGCAAAGAGACGCCCATGCGCTCCGCTGCGCCACGATCTTCCTCGCCCGAGCGTTTCTCGCCGTTCGCTCGCTCGCCTCCTTGTATGCGTTTGCGTACACTTGCAGGTGTACGTGCTAGCAAGATTGTGTTTGTGTGACGGTAATTGTGTGGGAGCGCCCCGACCCAGTGACAATGTCGCGACTCGGCATCGACTTCATGCTGGAAGAAATGTCACGGCGACAGATGGACCCCTCTGGTTCCAAAGAGGACCTAATTCAGTGAATCGTAGCCGACATTCGGGAGTAGCATGAAGCTAGCCCAGCGGTTGAACCGAAGGCTTCCGCCTCGTCAGCCGCGGCGCCTTCCACGCTAGGCTCAGCCACGGTACAGAATCTTGCCTTTCTCTTTCTGCAGCTGCACCACCCTGCAATGACGGTTACGACACTGCTCGCTCTGTCATCATCCATCCCGCCCAAACGCTGTGCAGATAAAGAAGACGCAGATGGCGGCGCGCGTTTGTTTGTTCGTGCTTTTGCGAGGCTCTCTTCCCCCTGCACCTCCCGAAGGCTGTACATTAGTACTGTAACTACATTTTTGTAGATACCGTTCTGCCCAGTATAAATATCTTACATATTCTTTTTCTTTCTGTGCACTTGATGCTCATATTAGGATGTATGATAAAATTTCCTACCATGCAAAGGTTCTCATGCAATTCCCTGTCCCAAGCCTGCAAGAAACGGTCCCAAGAATTCACACGTTTTTATTAACAATGATTCGAGGCAGACACTAAATGTAAAGTCAATTACCTCGAAACAAAATAAAAGACATTTACACTGAGCCGTTTACCAATGTCAAAACATTCGCAGGTGAAATCTAAAATAGCAATTTTTCACCGTAAACCTAAATTACTAGCAAACGTGGCGTAAAAAACAAAGAATCTAAAAGATAATGCATGCTATTATTCATACAAAAGGACATCTGCAGAAATGGGGAAACGGAAAGGCGGACCAGTTATATAAAACTTGTACTGCCAATAATTTTACAGCCACTCGGGCAAGCAAAGAAGCTTTTATTCAAAATTAGAACACATTGTTTGAGACGACAGCTGAGGACACTTTGCTGCCGCATAGCTAGCCAGACTGTAAAATTCGTAAGTCCGAAGTTAACAGCATGGTTTCGCAAAACATGCATATTCACTAGATAAATCCTTGAATGCTTCCTTTCGGATTTCTATGAACCAAGAAATCCCAAATAGGCACCAGTTGTTGAGAAGCACTTGGTTAAATTGGAAATAAAAATGACCGAGCGGGCACTTGTAAACCAGCTTCTGCAACTTGATGCTCAGAAGTGCACGGTTCAAGATAACATCTAAATAAATTCGTTACTAAAGCGTTATGCGGAATATACTTCCACTTTTGTGTTGAGAATATTTGTGCCCCATGCGAAATTCTGCCCTACCGAAAGGTAGGCGTGCGGTAGAATATCTCTCATTTTTAAATTTAATAAAACAATTTGTCGTGGTCACATACCTACCCATCCAATAACTACGTTTTCGAAACAAATGAAGCGTATCAATAAAAAATTTTCTGTAGATATTTCCAGAATCGGACAACATCATGTACCATAAGCAACACGGCTCCCACAAAATGCCTTCCTTGGTGCCACAACTTCCCAGAAGCAACACCCCAGGCAGCACAGAACTGTTTGGCCTTACTCAAGCCGGTGTACTTTGGCCAGTGATTTTCTGACCGGCCTTTCTCCGGCAACCATGTTCGGCCCGTGTCCAAATGTGGGCCTTTTGACCGTATACGGCCATACTCCCATCACTGTCCAACGGCCAGTGTCCGTCGGCCAGTCGACCGGCTTACGTTCATACGGCCAGATTACAGCCGTATAGGGCTCCGGCCATCCCAAAGCCACCCGTGTGTGGCCGAAGTACGGCCACCGGGGAACAGCCGAGATGCGGTCGTCGGACTCCAGCCGGACTAAAGCTGCCGGAAATTCGGCCGTGCTACGGGCATTGTAGTTCAGCCAAAGTACGTTAACTGTACTGAGGCCGGTGGACGACCACTGCATGCAGCGCAAGCGGATGACTCAATCGCACTGTCCAGCAGCACAAACCCACCATTTTGGGTCCACTGCACCCACATCAAAGTGAGCCCGCGCGCAACCACCAGCCGTCCAGCCTTCAGCGCAGCCTGGCTTAATTATCAGCGTCAGTTTACACCAAAATTAATTTATTCAACAGTGCTCACAAACGGTCGTTCCTTTAATTGATGTGCCTCTTTTACTGTCGAATACAGCAAATATTCATTTCTTTGCAGAGCTGGAATAGATGTATTGTCCAGGTCCTGATATCGTCTGTGGGGCGGCTTACCTGTAATAAACAAGGAATGATAGCAGGGGGGGGGCGGAAGGCGCATACTTTAGTGGCTTGAATTTCACAAAGATGAAAGTGCCGCTTTTAGGCAATTTCTTTAAGGTAGGTCGACACCTTCGAAAAAAAAATTGACAGGTGTAGCCCAAACGTTACAATTATATTTTTGGCTTGTAGAGCTTATACAGTTAGAAACTTTAAATAGATAAAATTGCTAAAAATGTCTAACAAAAAAATTATATAAATTAAAATGCGCAAAAATTTGCATGTTGCGCGAACAGTCATAAGTACAAAATGGTTGGTTCGATTCAACCACGACTTGGCAGGAACATAATGAAGACAATAACCTGTGCAACTAACCTCCACGAATATCACATCTTTAAGCTAAGTTGGGTAATCATAAAAAGACTCAAAAATTTGATATCCGGCTTGGTTGGGTTTCACACAACTGGCCATAATATAAAAAGTTACCAATAGATTTCAGTCATTCTGCTTGATTGCATAGCTCTATATATAAATAAACAGCACACAAAGTTTCGTAAGAAAAAAATTTCTAGAAGCAAAGTTATCACTGTTCGCGTAACTAATGGTTGCAAAAAATCAAGTTTTGAGAAAAATGGCTTTGAAGGTTCAGACCTATTGTACGTAGTATAAGAAACAGTCAATGCGCCTAAAATCCGCCAGGCTGATAGCTTGCACCCTCCTTGTAACCGGCACGATCTCCGTTTGGCCGAGCTGAGGCGCACACATTTTTTTTTGCCTGTTTCGTGTCTTACAGTTGACTCACATGCAGCCTTCGTCTTAGGGTGACAGTCACTGGTCAGGCACGCCGTCCTCGTACTATAACTGTAACTGCAGACTATAAAGTACTATAATGGTCTCCTTGCGAGGCTAGAACTAAATCCGTGAGGTTAAAACGGCATACGAAAAAGCACGGACAACCAGACACGAACGCAAGACAATGCAAATGCGCGCAACGTGAACACGAGTGTGCCACCCATTGCCCCTTAGTGAAAATTTTGAAATAAATCAAATGTACAATATCCCGAAATGTGTCCAAAAGCTTAGAATGTAGCCAAATAAATTGGCATTATGTAACGTATATACGAAGAAACATTTAGGATGACATGGCAGATACTGCGTAATCGGAAACCTTCAGTTTCGGTTTCGGATGCGTCTCGGCGGGGTTGAAAAATGGTCATAACTTTTGAACCGATTAAGATAACAGCACAATTTTTTTCTAAATATTCTTCAATAGACAACGATGTTGAAATTGAAAAATTTTAAAATAGTCATTTTTTTCAAAAAATGCGTTTTTGAAGGTGTCGACCTACCTTAAAGACAATACTTTCATGCTCTGACTAAATCAACTATTTTTACAACAGCTGCTTGACCAGTTTTTTTTTGTAAATAAAACTGGTGCGAATGCGTTTACGAAGCGGTTCGGTACTCCACAAAATAGTGAGGACCATTCAATATAATTTACTTCACACAAAAAGTATGTCCAGTATTTGCCCATTTTTCTTGAAAGAAATTTTCTACTCGATTAACTTTTCTGATCTTTCACAGGGCTGATCCTAGAAGAGATCAAAGAAGTACTTGCAGTTTCAATATATTGTTACGGTGACGTGAAGGAAGACGTGTAGCCAAGCGGTACAAGAGGTTTCCGCACAGTGTATTTGCAATCGCGAGAGCACCCCGCAGGCCAGGCGCAAGATCCTCTTCTACTTCGACATCTAGCTCGTTTTTCGAGTCCGCGTGCGCTACCGTCATCTTCTTTCGGCTAGTATCTGGCACATGTCCCAATGTGGGGCATAGGCTATGCACGTACCGTAGCATAACCCCCGCGGCGGAAAGCGCCGTCTCGGTGCTAATTATAGCGACGTGGGTCGCGGACCGTGGTACGGTTTGAGGCGGGCTACGTGAACAACGTCCGTTGTTGAACGGTGGGAAGTTGGCGATGGCATGGCCGGTGTTATTTCGTACGTGACATCGGTGACTTGTCGGATGACACGGTAAGGACCAGAATAGGGAAAGAGGAGTTTTTCAGAAAGTCCCACGCGGCGCGACGGCGACCACAGCAGAACAAGTGATCCCGGCGGGAAGTAAAGGTTTCGGTGTCGCGAGTCGTAGCGCGCCTTTTGGGAGACTTGTGATGAGAGAAGGTTAGAGCGGGCAACTTGGCGAGCGTGGTCGGCACGGGCGATGGCGGCTTCGGCATACTCAGTTGTGGGCTGAGAAGGCGGTAAAAGGGTGTCGAGCGGCAAAGATGGTTCGCGGCCGTAGAGCAAGTAGAATGGGGACGAGCCTGCAGTGTCGTGACGGGACGAATTGTAAGCGAACGTGACGTAAGGCAACGCCACGTCCCAGTCGCGATGGTCGGTGGAGACGTACACCGACAACATGTCTGTAAGCGTCCTGTTGAGTCTCTCCGTGAGGCCGTTGGTTTGCGGATGGTAAGCAGTGGTGACCTTGTGTTGTGTTGCGCACGCACGAAGAAGGTCCTCAACAACTCGGGACAAGAAATAGCGGCCTCGATCAGTAAGAAGCTGGCGAGGTGCTCCATGATGAAGAATTACATCGCGTAGAAGGAAGTCGGCCACGTCGGATGCGCAGCTGGTGGGGAGAGCACGGGTAATGGCATAGCGTGTCGCGTAATCGGTGGCGACTGCTACCCACTTGTTGCCCGAGGTAGACACCGGAAACGGACCGAGAAGATCAACACCAACACGATAAAAGGGCTCAGTGGGGATGTCTAACGGTTGTAGGAGACCGGGTGGTGACGCGGTGGGCTTCTTGCGGCGTTGGCATAGGTCACACGTGGCCACATAACGTTGGACAGAACGGTAAAGGCCGGGCCAAAAAAATCGACGACGCACACGGTCGTACGTTCGGGAAACACCCAGGTGACCAGCCGTAGGTAGGTCGTGAAATTGTTTGAGGATGTCTAAACGAAGGTGGTTAGGGGCAACAAGCAGGAGCTCAGGGCCATCTGGACGGAGATTCTGGCGGTAAAGGATGCCATCCTGGAGTCGAAACAGATGAGTGGTAGGTGCAGGGGAGCCGATGGTGAGACTGTCGATGATGGATTTCAAAGAGGGATCGCGACGCTGCTCATCACCGATGTGGAGTAATCCCGAAATGGACAACAAGCAGGATTGGGGCAGAGGCTCAGGAGGGTCAACCGGATAACGAGATAGACAGTCAGCGTCCCGATGAAGGCGACCAGACTTGTAGACGACGGAGAAAGAATAGTCTTGAAGGCGTAGTGCCCAGCGACCCAAGCGTCCGGTGGGATCTTTCAATGAAGAGAGCCAACATAACGCATGATGATCTGTGACAACAGTGAAGGGCCGTCCGTACAGGTAGGGGCGAAACTTTCCAACGGCCCACACAAGTTCAAGGCATTCCCGTTCGGTGATAGAATAGTTGCGTTCGGCAGGCGAGAGGAGGCGACTGGCGTACGCGATAACGCGATCGTGACCGTCCTGGCGTTGAGCCAGTACGGCGCCGATCCCGTGACCGCTGGCATCGGTTGGCACTTCGGTAGGAGCGGCTGCGTTGAAGTGGGCTAAAATTGGGGATGATGTAAGGAGGGATATTAGGGTGTGAAAAGCCTCATCTTGGTCGATACCCCAGAAGAACTTAACGTCTTTCTTGAGAAGGTCAGTGAGAGGACGGGCGATATCAGCAAAGCTTTTGATGAAACGTCGAAAATAAGAACAAAGTCCGACAAAGCTCCGCACGGCGTCTGTAGAACACGGAACCGGGAAGTTCTTCACGGCGTTGACTTTGTCTGGGTCAGGCTGAACTCCTTCAGCGCCGACGAGATGGCCGAGGATCGTAATGCGGCGGCGAGCAAACCGACATTTAGAAGAGTTTAGTTGCAGGCCAGCATGTCGGAAAAGGGAAAGGATGTCCGCAAGGTGAGATAGGTGAGTTTCGAATGATGGGGAAAACACAATGACGTCATCCAAGTAACACAAGCACGTCGACCATTTGAATCCACGAAGTAGAGAATCCATCATTCTTTCGAAGGTCGCTGGCGCATTGCACAACCCAAATGGCATGACCTTGAATTGGTAAAGGCCATCGGGTGTGACAAAGGCGGTATTTTCCCGGTCCATCTCGTTGACAGAGATCTGCCAATAGCCCGACCGGAGGTCAATTGAAGAAAAGAACTTAGCCCCATGAAGGCAGTCGAGGGCGGCGTCTATTCTTGGCAGTGGGTATACGTCCTTCTTGGTTATTTTATTGAGGTGGCGGTAATCGACGCAGAAGCGCCAGCTGCCGTCTTTCTTTTTTACCAGAACCACTGGGGACGCCCACGGACTGCAGGAAGGCTCGATGATGTCTTTATCGAGCATTTTTTCTACTTCTTTTTGGATTACATCGCGTTCCGCATGGGACACTCGATAAGGTCGCCTGTAAATTGGCCTGGCATCGCCTGTGTCAATCCGGTGCTTCACTGCATGTGTTTGACCCAAGGGGCGGTTCTGGAAGTCAAAAATGTCAGAATACAATAGAAGAATCTGGCGTAGTTGTTGAGCTTGTGGTCCTAAAAGTTCGGAGCTGATCATTGCGCCAAAGTTCTCCGCTAAGTTCGGGGTATATATGAGGTCACGAGAGGAAGCCGGTAGAGAAGTGTCGACGGTTAGCGCAGAAATGTCAATGTCGTGCAGTGGAGAAACTGAGGCGAGGGAAATTCCTTGGGGAAGTACTTGGGGATGCAATCCAAAATTCAGAATTGAAGGAAGGAAGACGTGTAGCCAAGCGGTACAAGAGGTTTCCGCACAGTGTATTTTCAATCGCGAGAGCACCCCGCAGGCCAGGCGCAAGATCCTCTTCTACTTCGACATCTAGCTCGTTTTTCGAGTCCGCGTGCGCTACCGTCATCTTCTTTCGGCTAGTATCTGGCACATGTCCCAATGTGGGGCATAGGCTATGCACTGTCACCGTAACAATATTTTTTATGTTGTGTTCATGAGTTACGTGCACACTCCTTAATAGTCCAAAAGAACTTAATTTTCCTCTAAAGTCGTACTACGTTGAGAAAAGTCTAGACGTGTTGCGAATGACGCCCTTCTTCAGATGGCTGCAGTTGTATCCCTCTGTGGTCACGCAAGGGAAGGCGTAAGACAGGAGTTTCATATTTTCTTTCAAACAAATAACTTAACAATTGTAGTATTCATACAGCAAACCTTGCATACTGCAACGAATAAAGCTATAAATATTTCATTGGTCAAGTTTGAATGCGTAGGGTTCTCAACCCGTCAGAGGCGAACTTGCGGCTCCGCAAGTTTATTTATTTATTTATTTATTTATTTACTTATTCACTTATATTTTTATTTATCTTTTTATTTGTTCAGTTATTTATTTATTTATTTATTTATTTATTTATTTATTTATTTATTTATTTATTTATTTATTTATTTATTTATTTATATGATGCCTGATTGCCCTTGCATGCATTACAGCAGGGAGATACATAACGCTAAGCATCAAATATGAGACCGAATAAGAAAATAATTCTACAAAGCGCGGTGAAAATTGTCATTATAAACAGTGAATAAAATCATACGTGGAAGATAATTACACTCTCATATTGATCTAAATTAAAATAAATCGCGCAGGGCGTCACCTTAAAGGAAAGTTAATAATTTGCTTCAAGCTAGCGATCCCAATTTGAGATAGGTAGAATGGCGCTTGGATATACTTCTCCCCTTCTATTCCAGTTTTCGAATGATAGATATTACGAAAAAATTTCAAACTCAGGTTTCGTCTATGATCTTTCCCGTCTTACCATTTTGGTTTACTTTTACTTTCCCTCATCCTAAGTTGGCAGTGCCAATACCTAATACAAATCGCACTGCCCTATTCTGTATGTTTTCAAGCGTATCAACCAGCTCTTTGCTGTGGGGATCCCAGAAAACACATACGTACTCCTACATTGACGCACATGAGTGAAATACGATTGCTTTTTTAAGTTAGGTAGAGGTTCGCTGAAATTTTATCCCGGAAAGCCAAAAACACGTGCAGCCGTAACTTTTATGTTGTGAACGTGCCTATTTCTCTAACAACTCGTTTAATAAACTTCTCGTTATTTATATTCCCCGGCCATTCTTAAAGCAGTGTAATGTACTCTATACGCATTCAATTGGAATGAAGGTTTTCTTGTAAAGTTGACGTTAACACACTTTTTAAGATTCAACGACTTTTCTGAATCAGCACACCAGGATGTTAACAATTTGAATAATGCTGCAAGTATTCGGAATCCTATATAGTCCTGTAAATTACACAGTCATTCGCGAACATTTTTAACAAAGATTTGAGGCCACACAAACAAAAGAGGGCCCGCAACTGAGCCTTGGGGAATCCCTGAGGTCGCGGGAACATATCCGGACGAACACCCATTGAGAGCGACCAACTGCTGTCTTAGAGAGATATACTCGGCTATCCATGCAATAACCGATTCATTCAGTTTATTTCCCGCAATGTACTAACAATAAGGTGATATGAAACACCGTCAAATACTTTTTTGCCGCACAAGAAAATAGTCAGCTACTTTAAGCATATCTATTGCTAGAGCCAAATCGTGCGCGAACTCAACAAGCTGCGTTGAGCAAAAAAAACCCGACGAAATCCGTGTTTGCTAGGATGCTGGCGATTATGTTTAACCAAATGAGTCATATTCCACGTGTAGCTAATTCCAATTTCGAACACCGCAACTAAATTAACATACAGGCTTTGTCATTCACAAGGCTCTGTTGTTATGGCAAATTCAAAATAACACTTGTTTCTAAATAGGCAGTCATAAAATCCCATGAAGTTACATAGTGCAGTGCACGAAGTTGAGCCTACCAATGCACGAGCTTAGCCTCTTCTACGTTTATCATAAACAAAATAGTGCACATTGTTTTTCGCAGTATTATTGGGAGAAGAATAGCCGGAAACTTTCGCTTTTGCGCGCCCTTGCCTTTCTTTTGTGGGGGTCCTTGACATGGCGCCGGTTGAGGTCCTGCGTGGTGGCCGCTTGCTGGACACCCTTTAAGGCCACTTATTTTGGTGAACCACCGCCATCTCGGGTCGGACATCGCTGCCGGGTGGATGTCTTCAATGGTCTCTATTTCTTGAGGGGGCGAGTAGCCTCGAGCTGATGCGTCGAAAAAGCCGACGGGCGAGGCGTTGTAGCGGCTATGACTGGCGAGGCTTAGATCACCTGTCGGTGTGGCACAGTCTTCTTGTGGCAATAAATGGCATTTGGATGGCCTAAACGTTTCCCTGGTAATGTCGAGTGAGTCCTTACACCTTGCCCGTTCACCTAGAAAATTCATTACTGTTTGACAAACGTAGTTCGTTCATTTAAAACGTAGAAACACCGAGCGGATGAAAAACGTGTCTGCGCCATTCGACTCCCTAACGGCTCTTTCTTCACCCTGGGAAAAACCAGTCCTACATCGGCGGATCTTCTTCCAAGCACGTCTGTGCATGAATTCTCGGCGGCCAGATGCGCACCGTTGTTCGCATAATGACGTATAACCTGATACCTTACGAAGGCCGGTCTCCTCTTGAACACCATGTCGGAAAATTCTGTGGCCGTTCGCTTTCCATAATTCGGCCGAGGACCGCTAACCAAATGAAAACGTACATTCTGTGGCCATAAGTCGGCCGGTCTCCTTTATAACACCAGCTGGCCGAAGAAAACGAATATTCTGCCGCCGGACGCGCGGTTCACCGTTGAAAGAGCGGATGCGCGGCAGCCGCGCTACGGCCGGTCTCCTTTCGAGCACCAACTACCACAAGAATACGGATATCCTGTGGCTGGTCGCTTGCCGTGCTTCGGCTGAACACCGCTTCCCGAAGGAAAAACGGATGCCCTAAAGCCGTACTCCGGCCGATTTCTTTCTCAACATCGGCAGCCAAAAGGCAACTGAATATCTGGCAGCCGGGAAGCTGCCGGTGTGCGTCTGAACACGGGCGGCCGGAGAAATACCAAAGCGCTGGTTACCGAATGTTCGCCGTTCATTGTATGATCAGTGGCTGCCAGAACCTGGATGCTGGCCGGACATGCCAAAAAGCGGCCATAGACGGGCCGGTCTTGGGACACACTTTCTGTGCCGCCTGGGACATCAGTTTGCTCTGCTGGTTGTCTTTGAATATCAGAATAAAGCATTTTCATAAATGTTCGGAATGAGTCTGACCATGTTGAGCTAAGTCCAAGCTGGTATTCACTGTCATCAGGCGTGAAGGAATGGCCCTACAAGTCTATTTTTCAAATCGTGCTCAGTATGCGGCAGAAAGCATCTATTCGGACAGCGTCAGGGTTTTGTCTGGATGACTTCAAAGAACTCTCGTGAGGTCAACATAATTTATTATGAATATAAAATACATTTCTTCTGTTGACTCCAGTCTAAACACCAAACTTCCGTGGAACTGGTTTCGCAGCAACAGGTTGATTTAACTCATGCCCTGTAAGGTTATAGATGCAACAGTGTGAAATGAGGATGTTTCGTTTCGCCTCTTAGCGGACTTTTTAGCAACGAGAAGCTGGAATGACTTCCCCAAATTGTGGTATGTTTTTTTTTAATCAGATGTCTCTCGATTTTGCCCAATTAACAAAGTAATTGTACATTCTGCTTTAACACGCACTTGCCAATAAAGCTCGACGTTACCCATTATGATCTTGCAGGACGCAACCGAGAGGGCATCGACATGTACTCGCTTTGCATTGCACTCACGAGTGGCGCGGCGCTCCTGGTGGCGTGGTGGATAGCGCGGTGGCGGCTGTGGCGCCAACTGCCACAAGGGGCCAAGCTTCCTCCCATGCCACCAGGTGCCTCTTTTTTCGGCCACGGGCAAATCTATGAGCAGGACTTCTACTGCAACACGGCAATAAAATGGGCAAAGGAGTACGGCCCTGTGTACAGGTAAAGGTTTCTTATTTTAGTGGCCCTAAAAACCAGTTTTAGCACAATACTACTATTTTTAAAGGCACCGCACACATTTTAATCTTAGCGTATTAGAAAAAGGAAAGATAAACCAATGATTTAGTTCACTGAATCTCATCCAGGACACCAAAATTCATAAAGCGGGATTTAAATCCTAAAATGTGTTTTTGTATTTGCGGTGCCGCCTGCTTCCTGAAGGGCACATGTTGGTTTTAATATCTCTCCCAATAATCATAAGTGGGGCCTCTGCATGCGTCGCAAGTATCATTCACAGACCTCGATTATCTTGGGTTTAAGGGGTCAGTGCACCATAATCAGAAAAAGATTAGCGTCCGCATACTCAGGCCCGATTAATTGCAATTTGTACGCATTTAAAAAACGTATTGCCAGACTAACCCTGAGTCATCGCGTATACCAAGGATACGTATGCTTTTATGCTCGGTCAAAAAAATATTTGCTCAGCTTCTGTCTGCGACGCTGCAAATTACCTGCGTGGGGGGTCCCATTGTTGCAGCCCTTTTCCAATAGCTAGCCCTCCGTTCTCGTTCGTTCCAACCTTCAGGCTGTTCGACACCCTTCTCGTTCGTCCCATCAGGTTTCCCATGCAGGTTTTCTATTAAGATAGATGTTTACCGTGCGGAGACAGAGCCACACGGAACAGGGGCATGTTAAGGTTCTCATTTGCTTTGTTTGGTGAAGAGGCGTAAGTTTGATAGCGCGGGTGGGGAGCTTAGGTGGGGGTCGTTCCAGAGATTACAGCTGGGGTGTTCGTTTTTGCACCAATTTGTCTAGTTAGAAGAAAACACGCGGATATCGTTGAGGCATAATTACATCTCCGGATGTTAAAGCTGTAAACAGTGATATTTTTCAGCAAAAATGTGTAAAGTGTAATGTACATTGGAGGATTTTGGCTATTGTGTTGTCATTCTCTTATGACATATATAGCGTCTAGTATACTGCTATTAGATTTAGACAGAATGAGTAGGCGACGGTGCTAATACGCCCCTAATAATAGCTTTCGAAAATTATTCCTTAAGTAAAGCTAAATGTTTCGTTTAAATGAAGATAATATGATTGTCTTCGCGCCATGAAAAGGAAGAAATTAATGCTTCTGGCTTAAGAGAGAGAGAGAGAGAGAGAAACGTGGAATAAGCACAAAAAAAAAGTTTTGCTTTTCGCGTCTGTTCTGGCTTCAGTGTGGAATAAATGTCTAGGTGAGGCGTGTGCGATTGTGGCATCGCGTCCTAGTGTTTGCAGTGCTGTAATCGGTCTATCCTTATTTCTTGACAATTCTACAAATCTGGGGTAAAGTTCAGGCACTAAAACATGCTGGTAAAACAAAAGTTAACGCATTGCAGAAACTCACAGTAGCGCTCCCTTCCTCACCTTGTCCGTCTGGAAAGTTGTTGAATCAGTCTGCAAACCAAGAGGAATTTTCGGCTTGGATTCCCCAAAAAGACTATCGTTTTAAATGATATCGACGGACAACCCTCACTTCACAAAACGTAGGTGCAGCCGCACTATTTTGGGTCCATGAGAAACAAACACAGTTCCCTATTGACCGCATCTATTCCAACGGCTGCATTATTGGCCCGCAGCCCCCCAAGTGAACTGTGCCACGAACTTTGCGTCATCAGTTCGAAAATGGAGAACTGCACCTCAACAGGGTGGTGGTCAAATCAATGTTACAGAAGATAGTGCTAAGTGTGAAAATTGAGTGAAAATATTTCTGGTTTCTAGCTTCTGAAAAACATACAGGGCGTCTAGCAATCGAAAGGAAAGTCCACGGTGGTGAAGTCTTAAACGAAGAATCGAAGTCATTGCATTGCATTGCCAGAAAATTTGCGACAATTCAAACCGGGAAAATGTTTATTGTAACGTGAAGGTAGAATTGAAAATCACACAGGCTCTTCTGCGACCTTCAAAGCTATCTGAATTAACCCACCGGTATGGCGGAACGGCTGTGAAGCTGTAAACGGCACGCACTGTGATTACCCATGCGACGTCACTTCAATTGACACGCATGGCCATACAAAAAGTGAAACCAGAGACAAGTGAAATGCACTTAACCACGCCCCCTATTGCTTCAAAGAGATATTCTTTGCTGAGGTTAAATCGGTGCATCATGCATAAATGGTGGTTGGTTCCATTGTATTGGCGAATCACATGCGTGGAAATTATTTTTGATGGAAATTACTATTGATGAAAACTGATGGAAATTACATGCGTGGAAATTACTATTGACATGACTAGTAAGAACAGGAGTTAAGAACACATATCTAAACGCACATAAAACCTTTCTAGAAAATTGATATCTCGCCCTAATGGAGTCGGTATTACATACGATCAGAAGCGAAACAGCCATTGCAGCACTCTATGCAGCAACTACCGTAAACAAAGTACAGTAGAATGGAAGCTCCGCACCACCGCAGAACAATGGTGAATATGCCGAAGGTTACAAAAGGCTGCCGTAGAAAATCTTCTCAAATGTTTCCACAACGCTTTAGGCCTCTGGAGGAACATCTGAAAAAAAGAACACCTAAATATAGCGTGCAGGAGCGTAATTCCAGTGAAGATGAGAGTTACCGTGCAATCACCCTCTCTTTCATTATATGCAACCGGTACAACAAGGCATAGTTCCCTTCAAAGAAAGGTAGCCAATGTTCTAGTTACGCAAAATTTAGTGCTGGATATATTTTAAGACTCGAGCCAGTGGAGGTCGGTTTTCTTTTCTAAAGCATGTAACGGGGAAATCCTGGCACAACTATAAACGCATTCATAGACAACAAAAAACGTTCGATTTAAATGGTACCCCCCAAGTATAGAATAACTATGGCAAGGCAATAGAGGCCTAAATACTGTAAGTGCAGCATGGTTGCAATGAATGTGTGGAAACGATATCCGTTATACGAAGGGTGAGAAATTTTCTCCGGATAGTGGAGCCAGTTTAAGGAGGCGCCTCTGCAATAATATTTGCAGCTCTTCCTCGTATGGCATTTTCGCAGCTTAGTTGGGAGCGCGAAGGATGTCAGTAAATTAATGACATTGATACACTTCAAATTGGAGAACATTATCTTGTTCATATTTATGCCGGACCCCTGCAAATATATCGTCAGCAACTGTGCCGGGAATGCTGCATTGTTACAGTTAAACATCATTATAAATAAATGGGAAGTATTGTAACACCGTCATGAAAAAAATATAAAATTTACGTACCTGATATAGAGCCTGACGGGATGAAATAATACAGAAGGTAATTGTTTATTTTACTATTATGTAAATATCAAGAAACACATATCAATTCATGGGTATTGAAATACTTGATGGAGATTGTTGGGTGTGTGTATTGGGCATAGCAATGTGCGGTCATGTCAATAACACTACAATACATTACAGGGAAGCCGACTTTGTTTCAGCAGTGCTAGGACAAAGGATCAGAAATATATATGACGTAGATAACTAAGCATAAGATCATCCAACTACCCAGGATGCTGACATGAAGGGCACACATTTATTATGTACTATCAGTGTTGTCAAAGGGGAGGCGAAATGGAGGCGAAAAGCAGAAACGCCCATGTGGTCGAGATTTCGGCGCACGTTAAAGATGCCCAGGAGGTCAAAATTAATCTGGAGCCGTCCACTGCAGCACGGCTCATCGCCTGCATTCGCCGGCGGGTTGAAACGTTCAATCACACAATTAACTCTGGCCTGTACGTTGGCACCTCGATAACATTCACCTTAATCCAACGTGTTAGAAAATGAAAAGGCTGATAGGAATAATACAAGCGATATAATTTTGAGAACAAACGGGGGTGGGAGATTTCAGAGCTCAATTTACGCCGAAATAGTGGAATTTGACCGGGCATGCAATGGAGCCGAGTAATTCCAGATGGACCATCCAGGTAACAGATGGGTACTAAAAAACGGGGCCTGAAGCAGGGGACGGCAGAAAAACGGCACGGAAGAGTGAATTCAGGAAATTCTGATAACAGCTAGGATCTTGAGAGCGCAAAATGAGAGCACTTGGAGGATATAGGAGGTGACAACGCTGCCAGAATCAAAATAGGCTGATCGCAGCGATATTCCCAAAAATGCCTTTTGGTTACCTTGACAGAAAGCAGCAGTGTCATTACAAGGAGCAAGTTTTTTATGCCTTGAAGTTATTCATCTTGGTATTTGACGTTGTTTCTCTTTCAGATTAAGAGAAAACGCTGCTAGCGTCATAATTCTGAACGACTACAAAAGTGTCAAAACCTTCTACGGGAGGAAAGAGTTCCTTCAACGCTCAAAGTTCTTTACTAATTCATCGGACACGTATGAAGGTAAATATACTTCTTGCTGATATTTTGATGCCAGTCGATTATAACTAAGGAACAATCCGATCAGGCTACTGCGGTCGCTTTTCACCCTTCCCAAGCCAAATTAGATGTGTGCGAGCCGGAGCATACACCACCTAATATCATTCCAGCTGCGTTTCTGTTCTTACAGTCGGCACGCCAAGTGGAAACTAAAGGGCTACAGAGCTCTTAGCTGCGGAATGACCAAGCCAGTCCTACAGTGTGCAGAAATTGCCGCCATGTGAAATCGGTAACATTTCTCACAAAATGTGCCGTATCTCGCAGAGCTGACAGATTTTTCAAACATTTGATCCCTGTGCAGCAAAAGCCCTTACTTAAATACCAAATTTTAGCATTGGATTGGTATAAAACATTGCATTCGACACCATAAGCCTTAAATGATATCAGAGCTTGTGCAAATGTTTACAGAAGTAAATCGCAATGATTGTTTTAGGTCAGATGGACTAATGATCTCAACAGTAAATACGTCTTCTTTACGTTGACGTGAAGAACGTTACATACATTGCATCTCGAACTCAAAAAAATTAGGAACGAAGCCACAATGTAACATGCGTGTGGGGATGGCGCTTTGGCCTATTACAGAAACTGAAATGACACTGAGGAAACAGGGGAAGATGGCGTCAAAGAATCGCTATCCATAATCGCCGTCTCAGAAGGAAGGGGCTAGTGTCCGTAGTACTGCACTCCCACCGCATTCACAGCTCGAAGCTTGTTATTTCCTTCTGCCAAAAATTTCTTCTGTGTGATTCCTGGTCTTTTTGTTATTTGAAGAGAAAGAATACTACCAGACACAATCTCCGGCATCTGAAACAAAGTTGCACTGAGGTGATTTTTTTTCTTTGAAGGTAGGGCCCTTAATATAGGGCTTGGCCTTTCATTTCGCAAGTCTCCCCCACCTTCCCCATCACGTATGAGGTAATTGTCTTTGAATGCCTGGCGCTTATTTTAGGCCAGAACCCCCCATGTGGAGGGATATTTTCACACCACATGAAATTCAGGAAGCAACTGGGGGACGTTCGGTGGACTGGTACTTTCTGTTGATTGTGAGACGGCATAAGAGTACACGTGTGTGGAATGCTTCCACGGCCGTTTAAGATGGCTGTCGCAAGCATACAGAAGAACTTAATGCCAAGGAGGAGTGCATAGGAAATAAATCTCGCACATCTTGATTTGTTGGCGTGGTCTATGCAATACAAGTGTTACATAAACGTACCGGAGTTATACATTGGACACAACGGGCGGTTCTAGATTAGTTTTAAATTGGCTGAGAATTGCACGCCGTGCATTCGAAACTGCACTTGTAAGTACAGTACCGGCCCTGTGCTTCCGTTTGAGTGCTTTATAGTAGTGTTGGAGTTAATGTTTACCCATCCAGCTGTGCTTTTTACTGAGAAGCAATTTTTTCCAGCCCATGTTTAGTTTTCTCGAATAATGTTTCCGTTGCCCGATTTTGTCGCGGGGATGTTGGCAGGGTCGATGTAATTCGTAGGCTTCGCCACGAGGCGTCTGTGTATACACCAACAATGTCTTGCACAAGCGGTATCGTCTCGCCCTGATGCCTTAGCGCGTATGCTCAGAGGCGCTCGTTACGCGCTAGTCCCATCACTTTTGGATATTTTGGTATCCATGAACTTTACAATATCCCACACCACCCTTACTTCCTCTAAAATTTGGACCATACAACCGTCGTTTCAAGCCTCAAGTATATCTAAAGCGCTTCCCATGTAACCTGTGTACAACTTAAGGGATGTAACTTTTGACCGTCAAAGGAACAATTGTGTATATGGATGGCAGACATATTATACTTTGCAGTTTTTTCACCTTCGCATGTTCTGCCAGACCAGCGATTACCAATAAGCGCTTTTCATGAAACAGTTTCCAACATCCACCACTGGTGGTTGTTAACGCTGTGACAGTGTGCGTTATGTTGACCTGTTAGGGTATCAAAGCTGACACAGGTTGTGTAGCGACGTTCATTCCTATCCCGCAGCACAGTACTTTAAATCTCAGAATGTTCCTCAAGCACCTAAATGATCAATCGAAGCGGTGCCAAGAACTCTGAAAAAATCGACGCTGCTAATGTCTCACGACTTAGTTCAGATTTGACATCCTGGTCATTGAAGCTGTACCTAATTGCCCATCTACAATAGCCTTTTACAGAAAAAGTCCCATGTCAGCCTTGTGGAAGAACTCCCGCAACTAAAGGCGCGCACAGTGGCATTAGGCATTATCTCTTTCTCTTTTCTCCCCGCGCGGGGCACCTTGAGCAATCTTGGTGACGCTACTGGCGATGCCGCGGACCCCGAGCCCCCCAACATAAGCTGTGACCCACGGTGGCGATCTGTTTAAGGTGAAGGGTAAGAAACTACAAACGGTTGCCGTCAGAGCCCAGCTCAAGCTCCGGTGGATGGGCTCCCTGTCTATTTACCAGGCAGGGAGCTCTGGGACCTCTCTCGGTATCAGGGTAACCCGAGCGAAGGAAGTGCCCCCGTCCTCTGATTTTGTACTATAGCATATGGTATTTTCGCCCCCCCCCCCCAATGTGATCAGTCCCTGAAAAGGGGCCACACCGAAGTATCTTTTCCCCCCCTGCCATCCTTAAACTCTCCTGAACCGGAAAACTACTATCGATTTCTTGTTATGGAATCTCGTCATACAGCCCATTCTCTTGCAGCGACATCAGTTTTCTGGATTGCAAAATATCTTTAAGGCATAATTGGGAAATCTTACAAGCCTAAAAACAAAGGACTGGTGAGGTTCTTGTCGTGTAAACAACAAGCAGCAGGAGATAAAGCTCCTACCTCAGACACGAATGGGTGATCTCGACATCAGGTTCGCACCCCACCGGAGCCTCAACAGCTCCCAGGGTGTGATCTCTGAGCCAGTTCTGCTGAATGAAACACATGCAGATCTCCTTGAGGGATTGCAAGATGAGGGCGACACGGCCGTGCGGCGCATCAATATCCGTAGAGACCATAAGGAAATCTCCACCCACCACATCATACTGACCTTTGACCACTCGGCACTTCCACAACATATCAATCCGGGGTTTATCCGGTGCTCCATCTGTCCCTACATCCCGAACCCATGGCGTTGCTTTAAGTGCCAGCGGTTCGGGCATGGTACAAACTCCGGCCGCGGCAAAACTACCTGTGCCGATTGCGCCACACAGGACCACCCCACTGGCAATTGCAACTATGCTACCCTCACTTATGCTAACTGCGGACGCCCACACGCGGCTTACTCCAGAAAATGTGAGAAATTTCAACCCGAAAAGAAAGTTATCAACATAAACGTGACAGAGAAAATGTCCTTACCAGAGGCGCGAAAGGTTCGCCTATTTCCCCCTGGGGAGGTAAGCCGACGCAGCTCGCCGGGGGGCGGAGCGGCGTTTGGTTTCGGCAGGGTCCCAGTAAAATCGGACTTGGTCCCGCCGCCTCTCCACGCTCCCCTGGGTTGTCTCAGGCAGCCAAACCCGTCGCCACACCGCTCGCTGAGGCAGCAGCAGTAGTGGTGCCAACCACTTCCGTTGGGACCGGTGCCGCTACCGCCCCTGCCTCGCCATCTTCTCAGTGTGTTGGAGGGTGCCGAAGGGATGGATACCGAGGGCCCCGCATCGGCTCACACCGCCACCGCACCGCCAGTGCCGCCTCTGGCGCTCCCGACGCCCTCAGCGGTGGCGGGTCAAACGAAGGGCCCCCGAAGGGGTGCCAAGTGATTCCGAGTCAAGAGATCCAAAGAGTCAAAAGATCCAAAGAGTCAAAAGGTCCAATATTGGATCTTTTGACGCGTTGGATCTTTTGACTCGTTGGATCTTTTGACTCACTGTGGACCTTTCGACCCGTTGGATCTTTTGACTCGTTGGATCTTTTGACTCGTATTGGACCTTTTGACGCGGCTAAGGCGAGTCAAAAGGTCCAACGAGTCAAGAGGTCCAATATTAGACATTCTGACTTCTATCTTTTGACGGGGCTAAGGCCAATCAAGTGATCTAGTCTCTTTATGAGCCTCACCTTGGCGTACTTTTGTTTGCTATGGGCCAAGATTATAACTCCGTTGCCTCTTCGTTTTCCCTACAAGGAGCGTGTTCATTCGTTCTAAGCACCAATTTCCGAGCCATATATGCTAGTTTTTCTTTCAAGTATATGCATGTTGCTCTCATACAAAAATACGTTTGCGTCACGGGCATGGGAAATTATTTCAGTGGTTAAGCGAACATTGACAATGCCATTTACCGGCTCCGGTCTTTTCAGTACAGGGCGTTTCGGTTTCGGGGCCTTTCGGTACACGGAGCTTTCGGTACAAAAACATATTCAAGCGCGCGTTGTAGGCAGCAAGATGTGTGCGTCGGAGCAGTTGTAGACACAAAATCGTACTTATTTAGTACTCGTGTTCTTGCTCGTAATTCTGCGTTATTTTAACGTAGTGAAAAGGTCATGCGGCCTTCCCAAATTAAGCACTATTTATCTGCGGACTTGTTGCCGTAATAACTGTAGCTTTGAGATAATATTATTGTTGCGCATATCGCTTTCTTTTTAGCGACTTATTATCACCATATCGCTGTTTAAAAATCAGTGACGCTAACAATTTTTTTCCACTTTCGAGTACATGTGATAAAGCTGCGTAATTGATCGCCTTCGCTAGGGGATAGGAACCAGTCGCTTTCTAACTCAATCACAAACAACTTGTAATTTTTTGGCATTTTGCATACATGTGCTCTTCTGTTTGCTGGTAACACAACGCGCATAATGCCTTATTACGGATGCGTTACCAAGGGCACCTTCTCTACCTCACCGGACGTTTCTGTTCAGGCGTCACCCCCATTTCCAGGAAATCGGTGTGTTTAGTGTGTTTGTGGTTTGAAATGCCCAAAGGCATTGTTAATGCTTTCTGTAGCATACATAGATTTAATTTGCAGAAAGAAGAGGTCATTTGTGATTTTCGGCGTTCTTCCTCAAAGCATACCGGCCATACTTTGGCCGTGGCTTTGTTCTTATCCGAGACCAATGTCAGCATCAGCTCCCCACCGCCTGTAGCTCTCTAGCTGCACAAAATGGAAAATGGAAGCGAAGCCACACAAGCAGGGGTTGGCACTACACTATCGAGACTGTAAAAAAAGAGACACGCGGACTGCAACTAGCGGCTTCAGGTTATCATGACGTACTTCAACTCAGGTCGCCTGGAAACCTAGTAACCAGCTTCACAAAGGGTAGCAATGTAGCACGGCTATTCGAACTCTTGATTTTTTTGTGGGTGTAATCATGAGCCATATAAGGGTCATTTATTTGATGGATATTGACTTTGATAAACGAGATGCAAGAACATTTGTCCGGAATATTTTCAGCAGCAATCATACAAGTCAGCGCAGCGTAGCCGAACATGAGCGACATGTGGTCGTGGCTCCTCGACATCGCTGAAGCTCACATTCTACATAAGCAATAACTACCAAAATATTCTAATGTAACAGTATCAAATGACAGAGGAGCGAGAAACGAGAACAACCTGAGAAAATAAACAGAAATAAAAACAAGCTTGATGAATGGAGTTGTTCATAACGTTCAAATTAGCCACGGCTTCATTCGGCGCGCCAAGTGCATATCTTCTACATTTAGAAGTGAAAGTACAAGTATGGGAGCGAAAATAACACTAAAAATGCAATAAAATGACGCAGTCTATAAATTGCACACCCTAGCCATGGCTCCGAAGGTTCTCATAATTCGTCGGACCTTCTGACGCGGTTTCGGAATTATTGGACCTTTTGACCCCTTGGATTTCCTGACTCGTTGGATCTTTTGACTCGCTTTGGACCTTTTGACTCATTGGATCTTTTGACTCTTTGGACCTTTTGACCCATATTGGACCTTTTGACCCGTTGGATCTTTTGACTCGGCTGTCACGTGATTATTGGATCTTTTGACTCTTTGGACCTTTTGACTCTTTGGATCTTTTGACCATAAGCGGTGCCAAGTTTAGGGGGCCTGGTTCGTCGGGCAGCCCTCTGACATCTGACGAGGAGATGGATGTCGGGCCGTTCCTGCCTGCAACGCAGCGCAAGGAGCGGACCCCGATGTCGAAGCCAACAGAGGGGCCGAAAAAGCCCCTTCCTGAAGTACAAGCCCCGAAAGACGACACACACACACACACACACACACACACACACACACACACACACACACACACACACACACACACACACACACACACACACACTCCAGTTATTCTAAAATGTAAATAATTGGAACAGAAAACATCATTCAGTGGAACTGCAGAGGCCTCCTTAAAAATCTTGACGATGTGTATGCGATGCTGCATGGCAATCAGCCAAGTATCATGTGTCTCCAAGAAACGCACCTCAATTCCAAAAAAACAAATTTCTTAAATAGGTACATGGCAGTCAGAAAGGACAGGTTTGGCTGCACACACTCTTCGGGTGGTGTGGCCATTGTCGCCCGGAAATCTTTAGCATGCCACCATCTCTCTTTAAACCCTGTCCTTGAGCCTGTAGGAATCCCTACGACAATATTTAATAGGCTGATAGCGGTATGCTCCATTTACATCCCCCCTGATTTTGCACTTCTGAGCTCTGATTTCGAGGAACTGGTTGACCAACTGCCCGAACCATACATTCTGACTGGTGACCTAACGCGCAAACTCTCTTTGGCGCTCCTCCCGAAAGGACTCGCGAGGTCGCCTGATAGAGATGTTTTTTACATCCTCTGGAGCATGCCTTTTCAACAAAAAACAGCCTACATACCATAACTTAGAACACAATACATACTCACATCTTGATTTGGCTATTGGTTCCGCAGTTCTCTTTCCATGTCTGAGTGCGGCGTGGGCACGGGCCTATATGGTAGTGATCACTTCCCCACTTCAATAACATATGTAGGTAAAGGCCCAAGCAGTCCATCTTCGGACAACAGGTTTAATGAATCACAAGCAAAATGGAGTACGTTCACAGACACATCTAAACTACACCACACATATATAAAACACCTACACGTGGAGTAAGCCACCCAACTTATCACGGCCCACATCCTCGACGCCGCCGAAAAGTCCACTCCCCAGGCCTCCAGTGCGGCCCGCCACCCAAGGAGGCCCTGGGGAACGAGGACTGTAGGCGGTCGCGAGAGGTCCAGAACAAGGCTTGGGGTGTCCTCCGCTGGTACCCCACGCCAGATAACCTCATGTCTTTTAAACGGGCAAAGGCGTTTGGGAAGCGAGTCCGTCGTGAGGCGAAAAGGGAGAGTTGGCGCACGTTCCTATCTTCGATCAATTCATACAAAATACACTTGCAAGGTATGGACACGAATACGCAAACTTAATGGACGACAGACACACAGCATGCCCCTTGTCAGCACTACAGAAGACACACTTGAAGACCAGACTAACGCGCCCGCACACGTCCAACATGTGTCCAGTTCAGCGCACTACACCAACACTTTCATAAAACACAAAACATCCTGTGAAAGGAAGTCCTTGCGAGATAGTAATAGGTCGACTTCATCTTATAACACCCCTATCTCACTTCATGAGCTAAAGATCGCACTCAGTACTTGTAAACCCTTAGCTCCAGGCGCAGACAACATTACATACACTATGATACAACACTTACACGCAGAGACACTTGAAACCCTCCTTCTCCTCAACAATAAAATATTTCTTTCGGGGCGACTTCCGGGGTCTTGGAGGGAGGCCATCGTAGTGGCCTTTCTGAAAGAGGGGAAGGACCCTTTTTCTCCCGCAAGTTATTGTCCCATCGCCCTGACAAGCTGCCTGTGTAAGCTGCTCGAGATGATCAATAGGTGACTCATGTACTTCTCAGAGTGCAATGGTCTTCTCGACCGCTGCCAGGCTGGCTTCAGGGCGGGGAGATCCACCAACGATCAACTGGTTGCGTTGGAATTGTATGCAAAAGACGCCTTTATCCATATTTAGTTTTGCATAACAGCCTTCTTCGATATGGAAAGGCCTATGACACGGCCTGGCGGTTGGGCATCTTGAGTGACCTCAAGTCATTTGGCGTTTCAGGCAACATGCTGAACACCCTCGCTAGCTACATGTCGGCAAGAACATTTCGAGTGAGGGTTGGCAGTGCACTTTTCAATGTATATGTGCAGGAAAATGGCGTTCCTCAAGGCGGTGTCTCGAGCTGTACACTATTCATTGTTAAGAAGAACTCGCTCCGGAAGGCATTGCCCCCAACCATTTCTTGTTCTATATATATAGATAACGTTAAAATATCTTTTACGTCTTCTAACTTCTCCATTTGTGAACGCCAAGTCCAGCTTAGAGTGAACAAACTTGCTCGCTGGGCGGACACAAACGGTTTTAAACCGAACCCTGGAAAATGCACTTGTGTTGTTCTCCGGAAAGCGCGGGATACACGCGGATCCTGATATCTGTATTAATGGTCTAGTAATTCCTGTCACATGAGAACAGAAGTTTTTAGGAGTAATACTCGACAGTAAACTCACGTTTATCCCTCCCTTGAAACAGCGCAAACACAAATGCCTAAAAACAATAAATATTTTTACAGTGATGTCACACCTATCCTAAGGTGCTCATGTAGAACTCTTTGAACGTCTGTATAATGCTCTGATAGGATCCCGACTGGACTATGGCAGTGTTGCCTATGGGTCCGTGACTAAAACATCTCTGAAAATACTGGACTCTGTGCTGCACCTCGGGCTACGGCTTCCATGTGGGGCTTTCCGTACTAGCTTAGTTGAAAACCTCTATGTAGAATGTGACAAAGTAGAGCTTAGAACGTCAGCGAAAATACATGTACCTTCTTTATGCTTTTAAAATCTCATCAATGCCTAACCATCCTTTTAAGCCAGTCTTTTGTGATACATCCATATCCAAGCCTCTATTAAACTGCCAAACTATTTCTTCTCCGTTCTCATACAGCGCTGGAGAGGAAGCATCAGAACTCTCAGTCTCCTTTTTAGATACCATGAAAACGACTCTTACGAATTCTATAGCCCCATGGCATTTTCGCCCTATACAATGTGACTTATCTTTTACACATATCGACAGAAACTGAGAGCCAAGAAGTGAGATTCTGCAGCACTTGTTGCCAATTCAACACAAATACAACTGTGCAGAATTTTATACTGACGCCTCAAAAACTGCACCACTGTGTCCTCTTCTGCTGCGCACACACCCAGCTTGAATATTAGTAAAACCATGAATTTGAATACTAGTATCTTCACGGCCGAGGCCCACAGTATACTTCTTGTTGTGAACCATATCCTTCAAACTAAAATTCCACAGTGCGTAATCGATACTGACTCCTTGAGTGTTGTGCGGACGTTGTCAGCGCAAAAAACTTCTAAAACTCATGTAGTCAATCATCCGATTACCACCATTATATCTTTATATGCGTTAGGTCTCGAAGTCACCGTGTGCTGTGTGCCAGGTCACTCTGTGATCACAGTGAAGGAGACCGCAGATCAAATGGCCCCTGCTGCTGCACTTAGTACGACAGTTGACATAACAGCAGTAACATACATCGACATGAAGTCACACATCAGAAAACAACTTCGAAAAACCTGACAAACACACTGGAGTGGACAGACAGACAACAAATTACACGTAATAAAACCACACTTGGGACCATACACCACTGACACACACAACAGAAACAGAAATTGCCTTTGTTAAGCTAAGGATAGGGCACACACATGAAACGCACTCGTATCTGCTCACAGGGTATTCAAGAACTGTGTGTAGCAGGTGCAGAGAGGCCCTATCTGTAGTTCACATGCTCATTCAATGCAAAGCACTTCACACAACACGACGGAAAACCTTCCCACAACTGTACAGACTACACATCCCATTACAACGAGTCCTTTTACTCTGTGACGATCCCATGTTTCCTGTCCAGTCTGTCTTCAAATATTTAGCAGAAGCAAAATTTTTAGACCTAATTTCATACCACGCATAATCACAACCTGGCCTTCTACACCAGTCATCGTCATTGTATTTTAATGATTCTACTTTCACTCTTGTTGAGTGATTTTAGTGTTTTGACCTTCATCTTTCATAATAACCACTGTTTTGGCGCTCTTTGGCCCAGTTGGCATTGCGCCATCAACATCCGACCATCATCATCTTTGTCTTTTCCGGTACCGCCCCATTTCTCCCTCGACCTGAAGTCGATAGAAAGGTGGTTGACGCATGTGAAATATGTAGCGCCACTATCATCTGGGTCGTTGCATCATTAAGTAACAAAACGCTACATATAATTAAACGTTGTGGTTCTTCGAAATGCCAATAAAGCACTTAATTTGTTCTCAACGCACCACAGCAACCGTGTGCATTCTGCCCCCATCAGACGCCTTTATAGAATCGACCCCTTTTCACAGACTGTTAAAGGTTTCCATGGAAGGCATAGTCACTACGTATATTGAACGAGAAAGAACGCTCATCCAAGAGCTCTGAATAAACAAATTTCGCCTTAGTGGACTCGATGTTTTCTCACTCAGTAACCTGAGCTAATTGGACCATGTAATTTCATTCTTCCATCTCTTTTCTCTTCCAAGCGCCGCGCATTCCGCGGGGCACTCCTCAGCAACGAGCTCGCAAGGCGTCAAACACCGCGTCTGAACTGTTCCTTCTACGGAAAGGAGGTTCCCTCCAAACAGCAGCACATCGATTCTGTTGGATAAAAGATAGGGGGGTTCTGCGACAAGTAGTAGTGACTGACCTGCGTGAGTTAGCAGTACATAAAACAGAACTTAGATGCTAATTTTCGGTATTGGCAGCCGCACACTTCGCGTCTATGCAGCCTGCCTCACTCAAGCACTCCCCTGTTAACTGTTTGGTGTGGAATGACGTACGCGTAGTAAACCGTGTCTACCTTTGACGCAGTAACGGGTAGTGCTCGTCTCGGTTTGCCTTTTACCATGAGGTCGCGTGCGTAGGGCTCCATGCTCTCCTCACGGTCGTCTACCAAGTGAGAAACAAGATTTTTTCCACTCCCAGCAAAACACTTTGCCTTGTCACAGTTAAAACACGTAGACGGTTTCTGCGCCTCAAATGCCTTCTTTCGGCTCTTGGCCTCCGCGTCCACGTCTTGTGGCGTTTCATGATCAGTTCCCCTTTCCAAGGCTTCATTTTGGCGGATGTTGACTTTCTGCTGGCAAACTGCACCTTTCGGCCTTGGTCTGTAAGCACTGTACCTGTAATCTGTGTGAGCGTCTTGTGACACAATAGCGCGGAGCGCGACGGAGTTCAGCTGCTTTTTCTGCCGTATTTACGTGCGCCTGTTCCTGCACACCGTGCCTCACATATTCCCGTAACATGCTGTACCACTGCTCAAGCCCAAAGCACACAATCACCTTTTGGCGCTCACCCAGAGCATTCTGGCTGCTAACGTATAACTCCGAGTATTATTCACCCTCAGTTTTCTCAGACCCACCGAATGTCTGGTGAAAGACCTAAGTTGACAGCCTATACATGCGTAGGAGACGACTTCACTTCGTGGTTATATTCCGCTTCCTTTCTTGGCAAACTGTCATCACGTCCGACGGTTGACCTGGCGAAAGCGTAAGCACGCGCTGCGGCCATATGTCGGTGAAAAAACCTGAGCCTTCTCGCTTGTACGCTACATATTGACCAAAGAATACCAATGTCTTCCGCTTACTTTTTGATTGGCTTAAGGTCAGTGATTAGTAGCAGAATCCTCTTAGTCGTCCCGGGGCGAACGCTGCAGCAACTGTAAAATTCAGTGTGCTATGATTCGAGCTCGAGCAGTTTCAGCACGATTTCCTGTTCTAGATTTCTTTCCTTCTGGCGGAGGAAAAGTTATTTTCAGTCAAGGTCATGTTCTGGCCTTTTTTTTCTTTTCTCATTCCAGTTGTACTTTTCTCTTGCTTTTCTCGTCGTCGCTCGGCCTCTGCAGCCTCACGTTGTGAAGTATCCCTTTTGATAAGTTCGATGCATTCCGACAGCTCATCATTGCCAGCACCAACGGTGAAATTAGCCTCTTTCCGTTGTGGCTGCCTTAGCGGTGCGAACCATGTAAAGCCAAGTCTTTTGCCAGCTCCAACTGTGTTTTTTTATACCCATTTAAAAATTCCCCGCATTTCCCTGAGGGGAAGAATGTGAAAGTGCGAATGCACGAGTTGAATTTGCGTGGTTCGGTAATGTTCGCGAAAGAGAGATCACACACACACACAACTACAAAGAAAGAAAGATGCATTTAAGCGGGTGCATTAGCCCTTCTCACGCCCGATTCCTGGCCAATCCTCCACGTGGGTATGTGCCATGTCAGCGGCCAGGCAGCGCGCGCCCATCTCCCCCCGTTGCCAAGGAAGACGAGGAGATTCCTGGCCAATCCCCTACGTGGGTATGTGATGCGGACATCACCGGTGGACGCAGGTTCAGGGTCGCTTAAGAAGTGCATTGCACTTAAAATATTGGTTGTTTCAAGTGCTGCTTTCCCACTGAATCAAAATTGTCAGGTGCGAATAATCCACGCGACAAAAACGCACGTCGTACAAGCTATCCTCTGAAGCCTAGCAACATTTGTGACGAATACTTGTGCCCTCATCATTTACCGCGGAGAATTCTGCACTTCATTCATTGTGGAGGTTTAACGCGCCGTCACTACACAGGTAATGCGGCGGCCGTAGTGGAGGGCTCCGGATTAATGTTGACAAACTGGGCATCTTTAACTTGCGCTAAACTCACCAACACACGGGCGTTTTAGCTTTTCACAGCAGCAGGAAAGCAGACACCGCGGCCCGGAATGGGACCCACGTCCATGGGGTAAGCAGCACAACGCCATAGTTACTGAGCCACCGCGGCGGTTTCTGCAAAGCTCAAATCTTCCTGGAAATCAATAAAGTTGAATCCGCGCCGCTGCACCAGTTGTTACACGACGAGGCGTTAAGTGCAGCCCTTGCTTTGTCGAGGTAGCGTGACTGGCGAGTGGCTTGCGGGAGACGTCCTTCCCTTCCGACAACGAAGGCAAAGCTCAAACGTAACTGTTCAATTCATGACGCGTATATAAACGATGACACCGTAGCCCACTGGCGTGCAGAAGCATGACCACTCAAACCAGCAGAGTAGCTTCCTGGAGATCTGTCCCTAAAATACTGCACCAGCACGTGGAAAGGCGAGCATAAATACCAAAATACCCAACGGTCAACAGCGTCAAGCGTCTTGCGCGCTGCCCCGAAAGTACGAATACACAAAGCACACAATACACAATACACCAGGTCTTGTGATTTGTTTCCCGGAAGCAGATGGATGGCGTGCGGAAGTGGGGTGGGAGAGTCCGTTGCCGCGAGCAGAGGCGACAGGCGTAGAAGCAGTCGTTTTTAGAAAACTTTCTTGAAAGCGCCTATAGACTAGACCCAGTTTCTATTGGTTCTCGCAGAGGCGGCAACCATGCCTCTCAGGCTCCAGCTTCCGCGCAGTACCCAGGCCCGGCTTGTACTAACATGAAGGGTTCTGCTGTTGGCTAGTCCCATCATTTCGGGATATTTTTCGTATCTATGATCTGTACATCCCTCACCACCCTTACTTCCTTTAATTTCCGCCCATAGAATTGTCAACGACTCACACACAACTTTCCCGCCCTGCACAAATGTTGGGCCGCACAGGGGAACAGGTGTAGCACTTCGGTCATCTGTAGTAATGTCTTCATAAATTGCAGAGGTATTTTGACTCCATCGACTCTTGCTGGATTAACAAAGCCTATAAACAAACAAAAAGGCACCGTTCTTCCATGCACAAGTGTTGCCGAAGCTCGGTTTTCCCCGCGCTAACGAATGGCGATGACCCGCCGGCAGCCACCCGAATTAGTTTGTCGGCGCTGTGATGGTCGAGCTCCGCAGTCGGCGCAGTGAAGCCAACTCTAAGAGGTGCGCATCATACGACATTTTATACAAAATGGCAAATATGATGCACAGAGGAAAACGGAACATTTGGATGGATTTTTCTACTAATGAAATTCTTGTTAATGCACCAGGAGCGCTCCATACATGCCCTATCGACTCCACACTCTAATCTCTTAATGTGTACAAAGCACTTTTGTGGCCCTTTAACCAATGTTCGATTTGGTGTATGGAGTCAGCATTTGCGTACTTTTCACAAATTTCAGTAAGTGAAATATTACTTAGACTATTCAATTATCGTTAGTTTATGTGCTTCGACAATTATTCATTCAGTGATAATTGAAATGTGGATATTTTTTCTTCAATCGGTCGCGTACTGAGTGAGTGAGTGAGCGAGTGAGTGAGTGAGTTGTGGTCTGTATACACCAAAAGGTTCTTTCTTTATTCTGTCTTTATTGAGGGCTGGCTACGCAGAACGGTGATGTCTGGAACGAAAACAAGAAAGTTTGCCTCCGTGTACTTCGAGACCTCGGCATGGGAAAGTCTTCCGCTGTTGGTGGTATCCTGGTAAGTATATCACTCCAGTTTCTTGTGAGCAGCAGAGTGGTCTCACAATGATTTTTGTTTCTTTATTTCCTGCCATAAATGCATGGAAACGGTTAAGTACAGAGACAAATGAATTTGAAGCAGTCATAGAATGATTAGATAAGGTTCTGAAGCGTAGCTTGATAAAGGTCGATACGCGATTTCACCAGTAGTAATAGTCAAACCGCAATAAACCATGTCCAGCTGGTCTTTTGCAGCGCAAAACGCCTGTTGTTTCTCTCTAAAAGATGATGCTTTTAATGGCACTATTTAAGTGAATTATTTTTGTACAAAATATTAGAAACACAAAAAAATTTGTTTGACCTCCTCGCGTTGCGGCCTCAGCACACGTGTCTCTGGTGTTTTAAGCTGGACGCGCTTTTAGATGGAAAGCATCTCTTAGTCGACCCTCCATCGTCCCTCGGCGTCCGGCATCCGCACCTCTGCTCCTGGTTCCCCTCTCCACGCCAATTTAGATAACGCCGCTCTCCTCCTCGCCGCTCGGCTCGTCTCGTGACGTCTCAGGAAGACACCGGCAACCCTGTCACTGCAGGAGCCCTACCCAGCTGTGATAACGCCGCTCTCCTCGCCGCTCCTCCTCACCACTTAGCTCATCTTGTTCCGGCTCAAGAAGACACCGGCAACACAGTCGCTCCAGGAGCCCTTAAGGGGGAAGCGTGCTCGTCTCGTGCCAGCCCACGAAGACACCGGCGACACTGTCGCTCCAAGAGCCATCTCATGGTTGGGGCTATGTCCCTCCCTTTTTGTTGCGCCGTCCACACCCCCACTGCACATGCGCGTCTCTCCTCAATTATACTGTCCTCCAACTGTATAAAAGCAGGTGCGCGCTCTGCGCGGCGTTCAGTCTGCTCTGAGACACCGCCTGCGCCGGTTCTGCTCCGGTGTGGAACCTACACGGAACCCCCATGCTTTGCATCACCACATAGTTCCCTTCGGGGAGATGGTGTAATTTTTTTACTTTTGGTGTATTATTCGTGATGAAAAAGATTGAAAACCGTTTCGACTCTGTAAAACGCCGACGATGGTTGAACGCGAAGATTTCTCGTGACGTATTCTTTGGTTGTTACCTAAGCTTTCCAAACCGCCTCGACCATGTCGAAACGGTGCGATCGAATATGCGTCGGCTTCATGAGGCGACGGACCCAGGTTCGATTGCGGCCAATGGAAGTATTTTTTTCTTTCACTTTGCCGTGTTCACAATATGACCCCTAAAGTCAGAACAATAAACCTTCGGTTTATTATGGTTACCTGACCTTTCTTAAGCTCTGTTGCCTGCCTTGCGGTGGTAACATTCTGTATTTCTGTTACGAGGACAGCTAGAAACTACATTTACACGGTCTTCGGGACCCCGGTCAGCGGGTACAAGGTTCAGTTAAAGCAGCAACAAAGTGCGAAATGAATAAATATATTTTTGCAATATAGTATAAGAGCAATTAGCCCAAGAAGAATAAATTGGCCGCCTATCTGCTCACTTCGGTGCTAATGTCGTAAAAATATGGTAGACTGTTGCGGCTTGTCTCACGTTAATGTCTGACTTCTCTTGCACGCTTTTTTATCAGTTTTCACTCATCCCATGATACACACGGCGATGGTTTCCGCAAGTCAATTCAATTTTGCTGTGTGCCACAGCTCGCGCCATCTACTAGAACATTTTGCTGCCTTTAAACTTGAAACACGGCCACCCGAGGGCGCCGGGAGCGCCTTTTGTATTCCAATAGTTAAACAATTTAAAGGCGTGTTTTTTTTCTTTTCCAATCACAAAACTTAATCAGACATCCATTTATAATATAAAAGAACAATTCAGATACAGATAAGCCTGCATGTAGCGAACCCCTCTCATGAATTCATTGATATAACAAAGTTTTTTAATTATCCATTGTAAGCCCCTTTGAGGCACATGTGTTTGCGACCTCTATGCAACAAAGGCGTTGCGACGGTTAAATTTAATGTAGCATATTAGCTTCGCAATGACTCATGGTACTTCGCACTTTTTCTGGAAAATTGGCTGAACAAATGCACTAATTTAACCAATTTCGCCCGCACCGCAAACTAACGTGCGTCTCTGGGTGCGAGTGCTGTGCCGGTCAGGTGCCAAGCTTTTGGTGTGTACCTCCTGGTGCTGTGCACACCTGTTCCGGTGTAGTCGCGCGTCTGCACTGCTTTCAGAGGTATAGGTTCGTCGATGATTTGTTCGTGTCTGTTCAAGACAAGCTGGCAATCTCAGGTGCCGTCTCTGAAAGCAAGAAAAATGAACGTGGTATTCCGGTACAGTGCCACAGCTAGCAACCTTTCAAAAAGTTTATTCCGCCGAAGAGCATCAAGTTCCCGAAAATACGCCCTTTCAGCATACGTTTTGTCCATAAATATGATTAAGACACCGACCAGTGTCAAAAGGCAAAATTGATACTAAACTTACGTTTGCGAATACAAGGGTCATCATCATCATCATCACCACCACAACCAGCCTATCTGCGCCCACTGCAGGGCAAGGCCTCTCTCATTATTCTCCAATTACCCCGGTCCTGTGCTAACTGCGACCAATTTATCCCCGCAAACTACTTTATGTCATCTGTCCATCAAACTTTCTGCCGCCCTCTGCCACGCTTGCCTTCTCTAGCGATCCACTCGGTTACAACGGTTATCTTGCCTTCGCATTACATGCCCTGCACTTGTCCATTTCTTCTTCTTAATTTCTACTAATATGTCCTTTAAACACGTTTGTTCCCTGATCCACTCAGCTCTCTCCTTGTCCCTAATGTTACACATATCTTCTTCAGTTCCATTGCTCGCTGAGTCGTCCTCAATTTAAGTTTAACCCTCTTAGTAAGCCTCCAAGTTTCTGCCCTATGGATGAGTACTGGTAAGATGCAGCTGTCATACACTTTCTTCTTCAGGGAAAATGGTAGGCTGCCATTCATTATCTGAGACTTCCTGCCGAATGCACTCCACCCCATTCATATCCTTCTAATTATCTCTGCTTGATGGTTGGGATCTGGGTTCACTACTTGGCCAAAGTAGAAATATTCGCTTACCACTTCTACTGCATCAAGACCTATCTCAAACCGCTGTGCTGTCCCAAGGTTATTGATCATTACTTTAGTTTTCTGCATATTAATTTTCAGGCCCACGTTTCTTCTCTGTTTGTCAGTGCGGTAAGCATGCTTTTTATTTTTGTCCTCCGAGTTACTTAGCAAGGCAACGCCATCCGCAAATCTGAGGTTACTGAAGTGTTCTTCGTTAACCCTTACTCCCATTTTTTACCAATTTAATGTTCTGAATACTTCTTATAAACATGTTGCGAATAACATTCGAGAGATTGTGTCTCCTTGTCTGACGCCCTTCCTTATAGGTATTTTGCTGCTCTCGTTAGGAGGATGATGGTAGCTGTGGACCTGATCGTCACCAGGTTCTTTGCCCCCTTTCATTTCTTTCAAAGCCTTTCTTACTACTTCTGTCGTTACTGGTGGGATGTCTAGCTCCTCTGAACTACTCTCTCGTTCGGCATTATTCAGGATGTCCTGCCAACTTTACATATCCTATTGGAACTTCTCGGTTATTATGACTTTTTTATCCATATTTGTGGTGACATTCCCTTGCTTGTCTTTACGTGCACACATTTGATTTTTCCCCATGCCTAAACGCCTTTTCACTGCGTTCGGGCTGCCTTCGTTCTTTACAGCATATTCGATCCTCTCCATATTATACTTTCGTATGTCAGCCGTCTTAGGCTCATTGATTAACGTCGAAAGCTCTGTTAGTTCTTTTTCTATCATCCGCGGTGGAGATTTTCATGCTTTGGCGTTTCCTAATTAGATCTTTTGTGTCCAGGGAACGTTTACCAGTATCGTGTTTAGCCATCGTGCCCCCGATTTCTACTGCCCACTCCGTGATAATGCGTGTGGGATTTTCACTGCCTTACTATGTCGTAAACTCTGCTTCCTCGGTAGGACCTGAATATCGGTTCTTTAGCGCCATCCAGAATTCTTCAACTTTACGTCTTACTGTTAGCTCATTGATCGGCTTCTTACGTACTAGCTTGTTGCAGACCCTCCTCAAATCTAGCCCAATTCGAGGTCTACCATACGGTGGTCACTACACCTTACCCTTCCGAGCACTTCCACATCATGCACGACGGCAGGGTTATCGCATAATATGAAGTCTATTTCATTTTTATGCTCCCCATTCGGGCTCCTCTCGCCCACTTCTGGCTCTCCCGTTTGCAGAAGAAGGTGTTCATGATGCGTAGATTATTCCGTTCTGCGAACTCGACTGGTAGGTCCCCCATGCTATTTCTAAAGCCCAGACCAAGGTTACCAACTGCCTTGCCTCCAGCCTGATTATTACCTACTTTAGGATTGAAGTCTTCCATGATTACGGTATACTGTGTTTTTACTTTCGCCATTGCCGATACCACATCTTCATAGAAGCGTTCAATCAGCTGGTCGTCGTGGCTGGATGCAGGCGCGTAGTCCTGTACCATCTTGAGTTTGTACCTCTTATTAAGCCTAATTACAAGACCTCCTACCCTTTCGTTAATGTTATAGTATTCGTCTATGTTGCCCGCTATGCTATTATTGACTAGAAATCCCACTCCCAGTTCTCTTCTGTCCGCCAGACCACAGTAACATAGGACGTGTCCATTTTTCAGCACCGTAAGGGCTTCACCTGTCCTCCGAACCTCCCTAAGCCCTATTACATATTCATTCCCTGTACTCGTACAACATTAGCGTTTCATCCTTGAAAGCACAATCTGGCTTATCACCACTTTCTGTCCGCCGCCATATCGCCACCCTTTCCCTCTTTCACAAAATTTTTCATTCTCCACTAAATGTAGCCCCCTACATCCTTCCCCCGACATACATTTCACACCGCACCGGCCATCCACTTAAGTGTCCCGTTATCGTACCAGAACTGTCACCTTTTCCGCTTCTTTTTTTCCCCGTGCAGCCAAAGATTGGAACGACCTTCCCTGCTCCATTGTTTCAACCACCTGCCCATTAAATTTCATAGCAAATGTCAGTAGTCACCTGTGTTCATAGAACTAATGCGTTCAAATGTGTATTTTTCTCTATATCCACCCCTTATGTAATACCCCCCAGTGGGGTCCTTAAGGAAATAAAAATGAATGAATGAATGAATGAATTTTATGGCCTCTAATTTCTCTAGCAATACCTCCAGAGTCGCTTAGTTCTCGTGTTAAAAGTTGCCAGGTTCAGACTCCAATGGCGGCCTGTCCAGCACCAGGGATTCTTAGCACTCTCTCCTGCGTCACAGGTCTGACCACCGCCGTAGTCAGTTGCTTCGCAGCCACTGGAGACTGAGGGCAGTGGATTAATTGGCGTATTCATGAGAGGCTGTGGCCATTACTACACCAGAGTGGCCAATCCAGGGTCACGCCGCACCCGAAGCCTTATTCTGCAATTCCATCAATACGCGGATCTTTTTCTAATTCGGTGGAGCTGCTGACCAGCTCCGACCTTCCACACCAGCGACAATTGGTGGAGAGGGCACGGACGGATGGCTAGCATAGCCCAAGGCACCCCGGAATAAGGAAGCCTCCCACCAGGCGGGTGCCCTAACATCATCACCTGGTCTCGAATAAAGTTTATTCATCATCACCGGTTCGAATTGACCGGCACCGGTATTGGAACCACGATCCTTCTGCATGCGAGGCGGATGCTCTACCTGTACGCCACTACTGCACTCCTAACCGCAGCGGTGGCCTAGAGGTACAGCATCCGCCTCGCGCGCAGAAGGACCGTTGTTCGAATCATGGTGCCGGACAATTTCCACCATTAGGAGTTTGTTGTACTGCACGCCACGAAAGAACCGTCGGCTGGTAGAGCTAGAAAGATTTGCTTTAAAAAACCAAGCGCCATATCATACAACCTTCGCCGTATATGTCAGCACCTTGGCGGCTCCTTTGCCACAAGTTAAAGAGCACGTTACAACCACTTGGAATAGCGGGGCAGAATGCTACTGCTGCCTGGCTGCCTGAATGCTACAACAGCCTGCCTGAAAGCCGTGACGGCATTTAGCCACGCACACTGTACATACCCGATGCAAAATTTAGTCGTACGCCGCTGGAGAAAGAAAATCCCGAGAATAATAAGCACAGTCCCCCGCACAAGAACAACGTCGCATTCCATTCCGAAGCGAACGCGTCCACAACACACACAGACACAACCTCGGTGGCCGGTCTGACGGTTAACGTTCGTTCCGACAGTCAGCGACGTCTGTTTACAAATAAATCTCGAAATACACTTAGGACTTGTCAACAAACTTCAGAAAAAAGAAAACACCAGGCATATTAAGGACAAAATATCAATACAAAAGTGGAATTTTCACTGTTCGTTGGTTTAAAAATGTATGTCTGGTCGATTTCTGCGATAACAAAAAATAACCGGGGTTCCAGGTCCAAGAATACCAAAACATTCCCATAGATGGCGGTGAGCAGTGCAAATGCGGCAAAATCCAGTTGACCTATGCAAACCACCACCGTGCTTATCGTGGAAAGAGAGAGACGGGAGAGGAAGGAGCGCCACAGGCGGGTCGGGAGAGATGAGAGGCATTTACATAAGAGATACCATAAAAGCTATCCTCTTTCAACGATAGTTGCAGCGAAGTGAGCACGTATGCGGGCAAGTTTTCTGTCACATTTTTCTTGTACCCTGGCGGCTGTCGCTGTGAATTTTCTATGCATTCGAACCACTTCAGAACCTAATACGGTCCTCTTGTCAGCTACTATCACGGAGGATGGGACATGGAACAAAACGCGGAATGGTACTAGCAGAAGAACATAGGTACTCGAAACCTGAGTGTTAGCAACTCCTCATAACGTGGGAGGTCACCGCGCCACATAAATCAGAGGTCCTATCTGGGTACATGAAGTAAAAGATGTTCCTTGAAACGAGTAAATTTTATCATTGTAGGCTCTACATAACGCCTCGCTTTCGTAACCTGCTTCGCGGGAATGATATTTAACAGGAATGGCCACCCTGGTGTAGCAACGGCCACAACCTCCCATGAAGGCACCAATTAATCCACGGCTCTCAGTCTTCAGTGGCTGCGAAGCAACTGCCTACGGCGGTGGTCAGGCCAGTGACGCAGCAGAGGGTGCTGAGAATTCCTGGTGCCGGGCAGGCCGCCATTGGTGTCTTAACCTGGCAACGTTACACGAGAACAACGTTTAACACGAGCGACTCTAGAGGTATTGTTAGAGGAACATGGGTTTTTCGTGTACGGCTTATATCAATTTACTCGTCGACACATCATTCACAGCAATACATATCTATTCCCAGGAGGAGTTCCAGACTGCTGCGGATAAGATCGCCGAAGCCGAAGGCAAACCAGTGCACGTCTACAATGTAATGCTACCCTGCGCTTCCAACAATATCTCGACGCTTCTGTATGGACAACGGTTCCCGTGGGATCATCCCATTCGAGCCCACGTGGACAAACTAATCAAAAGCCTCGTGACAGCTCTGCATACCGCTGGCCTCTACCAATTCAATCCAACATTTTTTACCATGATCTTGAAAAAGCTTCCTGGTAGCCGCCTCAACAAATTGGTAACCAGGATTGACGACATCACCACGTTTACGAAGTAAGCCTGATCTTGCATTCTTAGCTTTTGAGTCGCGGTATGTTAGACGCACTAAGTTGGCTCTAGCAAAACTTGTCTATTTGGTAACTTCACTGCGGGACCTCTGGATACTCCAACTGCGAAGACCAGAGCGGAGCAACACGACGGTGCAGGATGAGTCTTTAATGAAATGTGCTCCATACGGGGAGAGCCGGGGCAGCCACGAGGGCAAGCGACAGCTCGTGACTAGCAGAATAAAATAGCGATGGTTACCGTCGTCTGCAATAAGGGGTGAGGTAGAGGAATTCACATCATTCACAATCATCATTTAAAGCAGTTATTTTGACATGGAAGCTGCCATGTTTAGTTTTGATTCGGACGCTGGGTTGTTTGGGTCATGTTCTTGCCTTTTTCCTTTCGGTTTATGCAACATGATCCGATACTCGTTTCGAAAAATTTCACCACAGTGCCAGAGTCACTCAGACGACATGAATAAGGTACTACCTGTTATTGTTAGGAACGTTTGTAAATTTCGCGTCCATCACGCACGCTAGTACTTTGCACTGTGCATTACAAACGAAGCTGTCATCAGAAAGCAGAGCGATCGCTGCCCCCTGCACATTTTTTTTTCTTTCATTAACCCGATGTTTAAAGCAACCAGAAAGCTGATATTTTCTAATAGATCCTTGCGTTGGTCTCCCTATTAGTCTCTATAACACGACCGTTCTGAACTCTTTTTAATCAAACCCTTGAAGACAGGCATGATTGTGTCTGAAAGTGGATAGGAAACACCTTAAGCGCAATGGGAAAGAAGACTTTTGGGGTCGTTCCATCAATAGCTGTGAACTGTGACACAGTAGAATTCTTTATTGAAAAGAATAACACTACAAGTTTCGAACAATAGATGCAAATGTACTATGGGGGATTTACAGTAAGCAGTTTTTTTCCCTTGGATTGGATTGTACTTTTTCGCATTATTCAGAACTTTTGATTCTGACACTGTTGTCTTGACTACTGGTAATTGAATAGTTTTTTTTTCTTTTCTTGGATTGTGCCTGTGCCCTTCTGCACGTGACATCGTTGTTTGTATACCCATTGTACCACTCCTGCTTCGACCGAGAAGGTCTGCAGTATACTCAAACAAATAAATAAAGAAGCTTCACTTTTCCCTATTTTTTTGTCTCGCGCAATCAGAAAGCAGATAGAAGAGCACACGGCAACTTCTGAAAAGGGTTTCGACAGAGACTTCATCGATATTTACCTTGGAAAAATGGAGGACACGCAGACATCTCCAAACCCGTATTTCAACAGTAAGTGCTTGTTTATGGAACCCCCTCCTTTTCATGCCCGAAACATTCCTCGGCAAACAGCGGCGGCTTCCGAAGGCGAAAGCGTTAGGTAAGTAACTAGGTCTAAAATCAATCGTCGAGGTCAACACAAGGCCCTCGAAATGAACGAGTGATAAGAGAGTAGAAAACTGGTCGAACAGTGTAGAAATTTAAGACGAATTTGTCAGAGAATCTCCTGCGCGCCAAATAAACTATTCCCAATTCGCGCTCTGAAGGTGGTAGCACTGCGAAGCTGTAAACAATAGGCCTTATGCAAAATCTGCTGCCCTCTCGCGGCCACCGCGAGTGCCACCGCCATGTTCAAGGGCTCAACTGGAAAGCGGAGCATCGAACTGCAGCGAGTTCTCGGCGATCTATCGTTTCCTGTCGTCCAGGATGCCTACATACTGTTGTGTGCCATGTTGCACACAAAGTGGGAACAAGGATGCTCAAGGGGAAAAGCTAAGAATGCTACAGAAGTCAAAGTATTAATGTTTATTGCGTGTCGCGCGCGCGTGTGTGCGTGCCGCGCATGCGTGTCGCGCGCGCAGCGAATCGTATCCGTGTAAAATTCGTTCATGTAACAATGACAACAACAAATTATGTGCGTGTGATATGAAAAGGGTTACCAAAGAACTGCCTGCTTGTCTCAATATGCCAGAATTACCTCGCGCTAACGCAGCGGCGATTGCGGACTATACTACTTCGGTGATCGGCGCGAACGCGACCTCGCGCTAACGCAGCGGCGATTGCGGACTACTATACTTCGGTGATCGGCGCGAACGAGATCGAAGCTATTAAAAGAATTACAGCGAATGCTGAATGGAACAGCCAGCGCTCGTGCGTATAATACTGATAAAATAGCGCGTGCTTGCTGGTCCGGTGTTTGAAATTATTTGATCCCTCGGAAGGCAGGAGTGTCAACTGGCTTGAACATAGAGGGTGCAACCGCTGTGTTTACATGCTTTGCGAGATCAAGGCGAACGTCGCTGCTACAGTTCATGTACGGACGTACTTTATGTACTGTTGGAAAGATTCAGTTTTTTACATTCTCACAACGAAGAGAAGTTTTCACGCGATGTAAGCATTCTGCGTTCACTCCAAATGCAGGGCAAAATGAGTTCGAGTGGTTGCGTGAACAAACTCCGTGCCGAACACGAACCATCGCTTGATCCGCGATTTTTCTTGCCATGAATGACGATTTTCTGGCCAAAAGCACACGCAAAAAAAACGCTGCGCAAAAAAAGACGCCCTTCTAACGAAAAAAGGTACATGGAAAAAGACGCAGTTTAGGTACATTTATTGTATGCCTTAGTTCTGCAATTAGCGCAATAAATGATTATTGAGCATTTTCAGTGCATAATTGAGGAGGTAGAATGAAGGGGAGGAGGGGGTAGCTGTTTCGTAGACATTTCGTAGGCTCCGGTAGCAGGCACAACGCACAGCAACAGCAGGACCAGCGACACTGAAACCAAACAACAGACCCGTGAAATTCAATACAGGCACAGAAACATTACCTGTTCAAGAACTAGACTAGTGCTTACAAATAAGAGAAGGGGAGAAAGCCGTCATTTAGACCTAAATTTGAATACGGTGTGACGTGGCCTTTAATGCAGACCCTTGGGAATAAACAGGACGGCTGGTAGTTGAAGCATTTATGGCGATTATAAAAATAATCCAAGATGATTTACGTAGTGTGCAACTAGAGCACCATGGTCTTTGACCATGTTAGAGACTACAGTACCTGCTCTGCATAACAAGAGAGTCCTTAAACACTCCATAAGTAGTATACACGTTAACAAGCGTGGGTAAAATAAATTAACAGAGTCTTCACACAGACAAAATAAATGAAACGAGCGCCACAAGCAAAGGTGACGAAAATATGACAGCCTTTTTAATGACCCTCGCACAAACAATGCGCTTGCGCATGATGCGTTCAGGTGTGCTTTCACGCATGATGCGTTCAGGTGTGCTTTCACGCGACAGAAAGCGCAACCCGCAGCCCATAGCGTTAGTCCTATAAGAATTAATCACCAACTGTGTTCGATCGTTTGTAATCTGCACATTCATTATCGTGGCAAGAATTCCTTAGTATTTATTTTTCATTCAAAACGCTTCCATGAATCGAACATTTACTCTGCACCGGGCTGCAGCATTGCAGTGCTATTTGATTTCTTAAAAACGGGATTTTTTTTTGCGAGCGACCCAGGATTGCTGTTACAAAAACAAGCGCAAAGTTGAATCGCGGAAGAGCGAGCATTCGTCAATGTTTTTTCGCTTTCATAAGGACGATTTACCGCACTGCTTGTTGCAAAACACGATACCCCAGCGCTACTTGAACAAACAAGAGCCGTGAGCCAAATATTTATTGCATAAAATAAGAAACGTACAAGAAGTGAAACGGAACATGCGTGTTGCGGCTGCCCGAGCGACTGATTTTTCAAAACTTCGATTTGCGTGCGGCACCATTGATGGCTCGGTAGGCTTTAGAATGTAATTCATTCTAGGCACCATTAAAGAACTTCTGCGCAAAGTCAAAAGCACATACAAATAACAACAAACCATGAGTACTTACCCGGCGCACCGTTTCGTCTTCATCGTCGGCAGGCAAACGTACGATTCGGTGGCGAACTTGTAACTGCGCTCCTGGTGCCGTTGCGATTGCGTTTTGGACGCGTAATATGTCTCCGCGAAGCCGGACGGGGACCGGGGCAACGCAGACAAGTCCACACACCATTCATCAGTCATTACGTGCGACAACACAGCACGACACGTGCAGCGAGTCACCAAGAAGCGATAACACGCACGCGCAGCACCTTGTAGCACACGTATTCCCGACCGGCGCTATCCTTAAACATGGCGTCGAACCGAGGGTTCGATTCGGCTGCGACAGAGGGCAGCACTTTTGCATAAGGCCTATACCGACATCGATAAGCCATGCGACATCACTTTATTTGGCACGCGTGGCTCTACAAAGAGTGAAACCAGAGACTCTGGCAGCCGTTACCTGGGTTTCGCGGGGGCAGCTTCCGCGTATCCGAGTGAGCGAACGCAGCAGCGACGGCAGAAATAAAATGGAGAGGAGCGTATGGCGAAGGGTGACGAGGAGGGCGGCACGCGCAGCTATTCGCAAGTCCAAGTTCCCCGACGCAGTCGGGCAACATCAGTCAAAACAAACAAAATACCTTCGCAAAACTGGTCCGCTGTCGCGGAGGGCGGCACGCGCGGCTATAACGTCACCTCCTCACTGAGTCCCCCTCACTCATGTTTCATGCGTCGCCGCCAGGGCCCTGATAATTTCACCAGACGCTGTTCGGTTCGCCGCTAATCCGCACCACGTTAACGCCAGTATACATTATGTGATTTGCACTTCACACAAGGGCTTTGAATAAGCGCAGGTGGTAGACCCACCACTGAGCTCGTTAAATACACCGACTGCCTCCCCGTCTCCTCGTGTGTTCGGAGCGTAGTCGGGAAGACGCCGCACTGTCCCTCCGTTTCTCTATTCGGGTCCATGGCTCAATTCTTGGCGGTTCCCGTAATTTCTTCCATGTAACATGGCGTTTCCTGCTGACGTGGACACGAACATAAACCTCTACCGCGGACACGATGGTACATGTATACTGTTTTGTAGCAAAAATTTGTTGAATTTGGGCGCGGATGGGGTAAAACACGAAGCCTTCTATATGACAGTCGTACACGCATGCCCAAACCCTGCACAGCTGGACGACGCAGTCTGTTAAAAGGAAGAGCTAGTGAGTGCATGCGCTGTAGCCTTCGACTTAGAAACGTTTATTAGAGGCATTACCTGGGGCCTGAACGAGAAATTCGAGTACACTTATTGCAGCAATAGTCATTACACGAGTTATGAACCGTGTTTCTGATAAAGGTCTTATCTGCTTGGAGACCTCAACGCGAGAATTTGCTGGAGGATGTGCGGAGGACGTGCGCGTGACGAAGGATGTGCGTAGTATGTGTACGAGGTGGAGCATTACGTGCCTGTGCACATAGAAACCAACTCTGCACCAATTCAAATTTTCTGAGTTTAGTGCATCACCCGGTAACCATGATTTACACTTCTAATCTTCCAAGTAACGCATAAACCAGATTAAGTGGCGGCAGCTAATGTTAAGCGGCGCCAGGTTATGTTGTACTGGGGATGTGCATGCTCGCATGCACACCCCCACCTACTTACTCCCAAATTTAGCTGCAGTTTAGAACTGCAGTGCCGTGCTATGCTATTCTGTGACAAGTGATTTTTCGTTGGAGCGTGGGAACTTCATTTGTATAATGCTCCTATGCTCAAAGGAAGGAAGGAGTATTGAGCGTATTTTGGTGCTCTGTGTGCGCGGGGCTCCGCAAGCAACGGCTAATCGCAACATTTTACCTGCGGCCACGTCATGTTCATGCGGATTGAGACTTTTTCATGCATGTTTATTCTACTTCCTTGAATTAGTGGCCCTATCAATTCTGCGCTCCTAGTTTATTTTGCTAGCATAATTACTCATCCCTATGGTTGTTCAAAACAGAGCAGTGCAATATGTCATGTAGAGCCCTTCTACTTGGAAGCTGCCAATGGCGCGAGAAACGCTAGCGTCGCCTTTTTACCTGCCCACATGGGGCCGCTATCTTGCACTATGTGGGCTCCTGTAATCTATTTGTACAAAGTTCGTTGCATACTGTCATCACATTGTAGTCATATCAACCTAAAAAAACTATAATACACCACTTAAAAGGAGAGTAAATTGCATGTACCAAAAATTTCCCCCCACCATTAACATAACGGACGATTTTTATCTGCAAGCCAAGCGAACACCCAAAAAGTCTTTTTGATGTACAAGTGCACTCCTATATTTTACATCATTTGCTCGACACTAAAATCCAGAGCTTGGTTGTGTGCCCAGTCACCAACTTAAAGCTTCACTTTTAATCTTATTTCTTTCCAAATCAAACTGTCTTCGCAGCGTGCTCTACAGACATCACATTGTGCTCCTGTGACAACTCAGGCACGTTTACTCGAAAGCAAGTATAAAGCAGGTGTTTTGTGGTTCACAACAGAGAGCCCCCATTTCTCTCACTCTCTCCCTGCTTTGTGGACTTTCCTCTTCAAGAACTGCATAGCAGCATGATACGTTGTTCCGCATAAAATAATGACAACAGCGAGCAACCGAATAATATGAAAAAAGAACACTTATGCAGGCAGACACTGGCTCTGGATCATGGCGTGGTTAACTCTTTGCTGCCCCAAACAAGAAAATATATAGGTGCGCAAACTGTATTCCCTCCGGGCCACTCGGAACTACACCAAGGTGTGTGTTCCCTGTAACAGCGATATTATACGAATAATCGTTTTGACTAGAAAAACTCTTTCGTCACTTTCCTTAACTCCTTCAGTGAACAACTTGGTGGGCATAGTCACGGGCTTTTTTGCGGCCGGCACACTCAGCACAGCGTCCACCATTTTGTGGCACCTGGTCAAGTTCGCCCAGGAACCCGACACGCTTCAATCCAAGGTGGGTACCGGATAGGGTTATTATTTAGAGTCTTTATGTGAATTCCAGGGAAACGACACGTCTGGCAAAACAAAATATTCGAGGGACGACAAGCGCACAAGCCTGATAAAATATATCCGCTGATGTCCAGATATCGCCGCCAAATTAATAAAGCACAGGCGAGTAGACAACCGCTGTTCAACTAATTAAAGTACTAACAAGGATGGCTGTCCCTGAAAAATAACGGCTAAAGCACTACAAATTATTTTCGCAACGTGTATACAGCCGCGTTACAGGACTGCGCAAAAGCTTGTAAGGTTGGCAAAGGATTTTATTGAGAGCCATTCCCGTTGTGTTCCTTAACTTTAGAACGAAATATCAGCACTAAGAGGGAAAAATAATGTTTTGTGTTGGTGCGATTCAGGGTTCGCAGATTCAAAACGCCGCCTTCGAAACTAAAAGTTACTGAGGATCCCTGGGCATATTGTTATGACATGAGAACGTGAAAGCGTTGTTTATAAAGCAATTATTCACTACTCCCGTCCCGCGGTTTCACCGCAGATGAGCAAGTTCTCCTTGTAAGCGCAGACCCACCCACCCCCCCCCCCCCCCCGATGCACCCCTTGAAGCCCATCACGTGACTCGCCAGGCGCGCTTTCGGCGCTGCGCTCAAGGCCCCGTTTTCAGTCGTTCTGCTCAGCTAGCGGCGGCCAGCGCGGCGGACGCGGCCGTTAAGCTTATAGTCAGCCCACCAACCCCGCACCACCCACGCATGCGCCCCTGGGTTGCGTCGGGCTATGTGACTCGCCTGGCGCCCGGCGAACAGGAACGGTGCGTTCGCCGTGAATGAAAGCGAGGCCGGGCCTCCTGTGAGCTTTGCACGGGACCGAACGGCTTCGAACCGTGGTCGGCAAAACAGCTACACCAAAGGCCAATCAAGCGAAATCAAGACACAACCAGACTAAGCCAAGCTTTTGCTTTGCATTTCCAAGGTTAGCTGAGCTAAACAGCAATGCTTTTTTTTTTGTTTGGCTAGGTTCGTCAACGAGTCCTCTGCCGACGTTGGCGGTAATCCACGTTTACGGTAAACCTACGGCAAGCCCATGTCAGAATCACCGCGGTTACTTGTTGCTGAATCACTGTACATGCTCCTGGGATAAGAATTTTATTTCAGAAGTTGCAACCGGTTCGGATACGATACCCGATACGCAACCGGCGCGGCTGCGGTTGGGCGCATACCGGTTGTGCGCACACGTATCGGTTCCAGTGTTCTATTCGGTCCACTACCGGGATCGGCTCTCCGTTCTTCTGTGACTTGATACTGCCTCCACAGAAGCTGAAAGCCAACTCGGAAGCGAGCAGAAAGGCGCTGTTGTTGTAGATGCCATGTTGGTAGCCCTTCTGTTTTATTTCCCATGCACGCGAAACAAAATGCGTCACGGAAAATCGGCTCCTTTAGGTTGTGTTTTATTTCTCAAGCACTCCCCTTCCTTCGTATTTTAATTATGATTCACGCAGTACGCAACACGACCCAGACAATAAGAATTGAGCCTACACGATGTGTTGCTGCCGGAGGTGTCACGCTAATAGTTCGGGTGCAGAGGCCTCATGCTGATGCACGCGGCGTTTGTAGACCCCTTTTGCGAACGCTACCTGGGCCTGAATTCTGTATACGCTGAAAAGGACGGCCGTCAGTTTGAATAAAGGCATACCGACAAGCACCACATTCTTAGCAATCAAACGTGTCGGCATCGCCTGGTGTTAACGCACGCTACGTGCGTCGCCTCAATGCATGTATACATGGGCGCTCGCTGACTATGCAGAGATGCCCATTCTATAATGTTGCAGTGAGTGAGCATAGGAAAGCGCAAGACCACTTCGGGTTTACCCGTCGCTTTCGACATTTGGGGACATGTTTAAGCATACTTTAGCGCGATTTTATTCCCCAAACCCAATAGCTATATTTTCTCTAGCGGCACTCAGCTGATTTAGCAAAATTTAACCAAGCTATTTCTTTAAAGAAGCCAACACCCAACACATCTTTAGTTATGGTGGCACGTTCCATTACTTTTATAGCTACTTCGGTTGCTTTCCTATGGGGGAAGGGGAATTTGTGATAGCTTTCATGACAGCTAAAACGGCAAGTTGGTCAAGTTGGCATCGATGTTCGCTACCAAGGAAGTCAGTTTGGTACGAACATCGAACAGGAATAAATGAAGAGACGAAACAGGCTGTCGAATTTCAACTGGAACTTTTATTTATCTTGCACATACAGAAGTTTTCGGAATTTTCTCGGTATTAACCGAGTTGAAGTTCTAACGTGTGTTTCATCTCTTTTCCCTTAGTGCTGTCAGATGTTCACTAGCAAGATGAATTCCTAAGCTTTTATAGGTTATATAAATAACATATGGTTACAACACTTATACCATTTCCAAGATTGATCCCGTCAGCAAGGCTGGTGGTAAGAAGCAAGCGTTGTGATCATTAAAGGCATTCCTGCTCCCTCCACTGGCGGAATCTTTCAAATACTACAAAAGTTTTTTTCAGCAGACAGAATTGGTTGATGGCCTGCCGCGGTTTCCTTAGCACCAGGCAGAACTGGTTTTGTGCAGAATTACCAAAACTGTTAGAAGCCCGATGAATATTTGGAAGGTCTGTGAGTCAGCCTCCAAAGGAAGTTAATTTGAGATGACAGCTTGATAATTTTTCCTCAAGGCTCAACCGTTGCTTCCTACCTTTTTTTTTCAACCCGCAAGTGACGTTCTACCAAACCGTCACCAGCAAATCAGCACTTTCAATTAAGGGAGAAAGTGGTATTTAGCTTGAATTGGAAATTGTTAGAAACAGATCCATTGCTAACACCGCCAAATCATGTATCAGGGATGTTAACAAAAGTTAGCTCTTGTACCATAGGCTGTCTGATGTGTTCAGCTTTGGTGCTTATGACTTAAATACATTTCTCGGCATTTGTAATTGCCCTGCAAATATCCTTTGCAAAGAATAAGACGGACAAATAGGTTCTCGTGGTGGAGATAGGGCCCTCATCATTGTAGTTAGCCAGTCGAAAATAGCCGTAACAGGATGCAGGGATCCTGACACGTCTAGCGCTACGCTTCAACGCAGCCGCTGGTGCGTCACTTCGTCCTTCTCCAGTGTTAACTCGCCCTCCCAACCACATAAATCCCAGTGCCGGCGACAGGCGACGGCGCTAGGCCTCATGTGGTTGGGCTCCATGTGGTTTGCCTCCATGTGATCGTCTCCATGTGGTACGGCCTGGAGGCGTGGCAATGGCATGATAAATGTGGATTCCCTTTGGTTAGTGTGCCCTATGAGCATGCAAGTGCAGGGAGCTAAAGAGAGCGCTGCTCTACAGTAGCACGTCGACGGCAACAGGCAAACTTAACACGACCGCATCTCTGCAAGTCGCGACTTCTCGCTGTTTCGTTCAATACCTTCTAAAAATTAGCTGATGCAAAGACAGACATCCCACTTCATGAATGCCTTTTAGATATTGCCGCGAACCATACATTGGGTTTGTTTATTTGTGTTTTGCTTTTACCGCCCGGCTGCGCCGGTCTGTGTTATCTCTGCGCCAAGGGAAGCGCGTGTTCCATTCTTTCTTTCTGTGCCGCATGTGTTATCTGTCGTGATAGGGAGAGCATTCCGATCTAACGTGAACAGCCCAGAATAATCTTCTTGGATCTACTATGTTCTCGATGTGAATCGACGTTTCGAGAACCACGCGCGCCGAAAGATAAAAAGCCTGCAGTGCGGACGCCGGAGCATTCGATTCTGCGACGCTCGCTGACGCAAGTCACTTTGTTGACCGCTGCTTCGCCGCCTCTGTATTCTTTTGAGTTGTTAGGGGAGCACAAGTTCGCTCCAATAAACTTGTTTCTCCTGCAAGACAACTGCGTCGTCCTTGGCTTCGTGACATCTGGTGGAGGTGCGGGGTACGCACCCTTCATGCCCACTACAACCTCGAAAAGCCGCCAAGCCAGTCCAACAAGAGCCAGCCCCCGCCTGCAAGATTTACCGCCCGAGTTCGGTTTGATGCCAGAAGGGCCCAAGAAAAGGAACGCTGCAACCAACACCATGGTACAAGAAACAACGTCGCCAATCATGCTGCAGCAGCCCCGGGAACCGCCATCGTTCCGGGGAGCCCCCGCTGAAGATCCAGAGGAATGGTTGGAGAAGCTGGAGCGCGTGCGGATCTTCAACAGGTGGGACGATGAAGAAACCTTCCGGCATGTTTTCTTTTACTTGGAGGATGCAGCCCGAACTTGGTTTGAAAACCACGAGAGCGCCTTGACCGACTGGACGCAATTCAAAAGCGAGTTCCTTAAGACCTTCACGACCGTGGTGAGAAAAGAACGAGCTGCGATTTTACTGGAAACTCGAACGCAACACCCAAACGAAGGAGTCGTAATCTTCGTCGAGGAAATGAAGCGACTTTTCCGCCGTGCGGACCCAGGAATGACGGAAGAAAAGAAACTACGGTTTCTGATGCGAGGTGTGAAGCAAGAGCTCTTCGCGTGCCTTGTTCGCAACCCCCCCAAGACCGTGTCCGAATTCGCGTCTGAGGCCGCCGCGATGGAGAAGACGCTCGAAATCCGAACGAGGCAGTACGACCGCCCAATCAATGCGCTAGTTTCGGAGACGCTTGGTGCCAGCGCTATCAACTCCGACTCACTACGCGACACTATCCGCGAAATAGTGAGGGAGGAGCTGCGGAAACTGCTCCCGACGCCGCCGCAACCACAAGTCGCTTCTCTTACCGACGTCATTAGAGAAGAAGTGCAGCAAGCGCTGGGAACTTCAACGACGCCAGTAGCACCTCGCGAGCCGCAAGCCATGACGTACGCGGCTGCTGTACATCGCCCTCGCCCACCTGCACCCTATCGTCACGAGGCTCCGTACCGTCGTCCCCTCTCGCCGGCCCGACCACCTGCGGCGCAACCCCCTGCCCCAAGGAAGACCGACGTGTGGCGAACGTCCGACAATCGTCCGCTGTGCTACCACTGCGGAGAGGCCGACCACGTCTACCGTCGCTGCCCCTACAGGAGGCTCGGTTTGCGAGGGTTCTCCGTCGACGCACCCCGCCCCCGAACTGGCCAGCGCCCATCGGAGATCGAAGAGTACCTGTCCAACACCAGCCGTCGACCAGCCCGTTTCAACCGTTCGCCGTCACCCTACCCATACCAGTCGCCGAACCGCCGTAGCAATGCTGAGTTCTCACGTGGAAGGTCCCCCAGCCCACGCGGGGGAAACTAAAAGATGCAACTTCTGGAGGTAAAGTTGCACGATCGCGGAAAAATGAAAACCCTCCAACGACGCAACGACTCGCGGAAGACAGTGACTCACAACATGCCCTCATCCCGACGACCCGACCCAGACCTGACGAGACTCCCGTACACGACGACAGCTATACGCCGCGACGCGCACCCTACCGGACCGAGACGTCCGCTGAGAAGACGATGACAACGACGACGCACAGTGCCCGACCGTCAACACGCACAAGCCGAGATGCGACGCCCCGACGCACCCGGAACTCGAGGAAGGCGGCATCCGACGTCAAGGTGTCCATCGACGGCTTTGATGTAGTCGCCCTCGTAGACACGGGAGCCGACTACTCCGTGTTGAGCGGACCATTTGCGTCTAAACTGAAGAAAGTTATGACCAGATGGGACGGTCCGCACATACGCACAGCAGGAGGCCACCTCGTGACACCAAGTGGAACGTGCACATCGCGCGTCACCATAGACGGCACGACGTACCCTGCGGTGTTCGTCGTTTTGCCCAACTGCTCCCGCGACGTAATTCTCGGAATGGACTTTTTGACGGACAACGGCGCAATAATCGATCTGCAGACGAAGTCGATAACTTTTTCCTCCGACCACTCCATGAAGCCGGAATCGAAGCCCGAAATCCGTGCAGCTGTAAGGATCGCCGATGATCACGTCACCCTGCCACCCCGCGCAAGCTTGATGGTCGCAGTCTACTGTGAAGATGCTGCTCCTGACGTCGACGCTATCGTAGACACCGATCAAAGGGTGCTTCTCAACCGTGGTGTGTCGGTCGCAAGAGGCATTGCGCGCTTCAAGGAACACCAATCCCACATTTTGGTTACGAATTTCACCGAGGAGTACCAGCATTTAAACAAGGGCGCGGCAATTGCATTCCTCGAAGAAGCGCAAGAAGCAAGTGACGTGATCGCGGTCGCCGACTTTGAGCGCACACCCGTTGAAACCTTCAAGCTCCCGCAGCCTTTCGACGTGAATCCGGCGCTACCGCAAGAACAACGGAACAAGTTATCGGCTTTGCTGCGTCGCTATAGCGAATGTTTTTCGTCGAGCGCAAAACTACGTCAGACCCCTCTAGCGAAGCACCGAATAATAACCGAAGATGGAGCCCGACCCACCCGACAGTCACCGTACCGCGTCTCTTCACACGAACGGGAAGCCATCCGGACTCAAGTCGACGACATGCTCAGCGACGACATTATACAGCCCTCGAAAAGCCCCTGGGCTGCGCCCGTCGTACTCGTTAAGAAAAAAGACGGCACATTAAGGTTTTGTGTTGACTACCGGCGACTGAACAAAATCACGAAAAAGGACGTGTACCCCCTCCCCCGAATCGACGATGCCCTCGACCACCTCTGCCACGCGAAGTACTTCTCATCGATGGACCTGAAGACCGGCTACTGGCAAATTGAAGTGGACGAGAGAGACCGAGAGAAGACTGCATTTATAACCCCAGACGGCCTATACGAGTTCAAGGTGATGCCGTTTGGGCTGTGCACAGCACCAGCGACGTTTCAAAGAGTCATGGACACTGTGCTAGCTGGCCTTAAGTGGCACACCTGCCTCGTATACCTCGACGACGTAGTGGTATTCGCCCGGACTTTCGACGAACACCTTGCAAGGTTGGAGTCTGTACTCGAGGCCATTCGTACGTCGGGGTTGACACTGAAGCCTGAAAAGTACCGTTTCGCATACGGGGAACTCAAGTTCTTGGGCCACGTCGTCAACGCCGCGGGAGTCCTACCTGACCCGGCAAAAACTTCAGCCATTGCGAACTTCCCAAGGCCGAAAGACAAGAAGGGCGTGCGAAGATTTCTCGGGCTGTGCGCATACTACCGGCGCTTCGTCGCAAACTTCGCACGCATTGCAGAGCCACTCACGCGCTTGACGAAAGATAGCACCCCTTTTAGCTGGGAAAACGACCAAGAAAAAGCATTCTGCGAGCTGCAAAAACGCCTGCAAAGACCACCCGTGCTCGCTCATTTCGACGAAAATGCCGAAACGGAAATGCACACGGACGCCAGTGATATAAGCTTGGGTGCCGTCCTTGTCCAAAAGAAAAGCGGCTGCGAAAGGGTAATCGCCTATGCCAGCCGTGGTCTGTCGAAGGAGGAGAAAAACTATTCTGCCTCTGAAAAAGAGTGCCTGGCTATTATATGGGCGATTTCAAAATTTCGCCCATACGTGTATGGAAGGCCATTCAAGGTTGTAACAGACCACCATGCGCTGTGTTGGCTCGCCAATTTGAAGGACCCCTCTGGCCGTCTTGGGCGGTGGAGCTTGCGCCTGCAGGAGTTCGACGTTACAGTCGTTTATAAATCCGGCAGAAAACACTCCGACGCCGACTGCCTGTCCCGCGCCCCCGTCGACCCACCATCACAAGACGCTGACGAAGACAGCGCGTTCTTCGGGATCGTGACGGAGAGCGACCTAGCCGCCCAGCAGCGTGCCGACCCCGACTTACGCGTCATAATCGAGTACCTCGAGGGATGCAACGTTGCCGTTCCTAGGACCTTCAAACGCAGCTTATCAGCATTCAGCCTGAGATACTCCGTCCTCGTGAAGAAGAATTTCAGCACCGCAACAAGAGCGAATTACCTTCTCGTCATCCCCGCGGACCTTCGTGACGAAATTTTGGAAGCGTGCCACGACGACCCGTCTTCCGGACATCTCGGCACAGCGCGCACTATTGGAAAAATCAAGGCGAGGTACTACTGGCCCGGCCTTACCTCTGACGTCACCCACTACGTCCGGAGCTGCCGTGACTGCCAACGACGAAAAACGCCGCCGACAAGACCCGCCGGACTTCTGCAACCGATCGCCGTCCCATCGAGACCATTTCAACAGATTGGAATGGACCTTTCAGGCCCGTTCCCTACGTCACGATCACAGAACAAGTGGATTGTCGTAGCGACAGACTACATGACGCGCTACGCAGAGACCGCCGCTCTTCCGAGGGGGACTGCACAAGAAGTGGCGAAGTTCTTTATAAGCCAAGTTGTGCTGCGACATGGAGCCCCGGAAGTCCTAATCACCGACCGCGGAACGGCATTTACTGCGGAGCTGATGCAAGGAGTATTACGCTACAGCAACACGGATCACCGAAGAACGACGGCGTACCACCCCCAAACGAACGGACTAACAGAACGTCTGAACAAGACAATCGCAGATATGCTGTCAATGTACGTTGACGTTGAACATAAGACTTGGGACGAAGTGCTCCCGTATGTCACGTTTGCGTACAACACGGCTATCCAGGAGACGACGCAGCTGACGCCGTTCGAGCTTGTCTACGGTAGAAGGCCAACTACGATGCTCGACGCCATGCTTCCGCACGTAGAAGACGACGACCTCAACGCCGACGTCCACGGATATCTTCAACGTGCGGAGGAGGCCCGCCAGCTCGCTCGAGTTCGTATAACGGACCAGCAGCTGGTGGATGCGGGCCGCTACAACCTCCGACGCCGAGACGCCGAGTACCAACCAGGGGATCGTGTGTGGGTTTGGACTCCCATCCGACGACGCGGACTCAGTGAGAAGCTCCTGCGACGGTATTTTGGACCCTACAAGATTCTACGACGTGTTGGCCAACTTACCTACGAAGTGATCCCCGATGGTGACTCCGGCACATCACGACGACACACGCGGCCTGAAGTCGTCCACGTGGTTCGCTTAAAACCTTTCTACGGACGATGACGAATTTTATTTTCATTTGTTCGGACTGTCGCTTATGTTAGCATCGGGTCGATGCACTCTTAGAGGGGGGGTAATGCCGCGAACCATACATTGGGTTTGTTTATTTGTGTTTTGCTTTTACCGCCCGGCTGCGCCGGTCTGTGTGATCTCTGCGCCAAGGGAAGCGCGTGTTCCATTCTTTCTTTCTGTGCCGCATGTGTTATCTGTCGTGATAGGGAGAGCATTCCGATCTAACGTGAACAGCCCAGAATAATCTTCTTGGATCTACTATGTTCTCGATGTGAATCGACGTTTCGAGAACCACGCGCGCCGAAAGATAAAAAGCCTGCAGTGCGGACGCCGGAGCATTCGATTCTGCGACGCTCGCTGACGCAAGTCACTTTGTTGACCGCTGCTTCGCCGCCTCTGTATTCTTTTGAGTTGTTAGGGGAGCACAAGTTCGCTCCAATAAACTTCTTTCTCCTGCAAGACAACTGCGTCGTCCTTGGCTTCGTGACAATATGATGTACTTTGCGGGGAAAGCACGGGGATCAGTGTTTCATGTTCGCAGTAGTCACGTATGTGCACAAAAAATGCGAAATAACTTGATTCAGTCCATGCACCTTGTCTGTAAGCTGTACTACCACAAGCGCTTTCAGAGATTAGGTGGGATATCGTAGGGTTAAGCGAAGTTAGAACGACAGGCGAAGAATTCATGGAGCTCACTAGCGCTCATATGCTGTGCTAGAGAAGGACCCCAAGAGAAGTAAGAACACGGGTGGGATTTTCATTTCATCTAGAAATAGCTGGGAACTAGGAGAAGAGTTTCAGCATTAGCGAGTGAGTGGCGGCTATTGTGATTAAGCTAAACAAGTGATACAGGGTAAAGATAGTGCAGGCCTATGCGCCAACAACCAGCTACGATGACAGAGCCTTTGACAGCATCTACGAGGACTTCGAATCAGCAGTGAAGAAGGCAAGAACACAGCTCCCGATTGTGATGGGTGATCTAAACGCAAAGATCGGTAAGAAGCAAATGGGAGAAAGGTCAGTGGGAAACTTCGGAATACAACATAGCAACAGTCGAGGACCTACATTGGGGGGATTTGCAGAGAGAAAAAACTTGAGGTTGATGAACAGATCCTTTTACAAACGAAATAGTAGGAAATGGACATACAAAAGTCCGGCAGATACAACAAAAAAATTTAAGGAAGCTGACACAAGCGGATAGGACTTGAAGGTAGCAAATCTCTACGTAACCTTCACGACCATCACGAAGACTTATGTCCACGATTGCAGCCGATTTTTTTCTTCGCTGCCGCAACGACCTTATCATTGTTGCCTTGAGTGTGGGATTTTTATTTTTTGGAAGTGGTGATCATTGGACATCGTCTTGGAGGGGCGCACGCTATGACGTGCACTTGTGGATCCGAGCGAGTGCAGCCACGATTACGGCGAACGTCGGAGTCTTTCTTGCTCCTAGCGAGTGTTGCCACCGTTAACAGAAAGCTGAAATTTTTTTGCCAATATTGGTCAATCTCCCTAAGTGGGTATGCTCGGCTTGACAAAGTAGCGCCAGGTACGGTGGGTGGTCGCCGCGAAGCACGCACACATTAGCGCTCGGCATTACCTTGGTTTCTTAGCTGCCGGGTGGTCGCACCGATCTTGGTCGGTCTCCGTAAGAGTGTATGCATGGCTTGACAAACATCCGCAGAAGATGCTGCGCTGCCGCCGCAAGGCACGCACACACGAACGCTCGGCATTGTCCTGCTTACTTTTTACTGCCGGCCGTCGCCGCGAGGCTCGCGCTCACGTCCGTGCGCTTGGGAATTTCTGGGTGTTTTATCTGCCGAAACAAAAAATTACGATTTCCTCAGCGGCGTCACTGTTAAAACAAAATTGGCTTCATTTTAAGTGGCAACATAGGTATTGTGCAACACGTAGAGTGCTAAGTAAGATTCGGAGCAGCAGTCACAGGATCATGGGACGCAAGCGAAGGCTGCATCTCAAAAGAGAAAGAAGGAAACTCGTGAAAACTAAGAAACATCGACTATATCCAGTCGAAGCCAGATCGCAGGAGTTCAGAATAACTCTTCAAAACAAATTCCTGCTTCTAAACGAGCCGAACGAGGTCACTGTAGACAAGGTAAATGACAACCTAACATCGACACTCAGTAAACCGGCAGCAGCTGTGGGAGACGCAGCATGTAAGGAACAAACTGGAAAACTTAGAAAACGGAGGAACTAATTGGCAAATGCGAGAACATGAAAGCGTCAAGTATGGAGGATCAGATTAAATTAACCGAGCTCTCGAAACTGATTTACAGAAGTAAAACACACGACACCTGTGCATCGAACATGGCAGTGATCGAGGAAACGATCAAAGTAAGAGGAAGCTCGAAAGCAACTAAGGGTAAGCTAACCATAGGCAAAGACAGGATGTGCGCACTCAGAGTCTAGCAGGGTAACATTGCGCATAACCACGGAGCGCGCATAACCTGGACGAGATAATTAAGGTAGCAGAAAGATTCGACACACGGCTGTATGTCAGCGACGTTAGACCAGGGGATACTGAGAGTACAAGCTCAACTTGCGATGTCTCACTAGTAACTAAAGAGAGAGTAGGAAAGGCTGTGAACGGCATGAAATTTAAAAAGGCTTATGGTGACGATGGCCCAACGGTGGATGTTTTGAAGGAGGGAAGAGATATTGCACTTGGAAAGCTTGCTGTTGGGTTTTCGGCCTTTTTGAAGACTCAAAAAGTGCCCATAGCCTGTCAAAACGCCAAGATTATTCTGATTCATAAGAAGGAAGATACCAATTACCTAAGAATTACTTACCCATCAGCCTACGCTCAGTTGTTTAAAAGCTCATTAGCAAAGTTATAGATACCCGCATAGGTGCCAGGCTGGATTCCCAACGGCCCAGAGAGCAGGCGGGATTTAGGAAAGGGTACTCAACCATGGTTGTAAATCAAGCGATAGAAATATCCACACAGTACACTCAACTGCTTTACATGCATCTTGTAGATAACAAGAAAGCCTTTGATTTTGTACTTACCGCAGCCGTTTTAGAAGTGCTAAAAGACAAGCGAATAGAAGAACCCTACATAAGACTTTTAAAAGACACATGCAGCGGCAGGATAACCCTCCACAAGCAAAACGATAAATTTCCGGTGTGAAAGGGAGTAAGACAAGCAGGTACTATCTCTACAAACCTATTCACAGCATGTTCGGAGGTGGTATATAGAAGGCTTATGTAATGCCTTCGGGAATTTAGGGATGCAATAAATTAAATAAATGGAATGAAATGCTAGACTGGAGAAGCATAAGATTAAGGATAAATGCGGTATACTTGAGCCATTAGAGGTATGCACACGACATAGTCTTGCTTAGTGAGACTGCAGAACACACATAAACTATGCTTGGGGAACTACAATCAGAAAGCATGCCGGTAGAGCTAAAAATAAATAGGAATAAATCGAAATTACCAGGAATAAGCATGACCAAAACGCCCTGTCCAGCTTAGGAAATGAAACGCTAGGAGAAGTAGAAGGATATAACTAACCCGGACAGATGGTTAGTGCTGACCCCACCCACGAGAAAGCTATCGGTTGAGGAGCAATCGGCAAGCACTCCCAAAAAATAAAAGGCAACCTACCTCTGTCACTCACAAGAAAAATTTACAACCAGTGCATACTGACGGTGATTATTACATACGGTGCTGAAACTTGGCGCCTTTCTAAACGACTAGGAAGCAAACTTAGGTCAGCTGAACGGGCTATGGGACGAAAAATGTTAGGAATAACACTCACAAACGGGAAACGGAGTATCTGGATCAGAGAACAAACTAATGTAGAAGATACCACAGTTTAAATAAGGAAAATGAAATAGATTTGCGCTGGCCATGTAGTGAGATGAACCGACAACCGTTGGGCAATTAGGGCAACAGAGTAGATACCAAGAGATAGGTATAGAACAAGGGAGATGCCACAAACCTGATGGAGGGAAGAAATAACGAAATTGGTTGGTAAATTTTAGACTCGAGCAGCGCAGCACAGGAGCGGTTAGGGATCAATAGGACAGGCGTTTGTCCTGCAGTAGACCTAACTAATAATGATGACGATGATTATTCGAATTTATTAAAGTTGCTTTATTGCGAAGGTATTCACTGAACTTGCGCACAAAAATTGTATTTTTAATTCAGCCCACAATTGCAATTACTGGTTTGCTTATGATGTTACGATGTTATTACAGGTCCAACAGGAGATAGATCAGGTGGTGGGCAGGCAACGGAAGCCTACATGGGAGGATCGCTTGCGTATGCCCTTCACAATGGCCTGTGTCTGGGAAATGGACCGCTGGAAAACGGCTGTTCCTTTGAGCCCTCCAAGAGAGTGAGTAGTGTTTGGGTTGCCATGCTTACTGTTCAGCATTTAAAACCCATCCCTTCTCATGAGCCATCAACATCAAAATCGAATTTTATAACAAATCTTCCAAAGCTCTTTTTATGTCGCTGAGCGTGTTAGCTCAATCATTGTAAATACAAGTTATCAGAGCATGCCGTAACTTTCCATTGCTTTTCACCACAATGTCACAGGAATCAAACGATTGACATCTCAACAATCGCTCTTTAGCCTACCTTAAGTATATCCTGCTCCGACTCCGCAAACTTAGGCGGGATGAATTCAGATTCTTTGAAAACTCTTTATTTAAACTAGACGATCTTGTGAAGTAGCACTTGAAAGTGTCCAGTGGCGAGAATGCCCTCATCTTTTGTGCCACTCATAGATTAGGGAGGGTCAGAACACCATCGCTCAATTTACGCCGTTCAAAAAAGGTATCCTCTAGCTACCAGGATATGACCTGCGACTTTGTGGACAATCATGTACTCGCAACAAGATTGCCCTGATTCGTAAAAATCCTCATTATCCAGAGAAAACGAACTGGGTTCAGGCATATCAAACTTTGGCACTAGCCAATTCGTTGGTATTCCAAAAAGGTATAAAGATCAGCTATTTTCATCAGCGGTTAAAGATTAGCGATTAGCAGCAGCCTTTTATCTTCGCGTTCGCATTAAACTTGCGCCATCAGTAAACCCTTTTGTTTCTGCTGGGTTTAGAGGAGCACGAAAAGACTCCTGTTTTCGGGGCAGCTTTTATCTCGCGTCTGTTTAAAACGATTGCTTTCTACCATAAGAACAAATCGAGCTCGTATTCATAATAAAAGAATGGTGCTGCTCTCGGTTATGTACAGGCACGGAGAAAGGAAATGCGAACAGAAAAAGATGAACTAGAACACACGAAAGTGGAGAATACTGTCGGTGGAGGTCTATTCATGGCACACTATTCGTACATTTGGAAAGCCACATTTCCCACCTTTGTTGCTGTAATTAGGCCACGCGTCGATTTGACTTGAACAGAAGGAAATCGCGCTATTTGAATTTCATGTATGTACTTTCGTGATGGCGTTGCATTTGTGCATACCTGTACTTGCCTCTTACCTCAATTTTCGCTCAGGTTTCTTCTGTGCTAGATAATGTGAGTGTATGAGCTATGGCAGCTGCTTTGAAACCTTGGAATGGTCCTGCCTCTGTATACTTCGTCACCTGTTTGCTCAGACCTTCGCATGCCTGCCCGTCGAAGCCTTCGCCTTCTTTTGTGCAAGGGCCTATGCGCAAGAAAGTTCCCCTCATTCGCGCTTCAGCATCGTGCGCCCAAACGTTGGCTTCTGACAACTTGCTTCGGTGAAAGACTGCGCCGACTTCGGCAATGTGGGAACGACAAAACACTTCTGCACATCCTCTTGGAGCACGCACATCACACTAGCTCACGCACTGAACTAACAACAAGCTACGCGAAGCTCAACCTTAGCAACCTGTAGCCATCAACTATCCTCTTTCTGGCGGCCCCTCTATTTTTCTAAGAGAAAACCCTTCAATTCCTGGTGAGTTTTTTTGAAACCTCTGTACACTCCACCCTCTTAAGTTTCCTCGCCTTCTTATTTTTCTAGCCCGATTTGTATGTCATCCTTTGAGAAAAGGTTACTCGGCCGTATTCCCTTCCATCTGCGCCCCCCCCCCCCAAAAATCCGACCCCTTAATTGCTAACTTCACTGCAAACGTCGTTAAAAGACAATAGTGTTATGCCACCCGCGCCACGCATATGCTTCTCTTCTCTTCCCCTCCAACCCGTCACGCCCCTCGCTTTTAATCCTCCCACAATAAACAAAGCAGTTATATTTTCCGGCGTTCCACTGCTTACGCCATGCACAGAACCTTTCCTTACTGCTGGACTGCTTAGAATAGCAACCCAAGAGGGCGCCCCAAGCGCATTTCTGAATTTTCGGGTTAAACTATTTTTAGGCATATTGGTATTTAAATCGCAAAAATCAAGCAGCCATGCATTTGCACTGCAAGTACGCGGTAAATATAACCCACGTATTTATGTCTTCCCTCCAATAAACTTCTTTTTTTGCTGACCAATGTTCACAAGTATAATCATTGCAAACAAGCTTGGTAGCTTGTAAATTTTTTGCCTAAATAAACGAATTCTTTTTCTTCCTACCGGAGCAATGCATAGATAAAACGACAGATAAAAGTTTGGACGGGTGGTTGAATGTAGCGACGAACAGGTACACTGGCTAAAATTTTCGAGTTTGGGTAGCCCAAGAAAAGTTATAAATACTATCGTTTTTAAGTAATTCTGCTCCTAACCAAATATTTCTTCCGGGTTTATGGTGTTAAATGCGCATTTGTTTCAGGGCCTCTCAAGATGTTGTTGTAGATGGGCTCTACATACCGAAAGGAACAGTAATTATGGCGAACTTCTGGGCGGTTCATTTCGATCCGAACCTTTGGAAGAACCCGCTGAAGTTTGACCCCTCTAGATTTCTCAATGAAGATGGCTCCCTGATGGCCCGAAAGCCCGACTATTTGATGGCCTTCTCATCAGGTAAAACCTCAACTCAGAGGCTTTGGAAGTGCTTCGAAGAAGGCGGGGGGGGGGGGTGGCTCACGACAATCAAGGATGATTATTATGATGATGATCATGATTAAGATGAAATGAAAAGCTTTTTTACAGAGGTCAGCCCTGACTTTTCAAATTTATTATTGAATCAAACACCATTTATTTCAAATAACCGATGTGTATCCGTTTTAAAAATTTTACATTATCTGAAAATTAAAGCTGTTTTTGCTTAAGGAAGAGCTATTGTTCTGTCTCCGTGGAACTATAATTGCACGTGCAATTCGCTTTGACGCGTGATACAGACGTCGCGGTAAGTGAAATTAGTGATAGAAAATCGTTTACTCCTTCTGACGGGAACAACAAAACTCTAGTGATAGTAATGTGTCAGTGGCAAGTTACAGGAAGAAATAGAACAAGGCGAATCGGCGGTAAATAATGATAAGGCTTTGCAAACGGAAGGTATGTTGTGGCAAAATTACACGGTGGTATTGAGCCTTGCGCTTTGCATCACTCCAGAAGTTGTTTTTAGCCAGCTTTATCTAATAGTTCCAAGGCCTGAGGGGGTGGCTGAGGCAGTTTTTTTTACAACCTAGGGTACTGCCCCCCATGAGACCCACCCCCCTTTTTTGGGAGCCCTTGTCTGAACTTACTGTTTTAAAAGTCAGTACCAACAGCAGATAGCTTGGCTTGAACAGGGTTTTTTCCTACGCACAGACTGGACATGAACAGCATGACCAATACTGTTTGAAATTTCTCTAATTGTTGCCAAATGTACAGTGGTGTCTGAAAAAAACGAAGGCGGCAGTGGGTCATTTTCAGTGGCAAAAGTAATAAATTTCTAGCTTCTAGGTATGTCAACTTTTATGGGCGCTAATAGTCCTGTATCGCTCTATTTATGCCCGGTCTCGCTATTTCTGCCCGTACAACAAGAAACGTCTTTACGCCAGATATGCTAAATTTGTATAGTGGTTGGCACTACACGCTACTGTAATATCTGAGCATGGTTCAAAGCGGAACCCCAACATCAGCAGTATGACACACTGACAATGGTACGATAAAGTGTCGAGAGAAACCACAACTCTTTTCGAGAGTCCAAGGTTCCAGACTTTCAGAAGTGGCTTGAGTCATTTTTTTTTTAAAATAGGGCAAAATTGGCTGGTTAAAGCGTGACTTCCGTAAATGGCAGTTATGCACCTCCCGCCGACGCTATCCCCCTGCTAACACACCAACGCTATCAAAACCGACAACACCGACCGACAACGCTATCAGCACCAACACACCAACATCGAATATATCCCCCTGCCCACCAACGCTAAGGAGACCAATTCTCTCGCCAGTAGTTCTTTCTTCCACAAGATGAATCCCTCTGTCAAAAAGCCGAGGCGAGGACCTCGGGACGTGTAAGAATTTTTAATGGCGGATGGAATTTTACGATAATGGCGACAACACTATTTGGAGGCAGCTTCTAATGGCCACTTCTTCTTCGTTTCTGATATTTTCTACATCATCCCGGCCACGCGGTAAATGAAGGAGGATATTGAGCATGACGTGAACTACTGCAGTTTTCAGCGGTCATCAATCACTCGTATTTTAACACTTTCATCCGAAGTCACGTGATCAGTTCATTGTGGTAACAGTCCATGTCCTGTCCGTGTTGGCCACATCATGGTAGTCTATGGAGCCTTCTTCTTCCGTCTACGCTTGAAGCGTCTGTGCCGAATTCGCTTTGAGGAATCAGACCAGTTTACGCGGGGAATCTGGACCATTATGTGTCCTGGCAGTGGTCGCGCAAGCTTTATGTGGCATGTGCGGCGGATCGATTGTATTGTAAAGGAAGTCACGTACCGGCTGCACCTTTCTATGCCTGTAACGATCTTGCGTTTCGGTGGAGACTTGTTTAGGGTGCTTGTACCTGCTGATCGTTGGGCTGCGTGTATTCGCCGTTCCCTCAGTCTTCGTTTCGACTTTGGGATCTTCAAATGGTCACATTTTACATTGACCAAAACAATCACCTCCAAACCCGACATTCCGCGGTAGCAACATATTGTTACGTGGCGGTAGGACACAGGAAATAAACCATGGAAGATGCGAGTGATGTATTTACACTATTTACACGATGTCGGCTGGGAGGTAGCCCGCCCAGCTGGGTCTTCTTCTTCAGAGGCTGCGCCGATAGCTCTCGTCGTCTTCTTCCCGTGACACATCCCCCTCGTCGAAAGCGACCGTCCCGGTCGAGGCCTTAGTACTTGTGCAGATGCGGTGACGATGCGAGATGAGAGGAAAACGGGAGTCCTCGGCGCCACGGATGAGGATGATTCGTCGTGGTGAGCACTGGCCCCAAAACAGCAATGTCCGCCGACGCAGTGAAGCACGTCAAAGGCCTCGGAGGCGCGTCGGAGTTCAGGGCAGGGGAACGGTGTCGTCTTCTGTTCAGATCGTGGCTGGTCACGTCGTTTGGTCTCGGCAAGTCACAGGCTGGGGGCACGGGGCTGGGGAATGGTGCGTCCATGGCTCACCGGGGCTGGGGCAGGCCGACGCGATCCAAGACCCATGAGCGATGTTCAGCAGCTGAGACGAAGCGAAGCTGGGGCCAGGATGGGGATGATCTCCGCAACCTCCACCAAAACATGTTACGTGGCGGTAGGGCACAGGAAATAAACCATGGAAGATGCGAGTGATGTATTTACACTATTTACACGATGTCGGCTGGGAGGTAGCCCGCCCAGCTGGGTCTTCTTCTTCAGAGGCTGCGCCGATAGCTCTCGTCTTCTTCTTTCCGTGACAATATATAAAGGCTCCGTGCATGAGATGATATATCGATTGTTCGGAAGGGGTGCTTTGTTCGCCTTCGGTGGTGCTTGTTAGCCTTCATGAGGTTGATCATTGAGCACCGAACGTGTTTTCGTGCCATGACAACCATGCAAATGCGATGACTCTTGAAGTGAATCTACCACGTTGTCGAAGATATGGCTCCTCGTCATCCTTATTGGAGTTACTAGAGCCAGTTCGCCGTTCAGAGCGTGTACTCTCAAGAAAGCTGTTTTCAATCCGTCGCCTGGGCACGGAACAGTAGCAGTTGCCTCTTATTTTTTTATTGCATTCAGTCCTCGTTTAAACGAAGTGGCTCGTTGAGTGGGCTGTGGCTTTTCACGATAATTGAAAGTGTCACCAAATCACTCTGCTTGCTGGGAGAGTCATTGCTCTCCACTGCCATATCATCGTTGTTGGAGATACCTGTCTGTTTTTCCGGTGCTATCGTTACAATCTGATTGTTGGAATGGGCTTGCAACTCTGGAAACAATCTGTTCATTCTAAATTTCGTTAACACGATAGAATTTTCGAATTCGTATGCGATTTCATATTTTTCGGTGAAATGAACAAATCAACAAGTTCTTCAATATCGCCGTCAAGCTTCTTTAAAATATCATGTGCTTGGAGTCAGCTTGTCTTTAGGAAAATGAGCTTACAGATTGATGGTGAATCGGCGCTCATCTCAGTTCTGATGTCTTTATTCAGTGTGGTTACGTTATTGCGGATGAGGCTTCATCTGTGGCAAAGGGCTTCCAGGTCTATTCTCGACGTCGTTAATGTCTACGTGGTCGTCAAGAAGGATCACGGTCGGTGGAAGGTCGAAGATGTTGTCCTTGACTTTCCCTGGTTTCCGCGAGGCGTCCGCCAACAATCGGTAAAAGTCGTTGAGGGCGTGGTTTCCGGTACACGTTTGGTGCGTCCTCAATTCCTTGGGTTTTCTTCGCAGATGCTTGTGGCCAATGGTCAAGAGCAGGAGTCCAGTGCCATCGCAACCTTGTCACTCACGTCATCGTTGATGGCGGTCTGCACACTCCGTTCTTCAATTGTGTAGATCTTCCCATCCTGGTCACGGCACCACTTTGTTAAAGAACCGAGGCGAGGACCGCGGGAACTGGGGGAATCTTTAATGGCGGATGGAATTCTACAATGATGGTGAGAGTAGGAGGCAGCTGCCGAGCTACCTCTTCGTGTAATATTTTTAACGCCCTCTTTCTTTTCTCCCAAATCTCCCCTCCGTGACTGCCTGGACACCCAAACTCACACCATGTGGGACTTTCCTATTAACCTCTCTCCCCCCATCTCCAGCGGTATCCCTGGGAGGACGTTCTGGGCAGGTCGCAACCGGCAGGGCAGCTATATCTGGTTGACCGAGCCGCCACAATCGTTGCCAGACTTCAGCCGGGGGCCCCCTACATACCTAAACAGATCAGTGCAAGTTGAGCGACGCAGCAGCCGCCACTCTCCCCTACATGGTTCAAACACGATTTACAACAACATGCTCGGCGGCGGTGATGCGCCGTGAGATGACAGCGGAGTAGCGCGGCCGCCGTGCTTTTGCTGATCACACGATTACTTCCTGAGACGCAGCAGCTATCCGCCGTGACTGAAAAGACTGCAGTTCACGCTGAGCACAACATTTTACATTAGGGAGTATAGTAATCGTCAGCCTTTGTTATTTCCTTGTCCTTGTCATTTTGGTCTGCTAGCCTGCTTGGAATTGCTTTCACACTTACCTGACGCAAAATTCACTGTCAATGTAGGTTTGAGCCAGGCATGCATTAATTTTATGATATAACGTAACCATGACGTCCAGCTCTCTTACCTGAAAAATTGAAAGAAAGTGAAGAAGCGGTGACGATTTCCCGTCCTGTATTTCGTGGCGCTTGCGATTTAAAAACTGTATTCGTTAAAAGTCGCTTATCGGTTTTTAATGTGTTTTTTTTTTGTTTCTCGCAGGAAAGCGCTCTTGCCCAGGCGAAATACTCGCCACCATGGAGGTTTTCCTCGCAGTGACATCATTCCTTCAGCGGTTCCGCGTGATACCTGAGGGAGAAATTCCTTTCGACCTCGATGACCCGAAAATATTGACGCGGCATGTCGCATGCCTTAAACTGAAATTCCTGCCTCGACCATTGGCCGACTAGAAGCCACGTCAGCGAGCTGCCCTCCTTTGCAACAAACTGATGGCCATTCTTTCCTAATTCTATTACTTTGAACTGGAACCGGAAATTAAAGCAATACAGTTTCTTACGGGAGACCCTGAGAACATTTACTAACGCTGCTCACATCCGGAATCCCCATAGAGCACATTTAGCCATTTATTTTTTACTCACTTTTTCGCCACGGTGTTTTCCTCATTTTCTCTGTCCCCTTCCCTTCCCAGTATTCTGTGAGGGGTCCTCTTGATGAACGTTATCACCTGAAGCAGACCCCTCCCGACTGCACTTCTAAAGACTATAAACCACAGAAGTATGTTTACCAGCCCCGACGCTCCTGCCCTGAACTGGCATAGACCAGTTGATATTGTTACGTGGCGGCAAGATGAAGGGGACAAGAAATGTGAGAGATGGGGAATGGAAGATGTATTTTTAAATCGACGCGAACTATGTACGAATGGACACGGCAGCTCCAGCCGGGCTGAGTGACGCACACCCATTTGTCTTCGTCGCAGGAAGGGGCAAACATTATGAGACACTGTCCGCGCTATATCCATCTTGTGACATTTCCCACCGGAATCCTCAGTAGGTAGGCGATTTTGGTGAGCACGAAAGACGACGTGGGATTATACAGTAAAATCTTGGCCATCCCGAATGGCGATGAGGAGCTCGTTGAACACTGGTCCTTTAACTGCGAGCCTGCGACGTACGAAAAGCAGCGACAAATTGATGAGGGTGATTTGAGTTCACATGGCCCTTTATATTTTCTGACATCCTCGACTTGCTTCCGCGGCCAGGATGGCCGAGTGCTTCACTTTGTCGAAAGCACTCTGCAGGTCCAGTCCCACTATCGCCTGGTTGTCCTTCGTCGTGTTGTCTATGACCTCTGCCTCCTGTCCCAAGTCGGCTCCCTGCGGATGGGGGAGCGTACGTACAATTACGTGCGTGACTTCCCCTCTGGACGCACGGCCAAGATTCAAGCGGGAGACCACTCTCTGGGCGAGCGGAAGATAAGAAGCGTGGGCACGCCCCAGGCCTCGGTGATATCGCCGCTGCTATTACACCTTGTTATGATCAGAGTAGCGAGGCGCTTGGAAGCCATACCCGAGGTTCGACACACCATATACGCGGACGACATCACGCTGTGGGTGCCGGGTGGATGCGGCGGACACGTTGAGTCTTCCCTGCAACAGGCGGTGGACGCCATAGAAGACCAGTTGAGGGGCACGGGCCTGATCAGTTCCCCGAACAAGTCGGAGTTACTGATAATCCCGCCGAAATCCAGACCCAAGCAGGAGAGCGACATCAGCCTGCGCAAAAGCAACGGGCAGGCGATCCCAAAGGTAGCCAAGATCAGGGCGCTGGGGTTCCTGATCGAGCGCAAACGCTGGAACAACGACACGGCCACCCGACTGGTAGGCAAGGCAGCGGCCGCAACGCAGCTGATCAAGCGAATGGCGAACAGAAGATCCGGGATGAGGGAGGACAGCCTGCTCAGACTTATCCAGTCCTTCGCAATAAGTCACGTCGCCTACGCGGCGTCCTTCCACAACTGGTTGCTTCAGGTGCGCAACCACCTGAACGTGGCCATGAGGAAGGCGTACAAGGCAGCCATAGGCGTACTCGACAGTGCGTGCACGGAGAAGCTCTTCCAGCTTGGAATACATAATACGCTGGAGGAGATCATGGAAGCCCAGCGGGTCGGCCAGATAGAGCGGCTCAAAGGTTCGCGAACGGGGAGGACTATTCTCGCCCGGCTCGGAATGGAGACGGTGGCCGACCCTCAGAGCCTCGGCAAGCAGGAAGAGCGCGAAGTCCCGGCGGCAGTCCGAAACGCCGTCCGAGTGTGCCCGTTACCCAAGAGCATGGATCCGACCCACGACGCCTACAGGAGAGCGGCCAGAGCGAAAGCTGTGTTGGAACATCACCTGAACGTTCCGGGTACCAGATTCGTCGACGCCGCAGAGTACGGCGACCGCCGGTGTGTCGCGGCGGTAGCGATAGATAGCAAGTAGTGATAGCAAGTAAGCGCCTTGCTGTACATCATGGAGGCACCTCGCCCGAGTGGGAGTCACACTCAACGACGCCAAATGCGTATTCAATGTTCGAGAGCTCATATACTTGGGGTACAAGATTGGGCAGGAAGGCATCCGACCGGATGAAGACAAAATCAAGGCAATCACAGAGATGAAAGCCCCGACGAACAGAACAAAGTTGCAGAGAGTACTAGGTATGGCAATGTACCTAGCTCGGTTTGTTCCCAACCTGACGGAGGTGTTACAGCCTCCCACTCTGCTCCTGTCTAATAAACAAGAGTTTGTGTGGGATTATTATCGACAAACCGCTTTTGGAAAGCGGACGCAACTTCTCACAACAAGCCTATCTCGCTGTCTATGGCCATACCTAGGAAAAAGTGCTTCTTTATTTGGACTTGGAGCCGTTCTTCATCAACGACAAGGCAAAGGGAAGTGTGCATTCATGGCCCACGCTTTTCGCCTGTTGACTGACACAGATAGACGCTACGCGCAGATTGAGAAAAAAGCTGTAAAGCTTGTCTGGGCTTGCAAGAAGTTCTCAGACTACCTCGTCGGTAAGCAGTTCTGTATGGAAAGCGGTCACAAGCCGCTCATTCCAATATTCACCTCCAAAGCATTGGATGGTCTCACGCCAAGGCTGCACCGTCTGCGGATGCCCACTCCTACGACATAACATTCGTGCCAGGGAAAGAACTTCTGGCTGCAGACGCAATGTCACATGCACGGCTCACAGCTACCGATCCCTGAGATCTAACGGAAGAAGTCGAGACCTTCGTACGTTCCGTGACATCGAGCACGCCGATTAAAGCGCCATGCCTGCATTGCCTGAAGGACAGTCAACAGTAAGACAGTTTGTGCATACAACTAAGGAGGTTTTGCAGCAAACAATGCCCACCTAGAAGCGACTTGCGCCCGAAGACCTAGAAATTCTTCCAGTTCCAGTTCGACACGAAAGATGAATTTGTGCGTAGAAATCGAACCCACCTTATTCCTCTCCCTCAAGCTGAGCATGGGTCAAATCATGAAGCACACGGAGCTTCACTGCAAGATGGAACCACTAGGGAGGAAGGGGTATCGAGATGTCAAGATGCATCACATAGCCATAGCCACTGTAGCCGCTGTGTCATTCAGCCGGAGAAGTACACCGCCTGAACTTCCTCGCTCGTTCATTTCGGAGGGAGGTCTTGCATGGTTAACCTTTAATGTCGAGTGGCATCCACGGCAACATTGCAGGCAATTGGCGTGAACTGGCACTGCCAGAGATTTCTAGAACTGTTCGCTCTTAGATTAAACTGGTGATGATGGTAATGACGATGATAATAAATTTATTTTGCCCAAAACTGGGTGAAAGGAGGAAAAGAGAGTTGTAGCCTTTTTGAATTCCTCCGCATCAGATGGCCGCCGGCAGCCCTTGGGTGCGAAAGGCATCTTCGGCCAGTTCTACGATCTTGACCTGTATTTCGGGGTCGGAGATAAGCAAACAGGTCTCCCACAACTCCGCAAACTGGAGACGCGGAGCTCCCGAGTGACGATGATGATGATGATGCCCTCAAAGTTTTTGGCCGGGTTTCCCTCTGGCTTATAGCGTACACCTGCGACCTTCCTTCAAATACTTCGTGCCGCGTACCCAACTTAGGGCAATGACGCGAAATCGGAAACTTAAATGGCATCCGGAACCTGCTTCGCAAAATCGACGCTCCTGCTAATTCAAAACATAAAAGCGGTGTGTCGAACCGAAAAAAATAGCGGTTCGGTTACGATTCTGGTTCAGACAAAATCATTTCGTTCCATTTCAGTTCCTGTTCGACAAAATCGTGTACCGAACCGGTTCGCGAACCGGTTCGGGAGCTAGAACCGGTTCGCGAACAGGTTCGATAAGTTGAATTATCACTGCAATTAGAAAAACATTTGGTAGTTTAAAACGGCAGTGAAATCAAAATACAAACAAAAATTCGTAATGCTGCTATTCCGCAAGGGCAGTGGCGCAATTGCAAAGCAAAATTTAAATAATTCCGAGACAGACAAACAGATGACGTGGCGACGATTTACGACATACTTTCTCGCCAAGACTTTATGTTGTACTAGCGACTATTCATAAAGCCACCGCCAAGAGATATGTCGGTGGGATATATTTTCTGCCCTTTCCTTTTTTGTGAAAATCGCAATCGTCGCTATGGAATCGCCCATCGCGCTAACCTTTAAGCCATAAATTTAGGCCTGCGTACTGGCACGTTCAAATACCAGCGCTTAATATACATGGCGCACATTTTTTTATATTTGTAACAAAAGACAAAAATCCTACAAAAGGCACATAAATAGCACCAATGAATTAGATTAGTTGGTCACCCTGAATAATTTGTTTGCTGTCACCTTATCGAATGTGCTAGCCACACTTTTGTTAAAAGTCAGCATTAGTTAACGCTTAGTCACTGCATGAATGCTCTGACCGCTGCAATTCCTTTTGCGATAGCTATACCGGGTGTGTGCATTACAATCAGTATGTCATCGTACCGCCTGACCCCCGGCCATCGTTCTGTGTGCTACATTGCGGAATCTTGTAACCGATTATGCTCTTACAAAATTAAAGGGAAATTTGACGCTCGGAGCATGAGATGGGACTTTTTTGTGTAGACGCTCTTTAACTCGTAGACAGCAGTACTCCGCTCCGGAACGAGTAGCAGTAGAAGTAATGTATCACGTTGGGCAGTCAGTACAAGTGCACCTTCGAAAAAAGCAGATCTGAAAGATCCACAACTGCAGAACAAGCAGAAAAGATGATCGCTGGGCGAATAGGGCAGTGTGTGGTACCGGCCTGCCTTTCTGCACGTGTCATTTGCTTTTTAACTGTTTCTGCTTCCGAGACAAGGGAGAGGGCTGCAGTTTCTTGCCAGGGGATTAAATGCGCACCTTAACTGTTTTCCCTGACATATCTGTTGTTATTTGTATCTCTAAAAACGCAGCGTGTCCACTGCACTGTCCCCAAAAACAGACCACGGAATTCACGTCTTCGTATTGATGACACGTTTGGTTGTGAAAGGAAGGGCAAAAAAAAGTATACAATATCCACTTTTTGGTGCTTTTTTTACTTCTAGGTTTTACTTACCTTTTGCGTAATATTTTAAAACAACGTGTTTCGCCTTTTCTTTTTTGTTGTTTTCCGTGTCAACATAACTTTTTAAAACTAGAGCATTTGATGCCCCGTGCAATATCTCTGCTCCGAGGCGCAGCTTATGTTGCAGGCCGGCAGACCGATTTTAATGAGCTGGTGATATTGTTACGTGGCAAAGTTGCAACAATTTCTAAATCAGAAAAAATTGGGCCCATCTCCCCACGAGGGGGGACTCGAGTAAATGCGTCGCGTAGGGGGTGGGTGTATTGCGTTAACGTTAGTGTTTGGGGGGTGGTGGTGGGGTGGTAGTGAATGTGTTAAGTATTATTGCTTATTACTATTATTATTTCTTTTATATATTAATTATTACTTTCGTGATTTTGCGACTCGAGTCCCCCCTCGTGGAGAGATGGGCCCAGTTTTTCTTTTTTTTTTGTGACGCAAGAAGTGAAGGCAAGGAGTAGGTTGTTGTAAGTCGTTATTTATTTATTTGTTGCTGTTGTCGTTGTATTGGACGCTGAGAACGACGGCATTGTGGTCGCTAAAGTGTACTGTTAAGGGGTCTTTAAGCAGTGGTCGTGCGTTGCAACAACTGGTGAAGACGAGATCGATGCAACTGCTGCCGTGTATCAGCAGCTTCTTGGCGTAGTTTGAATGAGTCAAGGATATAAGGCGCGTTCGTAGCCTTTGATTCTGTGTCGCTTTTGTGGCGCAGTGGGAAGAACACCATGTACCTCGCGTTCAGCCCACAGGGTCGTGGGATCGAAACCAGGCGCCGATAACTATTATTTTTTTTTGTAGTGTAGGGGGAGGGCTGCGGACGGACAACAACGCTGCACCTGTTGTTGAGAGCGAGGAGGGTACGGGGGAGAGACGCGCACCTGCGCCTCGCCGCGACGTGTGGACGCCGCCGCCGACGGTCGAGGGACATCGTGCGACTAAGAAACGCTCCGCGTTTAAAAAAACTGGGAAGCACTGGATAAGGCAGCAGCCTGAGTCCCGGGGCCAAGCGCTGTCGTTTTCGCGTCTTCCATCGGCGGCGCAGCGCCCACCGCATGTTTGGCGCGAACAGGGATTGCCCCGTCACATGACCCCCGACGGAAGAGGCACCGTCTGGGTGCTGTCTAAGGAGATCCGGTCGGCGGGGGCTGATATGGCTTGAGGCGGGCGACATGTACAATGCGGGTAGGCGGAACAGTAGAGGACGAGTCCCCTGTAGAGACGGTAGGAGCAACCTCACACGTCACATCTGTGACGCGACGCAACACTTTGTATGGACCAGAATAGGGTTGGAGCAGTTTTTCGGACAGGCCAACACGACGAGTGTGGGACCAGAGCAGGACGAGGGAGCCCGGAGTAAAGTGGACCGTGCGGTGACATTCGTCGTGCCGCGTCTTTTGTAAGACTTGCGAAGCAACGAGGTGGTCGCTAGCCAGTTCACGCGCTTGGTGGGCGTGAGTGATAGCATCGCGAGCGTATTCAGAGGAGCTGGCGGGAAGGAGCGAGTCCAAAAGCAAAGCCGGTTCACGGCCAAACAATAGATAAAATGGGGAGAAACCGGACGTGTCATGGCGGGAAGTATTGTACGCGAAAGTTACGAATGGTAATGCAAGGTCCCAGTCTCGGTGGTCAGAGAACACGTACATAGACAGCATGTCGGTCAGCGTCCGGTTCAAGCGTTCGGTGAGGTCATTACTTTGCGGGTGATAGGCCGTGGCAAGCTTGTGTTTTGTCGAGCAAGAGCGGAGGATGTTGTCGAGAACTTTGGACAGAAAGTTTTTTCCGCGGTCAGTTAGAAGCTGGCGTGGAGCGCCGTGGTGCAGAAGGATGTTGTAGAGAAGAAAGTCAGTGACGTCAGTCGCGCAGGTTATTGTAAGGGCGCGGGTGATGGCGTACCGCGTCGTGTAACCTGTCGCAACGGCGACCCACCGGTTTCCCGCTGACGACAGTGGGGAGGGACCAAGTAAATCGAGACCCACCCGGAAGAACGGCTCATGGGGAATGTCGATGGGTTAAAGTTCTCCAGAAGGAACTGTGGAAGGCTTTTTTCGACGCTGGCAGCCGTCACACGAGGCAACGTAGCGGCGTACAGATCGGTAAAAACCAGGCCGGAAGAACCTACGCCGCACTCGATCATAAGTTCTAGTTATTCGTAGGTGGCCTGCGGTGGGTCCGTCGAGTAGCTGGTACAGGACGGTCGAACGCAGGTGGCTGGGCACAACGAGGAGGAGGTCCGGACCGTCAAAACGGAAGTTATGGTGGTATAAGACGCCATTTCGTAGGTTGAAGTTGCGCTTTCAAGGATCGGGTGATGAAGAGGTCAGGTGTTGAATGAGGGAACGGAGCGACGGGTCACGGCGCTGCTAGTCACCGATGTGAAGAATGTCAGATATTGCGAACACGCAAGCGACATCAGCAGGTGATGTGGTCTCAGGGGGCTCAACAGGGTGACGTGAAAGGGTGTCAGCGTCTTTATGCAAGCGACCCGACTTATAGGTGACGGAAAACGTATATTCCTGCAGACGTAAAAGCTCAGCGACCGAGCCATCCAGTGTTATCTCTCAAGTTGGTAAACTAGCACAGCGCATGGTGATCTGTGATACTGTAAAATGTCTGCCGTACAAGTAGGGACGACATATTGCGAGAGCCCAGACAACAGCAAGGCACTCGCGCTCTGTAATTGAATAGTTGTGCTCGGACTTGGACAGCAAATGGCTGGCGTACGCAATCACGTGGTTTTGACCGGCTTGCGACTAGGCCAATATGGCGCCGATCCCGTGGCCGCTTGCGCCGGTACGCACTTCGGTGGGAGCGGAAGCGTCGAAGTGTCACAAAATTGGCGATGATGTTAGAACGGAAATCAAAGTGCTGAATGCTTGGACTTAATCGGGACCCCATGTTTAAGTGGCTCTGTTCTTCAAAACATCCGTGAGAGGACGAGCGACGTGGGCAAAATTTTCTACAAAACGGCGAAAATAGGAGCAAGGTCCGACAAAGCTGCGGACATCGTGAGTCGAGCGCGGCACGGGGAAATCGGTGGCGGCTCGAACTTTGTCGGGGTCGGGCTGAACTCCAGAGGCGTCGACCAGGTACCCAAGAAAAGTTATCTGGCGGTGGCCAAAGCTACACTTCTTGGAATTTAGTTGAAGACCAGCGCGTCGAAATAGTTCAAGGATATCTGACAGGCGCTCCAGGTGTGTCTCAGATGTGGGTGAGAAGACGATGACGTCGTCCAGATAACATAGGCACGTGGTCCACTTAAAACCGCGCAAAAGGGAGTCCATCATTCTCTCGAATGTGGCCCGGACATTGCACAGACCAAATGGCACAACCCGGAATTGGTAAAGGCCATCAGGGGCCACGAATGCAGTCTTTTCGCGGTCTTGCTCATCAACGGCTATCTGCCAGTAACCAGATCTGAGGTCAACCGATGAAAAGTATCTGGCACCATGCAGGCAGTCGAGAGCGTCGTCAATGCGCGGTAGGGGATAGACACCTTTTCTCGTGATCTTGTTCAAATGCCGATAATTCACGCAAAAACGCCAGGTGCCGTCTTTCTTCTTGACTAAAACGACAGGGGATGCCCACGGACTAGAAGACGGTTCAATTATGTCCTTTCTGAGCATTTTCTCTACCTTTTATTGGATCACGAGGCGTTCAGAATGAGATACGCGATATGGCCGTCTTCGCACCGGTGCTGCATCCCCAGCGATAATGCGTTGCGTCACAGCTTGTGTCGTACTCAGGGGACGGCTGCCTAGATCAAAGATGTCTTTATAGGACGTCAAGAGATAGCGAAGACCGTCGGCGTCCATTTTCGAAAGATCGGGTGCGATCATCGCTGCGACTTCATTCGCTGGGAGTGATAACTGCACGGTGGGACCCAAACAAGGTGTCCCGGGCTCCAACGGGGTAGTGGCGGTATAAGCCTTCCAAAGGGCACAGTGATGAAAGTGTCATTCCTTTCGGTAAAACTTGAGGGAAGGAACCGAAGTTGAGGAACGGGGGACAGGTCTTGTTGTGAACAATAGTTACTATAGTATGCGGCATAGTAACATTGCGTGTCAAAGCACATCCAGAATAGGTGAAACGACGTAGTCGCCGTTTGCAACAGGGGAGGACGGGGATAAGGAGATGTAGCAAACAGCGTTTGGGGGCAAACGAACGTGTTCGGTGTTGCAACAGCGAAGCTGGGGTGCGTCGGAAGAAAGAGGGAGAGGAAATCGGACGCGGAGGAGTCAAGTAGAACAATCGATGAGAGCGGCATGCTCGGAGAGAAAATCAAGGCCCAGAATGACATCGTGAGGACAGTGTTAAAGTACGGTAAACAGAACGGCTGTTTCTTGGTCAGCGATGCGTATGCGAGCTGTGCACATTCCGACTACCGGAGGCGTGCTGCCGTCGGCGGCTCGAACTACACGGGACGTTGGCGGCGTAATAACTTTGTGGAGACGGCGACGAAGGCTCGAACTCATAACGGAAATCTGGGCACCGGTGTCAATAAAAACTCGCACTACAACTCCATCGACAAGGACTTCAAGTACCTTGTGTATGTTCGGCAAAGTCAGTAGAGGATTTACAGGCCGGTTCATTGATGCAGCGTCACCTCCTTGAGCTGCATGACTTAGTTTTCAGGAGGGGGTCGAGAGTAGTCGGCAATGGGGGAGGTGTGGCGAGGCTGGGGTGATCGGGACTGGCGGCGTTGCGGCGGCGGCGATCGGTTCAATCTGGTGTTGGGACTGGTAGAGTTGGGCGGGTTGAAGTCAGTGCGGGAAGAGAAGCAGTTTTGCCGGTGATTGGAGTAGCCAAAGGGTGGTCGAGGGCTGTAGTTGGCGTAGCCGTTGTGTGGTATAACCGTTGCGTTAGAACGTAGACCCAATCGCGCACACAGAGTGAAGGCCGAGGTGGGCTATTTCGTCGCGTACAATGTCTTGGATGGTGGAAACGGTGTGGAGCTCGTTCCGATCCGGCCCGTATAGCACCGCAGTAGTAGGGGCCATAGCCTCTAGTTCTCGGCGCACGATTTTTGTTGTATCTGCCGACAGCGGAGCGGGTCCTTGTAGGCCTGAAATACGGGCTAGTGGACTTCCATCTTCACATGAAGATGTGACTGCTGTGTGCGGAAGCCTTGTGAAGTTGTGGGCGATACGGCGTGCTTTGGCCTCTTCGAATCAGCGACATTCCGTAATGATGGACTCCACTGTAGCACAGCCTTTGCACATAAGAAGGTGGAATGCGTCATCCGCAATGCCCTTCAGTATGTGGCCTATTTTATCGGACTCCGCCATGGTACTGCCAGCCTTCGAGCAAAGGGCCAAGACGTCCTGGATATAGGCGACGTAAGATTCGGTCGACGTCTGGGCGCGCGATGCGAGCTCCTTTCGGGCAGCAAGCTGACGGCCAAGAGGCTTTCCGAGTACCGCTCGCAGGTTCGTTTTGAACACCTCCCAACTGGTCATTTCGGTCTCGTGCGTCTCAAACCACTTGCGTGCGGAACTTTCCTCTTTCAGGTAGAAGACTGCATTCGCGAGCATGATGGTAGGGTCCCACCTGATGTGAGCGCTGACACGCTCAAAGAGGCTGAGCCAGTCGTCGACATCAACGTCGTCTGTTCCGGTAAACAGGCCAGGATCCCGGGGATGAGACACAATGACGAGGGGTGTCGTCGACGCGGTCGCTCCATCGCTCGGCATGGTGACACGGGGAACGGAGTGTCCACTACGAAGCTCCGTCGTGGGTGGAGATGGTGGAGCACGCCCGGGTTAGGGTACGGGATGAGGTGTTGACTCGAACTCCGCAACCTCCACCAAGGATGTTACGTGGCAAAGACACGTAAATTGGAGCTATTTATAAATCATAATAAACTGGAAAGCACTGGATAAGGCAGCAGCGTGAGTCCCGGAGCCAAGCGTTGTCGTTTTCGTCGTCTTCCATCAGCGGCGCAGCGCCCACCGCATGTTTGGCGCGAACAGGGATTGCCCCGTCACAATATTAAACATGGATCAAAATCTCGATACATGGACGTTCTCGATTTCCATCTACTTCAGAGAAACGGTCGTGGGGAAGGGATATCGAGGTCACTTATGGTCAGCAGCAAACGGCTTAGCCACTGAGCAGCTCCTACGGTAACACTTGTCAAGTATTAACAATTTGCAGGTGTAGGACCTTGTAAACAAATTATGAAATGCAAAACGTTTGCACACATCCGGTGTGAGATTTCGCTGTTGCGCAGTGGAGCTCTCCTGCAGCCTGATTGCTGCAAAGAAGTCGCATCTAGAGAAGGGCAAAGTCGTTTTATATCCCCTGCAAGCTGCCGAGAATGACATTTCGTTTGGTCAGCTTGCACCACGCTCGCGCTTCTAGCAGCAACAAACCATTGCTACATTGGTGCTCATTCATTTCCCCTGTTGTTACATAGAGCGTTATAGTGCTCAATTGTCTGGAGGGGAAAGTGCGCGAGCGGGTGCGAAGTTGATGGAACGTGAAAGAAAAAAAGTCCTGAATTGCATTGACTGTGCAATATCAACAACGGTGGGTCGAACCGTTTCGGCATGAACCGGTAACCGTTATTTCTTTTTTTGGTTCAGTCCGGTTCGGGTTCAGCGTGCTCAAAAAATAACGGTTCGGGTTCGGGTTCAGTTCCGGCAACAATGCTGGTTAAGTTCCGGTTTTCCGTTCGGTTCGGTTGCGGTTCGACACCCTGCATAAAGGTTGCGTAAGGGTGCCGGCCTCGCGCTGTAAGGCGAGGAAACGAAAGGGAAGAGATGCAAGCATGATGCAGCTGAAAAGAACTAGGTCGAAGCAATTAGCGCCAAACGACAAAAACGAACGAAAGCGAAGAAACCGACGCAAGTAAGATGTACCAGTAAAGAAGACGTTTACAAGTATTTCCAGGCTTCCTCCTTGAATGCACGTGTGCATACTTGAGTGCCCGGAGTATTTTTTTTTTTTGTTTTTAGCTTTAGTTTTATGTACCTCCCGTAACAGGATGCCATGCCAGTCACGGATATCGGGTACACTACGATCTCACCAAAGGCACCACGCATTCATAAAAACACAGTTACCGTCAGCTGCATTAGGGGCATATTTGCACCGAGACTACGTTTCCCTTGCGAACAACGTTACATGTAAAAAATGCAAAAAAGGAAAGTGACGAAACTCAAAAACTTCCGCAACTCCATCAAGTTTTAATTATGTCAAAGCATATAAAAACAAATGCCAGCAGTCCCAAAAGAGTTACTGAAGGATGCCTTCACTTCACAATAATACGGTTTATTATTAGTGGTTCAGAAAGTATTTTCTGTACCTTTTCTCTCTGTTCATTCGTTTCGCCCGTTATTATGTTTTCTGAAAATAAAAATTTCGACTGTAAGTATAAACCGAACTACAGCCGACATTATATCTCGATAGAGTCTGTTTGCACGTCGTTCTGTCGCATCACATAACTAAAAAGTCTGGTTTCACGTAACATAGCATAACGCAAGTAAGCCTATACTGGACTCAACCTTACCTTAAATATAACTTAACCTAACCTACTCAGACCTAACCAGACGTTTCTTCATTTTAATTAATTTAAAGAACCTGATGCGAGGGGACGACCTGCACTGAGACTCTGCCTTCTAGCTCTGGCCAGCTATTGCTTGTAGGTACGTAGTAATCTCATCGAGAGAACCACTATCGTAACCGCCTTCGAAGGCTGAAGAAGCAGGTTCGCATCAGCGCAAGACATAAATTACAGCCAAGGTGCAGCCTGAACCCGAGCCTATTCCATTTTGGGGCTTCCGTGGTCTGTGAAAATAGTGGGCATGGCGTCCGCTTTAGCTACGGGGAACCTTCACGAGGTCCCCTATGAGAAACTTACCTGACCGATGATGGTATACGTTACCCTACAAAATCTTGCAACACTTAAAATTACACTTCCTTCTGGGCTTTTTGGGCATACGCTAAATTTTCTCTGTGCAATTATAAAGGGTCTCAATGTTATCACAACCCTGGTATATTAAATATATGCCACAATAAATACTAAATTTTCAGTGATCAGCCTGTTAGCATACCATCTGTATACTACTGTAAGATAAATCTGTAGTATTTGCAGGTGTTTCGGGGGCGAGTTGTGCAGCTGCATACATTTTAATTGATATTAATTGGCCAGAGCTCACACAGAAATGAACCGTCTGTTGTGCCGGAAGCCGTAAAAGTAGACTGTCCACGACCATGAGACGATCTTACCGGCATATTTTGCCGGCAGTCGGTATTTTACAATCTGACGATTTGCGGCGTTCTTTAGCGTGCATGCTTTATTCGTATGTATTTTAAGCCAACATCTAACTCAACCAAACCTAATGGAACCCAACCGACAAGGGCAGGTCCAAAACTAACCTAACGTGCCAATGGGTGTACTGAAGGGCTTTTTGGTACATCTTTAGCCCTTAAAAGCAGCGTGGAAGACGGGACTGAGGAAAAAACAGACGACACAGCAGCTGTTAGGCACTGTTTTTAAACAAAAACTTAACCTAACTCACCCTATTTTATAGAAACGCAATGTCGCAACACATCCTAGGAGATCTGTATTATGCACGCATCAATGAGTGTCTGAATTTAATGCAGCATTTATTAGGCGAAGAAAAGCACAAGGAACCAAGTTAATACAAATGGAAAGGAGGGCGAAAGGAGGTGCGGTCGAAACAGCGAGGCGCAAAAACTGTACCACGCTGTTACGCGCAACTTGGCTATCTGAAGACTCAAAAATACTAGCCACAAAGAAGTAAGCCTGTAGAAATAATCAGGAGACCGTGTCGGCCAAATATCCCTACCAGCTCAAGCACCGGCGGCGGGCCATACATTCTCTTCCATATCAAAATGTCGCACAACTATCGGTGATTGTTATAACCATTGTTGCTTTTTTCAATTTAACGTAACCACAATTACTCGTATATCCGCATGAGAAGGTCATGTCACCGGCTCCTAACTATTAACTTGAGGCAGAGTGACACGCGGTCTTTTGCTGCTAGTTTTGTCCATCGAAAATGGCGGTGACGGCGGCCGCACAGTGCTAAAACCGCGCCGTTATTTTGCAGTGGAACCACACCACTTAAGGAGCAAATTATAGGGCACACATTTAGGCCCTATGAAACTTAAGCATTTGTTTAACCGCCAAGCCCAACTCGAGGCGTCGTACAACAGCGTCGTACTACAGCGGCTTCTTACTGCACCAGCACCACCTCACAATGCGGACGCAGGCGCCGCCACAATCACCGCAGCTCTCATCTATCTGCCGCTTCCCTTGCTGCAGCTCCGCTGGCCCCTTCGAGTCGCGTGACGTCCTAGCCACACAAGTGCAGGACACGTGCACAGGTGCCAGCCATGCACATCTCTCCCTTTTCGGGTCCCCAGTGCAGCACTGGCGCCAGTCTCTCTTTACCTGTGCCAGTGTAGCACCGTGCCCCTTGAAAGAACGTAAGCCACCCAGAATACCCCCTCCGTAGCCATAAGACTTTTCCACGAACCACGTCGTCGATGCGGACGTAAGCCACACAGTGTACAAGCCCCCCCCCCTCCCCCTATACTGGCACTGCGTGCTGAGATGCGTGCACACCGAGGCTAGACGTGAACAAGTCCGCTCTAAAGATGCGAGGCCAGATCACGTATGCACCCCCTACGATGTAGAAAATCCAAAAACATTTATGTCCAATCGTCGAGTGTGCTCCTTCATTAGCGTTATCTGCATTTTCCATTTGTGTATTTTAAAAGCAGAGCTGTTTAAGCTTTTAGTTTCGCCGTCCCATAAAAAAATACCACGAAAAAAATTGGCTTCAATCCACGCTGTGAAGGTGGTTGGAAGGCAAAGCTTTAAACGACACCCCATCAAGTGCCCATGCGACGTCACTTGAATTCACACACCTGGCTCTACAAAGAGTGAAAGCAGAGATTCTGCAAGCGGTTTCCTGGAATTCGCAGGGACGGCGTACCGACCGCAGGAGCGTTGGCCACGGTCGGGCTAAAGCGGCGGACCACGCCGCCTCTGTAGCCCGGCCGTGCGTCGGCAGAAAAGTGAGAGGACCGCCTTTCGAAGGGTGAGACAGCGAAACCTAGCCATCGTGATGTGCTAGTTAGGGGCTACAGCACCGCGTGACACAAGCGTAGACACCAAAACAATTGGCATGTGAGCTTAGTGATTCCCATTTTTACCAATTTAAACTAGTTACTTTAGTAAGTTTGAGACTTGCGAGAAAGCTGAGAGAACTTTTATAATGGCTTTTTATCAGATCCAGTTGCTTCTTTCGCCTTTTAAAATACTTCTTAAAACACAACCGAATTGGTGTTCACCAGTTTAGAAAACACAGCCCCATTCGTGGCAAGCAGCGCGCAAAAGGTAGCGTTTCTCTAGCGGCCAGATGCCGGTATGTGGTCTCTACATTTTGTTTTCCCACCCTGCAAACCAATCCTTAACCTATCTTTGCCGTACGACTATTTATTTCCATCGGGTCCGGGTTACCCAGGAGGTGCTATCGAACAAGTTAATCAAGCCATGCGAAGGAAGCGCGCAATAGATGCGAAGCTGCGCCAAAACAGTCCCAAAACAACCGTCGCTAAAGCAGACGACGGAGCCGTACCGCCGACACGCCCGCCGGCGAGCAGGCACCTCCTCGCGGGGAACACTAGGTAAATTCACTGCACCATCTCTAGTCTTTGAATGAAACCCTCCGCCCCCTCCCTCCCCCCGCCGCCCCCTCCGGAGCGTTGGGAGGTAGAAAGCTTTGATGTTAAAATCAGTGCCCTTCCTCTGTGAAGAAGGATGACCAGCGAAGCTGTGCGCAGTGCAAGCAGTGCATGAAATAAAACACGTGTGTTTGTAATTTGCAAATAAAGGGGCCCTGAAAGGCGTTTTGAGCACACTAAATGAAGTAGCGCAATCGTTAAATTGGGTCGTCAACGTCATCTGTGCCAAGTATTATTCTTTTACGCGCAGCGGAAAGTTCACACTTTTGTTGCAAAGTTTGTCGCTTTTTTCTCACCCTTCCTTCGTGTTTTTCGGACGCCGCCATCTTCACATGTCTACATAATCGATTCTCATATATTCGTCATCAGCTAGACATCCTGCTATTGGACGGCTTTTTCACGCAGTTCCGGCAAAGAGATGAGTCGTCTGCTCAGCGTCAGCTCGCCGGCTGATCTGCCAGCGGAGTGCCGGAGTGCTTGGACATTTTACGACAAACGAAACAAGTGTAAACAAACGCTTAACCGTTTGTATTGAATGCAACACGGCCATAACACGACTTGGATATTCTCTTACCAGAGTACGTTCCATAAAGAAAGCGTTGAAGCCCCGTGGCACTTCTTTCGTGCAATCGCAGAGAACGCCCTGAGCCGAATGCCCGGGTTTGACGGATACATTTCATTCAACTTCAAAACAATCCAGAGATGCGTTTCGAACGAACACAACGTCACAACATGCGTTGCAAGTCTGAACCGCGATTGAAAGACGATGGGTTGCCTGCTCCTGCCCGTCGTAAATTCAGCACTCACCTCGCGCGCGGTTTGCGGGGACGAACAGCAAGTCACTTAACTCTGGTGCGCAAGCCGAAATGGCTTTTAGCCACGCACACTGCACATACCCCATGCGAGGTTGAGTCGTACGTCGCTCGAGAAAGATAATTCAGAACATGGGAAGCACTATCCACCCGCAGAAGCACAGTCGCATTTCATCGCGAAACAAAGGCGTCCACAATACACACGCCATCGCCTCCTGTAATGCCAAACGCATCTCACACTTCCCAATGGGAGTGAGTGGTACGCCTGCAGTGCCCACATGTCGCGAGATGGGGCCCCGAGCTGAACCGGGATCACGCAACCATAACTGACTTCGAGAGCGCTTTGTGCCTTGTTGCCAAGGCAACCGATGTTTGAGATTGTCAAATAAATGGCGTCTCGCTCCAGCGCTAGAAAGCTCAGAGCCGCGCCGGGGCATGTTTTGCCAACGTTGCCGCTCTCCACCACGCGTCGCCCCAAGCTGAACTGGTCACATGATTGAAGCATTTTGTGCACGGGTTCTGTATCGGTTTAAAATGTCTATTTCACATGCCGCCGGCAGGAATTACCACCGCCGCAAAATAAGACCCGACACCAGCGGGGCCACATCTGATACGGCGCTTTTTGGATAAACAGTGCGCGGGGCATGAAAGGGACCGAGCGCAGGATCCTCCCCGAGCGGCTCCGAGTTCGCGCCGATAAAAAGTCACGTGCCGCCGATAGCAACTGCACACTCCATGCAAGTGCAGCAACGTACACCGCGAAAGGGCAAGGCCAGGCCGCCGCACAAATGCGACCAGATTTTTCGTTCGCTTTTCCAGCCTTCAGCAGAGTGCGGGATTCATGGTGTCAACAAAGCTCGCCCGTAGCAGACGACAGTCTGAGAAGCGCAATAGCGGAAGTACGTCACCGCTGAAGAACGCAGCATCATGGGAGGGAAGGCTCTCGCGCCGTCAACAGCGAAAGGAGGAGGAAACGCGGCGCGACGATAATGCGCGGTTTTTGATTTACGATTCCGCAGCTAATACTCATCGCTCTAACAAAATTCTTGCGGGAGGAGATTGCTAATAGATTGTCTTATTTGGTTACATGTACATCCATGCATCGGCGGAAGGTATTTCAGGACCCATATAAGCATACTTTCTACCTAATTAGCTGAATTAAACTTTGAATGACTACAATTTTGTTTTAGAGGACAAGCATGACACAGTCCTTCTCATTCACGCGTCGTGGCCACTTTACGGCCTGCGTAACGCACCACCGCTCCAGCACACACGGTACCGGTCCGTGAGACGTCCACGATCACATCTGCCCCAGAGTAACGCGTATGTCAACGGTGAGGGCGTTCCGCCTCCCTGCGTGTGCGCGCCACGCACCCCAACTGCCATATAACAGCAACAGCTCATGCGGGCGTGCTGACATCAAAGACACCCGCCAAAACGTCGCTTGTGGAGCCTTGCATGTAGAAGGGAACAACACCGGTCGGAAAGTCACTCCAAGAGCCCCTGAAGAAGTAAACACAAAATGACGCTGTAGCTATAATACCTTTTGCTGTGGTGTGGTTTTGCTAGAGGGAATTTACATATTATCGTTGTTTCCTCACGTCAGCGTCCCAAGCGGGCAGGTTACTCTTCATGCAGGAGGGCGTTCGCAAATTGCACAATCGGCTGATAACAGCGCCAGCGCCGTTATCACGCGATTGCGCAACTTGCGAAAAGGGCATCGGTTGTGGCGAGGAGGAGGCAGAGGGCGGTGCCAACAAAAGCGGCCGCAAAACCGCGGGAACCTGGGAGATTAAACACACACGGCTTCACTGTCAAAGCAAAATCAAAACACTAGGAATCGAACTTGATTTGATTTTGATTGTACGGTTTAACGCGCCGACGCAACGCAGGGGATGAGGCGCGCCGTAGTGGAGGGCTCCGGATTAATTCTGACCACCTGGGGATCTTTAACGTCCGCCGAAATCTCGTACACATGGGCGTTTTCGCTTTTCGCCTCCATCAGAAAAGCGGCCGCCGCGGCCGGGAATCGAACCCGCGACCTCGTGCTCAGCAGCGCAACGCCTTAGCCACTGAGCCACCGCGGCGGGTTAGGAATCGAACTTAAACCACGACATGCGAATTGGAGCACAAGAATCATTCGCGGCTTGATGCAGTACAAGCTCGGGACGTGGCATAGCTGGAAATATTTGCTTCGTAATTTGTCACAGCGCATTGAGTTGAAGTCTTGCAGTGCGCAATTTCTGGCCGTGGTCAGAGAGCAGGTTTCAACAAAACAAAGTTACCCGAAGGTAGAAATTAATCAAAACGACTAACAACACCACAGAAGAGCGCTACTCGTTATACGGCAATTCCCAGATAGCCAGTTTGCTCCTTTTTAATGTTCTAATAACAATTCCTTACAAGTTGTGCACTGCTGTGCAGAGACTCAGATGCGCAACAAACGAATGTGACTTAACGAAAACAACTTCCGCAGAGTGCGGAAGAGCAGGGGCGACAGGAGAGGTTCTGGCTTCACGTTGTCTTTATGCCAGCGCTCTCGGCCACACCATTGCGTTCTTCTTCTTGGTCGGTGCCACAACGAAAGGGCAGGATCACAACGGCCGCGCCATGCAACACACCGAGATGGAGCAGGCCGATGCAGCAAATTGGTAGGGAAGTACATGGTTACAACAGCCTATCTTATGGAAATGCATGCGTTGTAAACTGCACTGTCGTGATGCATTGAAATGCGCACAACGGAGCGCGTGGCTTTCAGTGTATGCCTAACATCGTAGCGACGAGCCGCGTATGCACAGTACGAACAAGTTCGTGTCCAACGTTGGCATGAAAACGCTATCGCTCGGTGTGTGAGCACTTTTGTTTGTCTTCCTGCTGCGTTCGGTGCCCGCTCACGCCAGCGTCATCTAACGTATTCGCTGCGCTGAGTTAAAACGGCGCACGCAGCTATGTTCCTTTCATTTTTTTATTTTGTACTAAGCACCCAACATACGATGGAAAGACTATGCCTTTTCCATACCGAGGTTGGTCACGAACTCTCGTAACTTGTTTCTACTGCGCATACGCGGCCCATCACCAGGATGAACGATACAGTTTCTTATTACTATACACACTAGAGAGGAATCTGGCACTAGCGTCTATGGCTCATATCCAGGCCGTCGTGTCGTCATGGGCCGCCATGATATGATGCGCTCGCCTTAGTTTCGTGATTGGCTTGCATTGAAACGTTTTAGTGGCCGTATCAGTGCCACTAAAGCGAAAAGAATGGTGTGTTATATTCGTGGATAATAAAACAGGCTGTTCTAAAGCTAAGGGAAAAAACCAAAGCGTATTTTTGCCGGAATAGCTGTGCGTACTATTCTGCAGGGATAGGTTTTAACAACAATGTTAACGTTTGGGGAAAGCTCACTAGAGACTCTTATTTTAATACTGTTACCATTATTTCAGTAATAAGGTATTATAATAAGGTGTTTAAAGAGATTATAAATGTTCTTGAGCGTGTCTATAAAAACGTCGCCTTCGTGGTGAACCGGTGCACCGACCGTCAGCTACAGCTTAACAGAACTTGTTGCTGAGCGAGTTGGTTCATGCTTGAAGAAAAAAGAAACCGTGGCGTGAAACAGTCGTCGACGGAGACAAGGTAGGACGGATACAGGCGCCCGTATCTGTAGCATCTTGCCTTCGTCGAAGTGCGTTTGGTTTGTTTTTTTTCGTCGCACACAATTTTCGCGCCGGCATATCTCCCGCTCAGTCATTTGCTCCTTCGACTCCAGCATGACCAACGTTAGGTATACTATCGCGGACTGCCTGTTTTTTTTTTTTTTTTTTTTGTTGTTGTTGTTGTTGTTGTTGTTGCTATTTTCACCGAACACGCAGTTTCCACGCCTCACGGTTACCACAGAACAGGCAGTATTTCTGCTTCCTCGTAGCTCGTAGGCCTGTTTATGCATAGTGAAAAAAAAAATTCACAGCATATCCACGGGGTGAATGATGATGAGTGGGCGAAGCTCCTGAGGGGAAATCATCGGTAAAACCGTGACTCTTCAGTGAAAGTTCGCCCACTACATCTGTGTTTGAACGTAACTTCTAGAAAGTCTCGCTTAAAGCGCGCGTCGGCACCTTGGGGCTGAGCTCGCCTGATGCGTTTTGCAGACGCCTCACGAGCTCTCACTGCATCGGGGTCTGCCTGCCGATACGCGCGCTTTCTCGCCGCTTCCCGTTCTCTGACGTTTTGGAGATCCTCTTCGCGCCGCAGCCGTGCCTCTTCGCGTACGGCAGGGTCCTCGCGCCGTTGCCGTGACGCTTGGGCCTCTCGTTCTCGAACGCTGGGATCTTGGCGGCGTCGTCGCGCAGCCAGACGACACGCTTCGGCCTCCCGCTCTCGTACGGCAGGATCTTGGCGGCGGCGTCGCGCAGCTTCACGGAGCGCTTCTGCCTCGCGGGCTCGCACATCTGCAGCCTTATCCATCGGGCGACTCCGAGCGCGCGCCAACAGCGAACGGATTTTATTACAACGCTCCCCGCCATCTAGTAAACAATCCAAGAACTAAACTAGATGTAGCCACGCCATCTAGTGAACAATCCAAGCGCATCTTTTCATCATATACAAGTACCGTCATCTAGTAAACAATCCAAGAACTAAACTAGAGGTGGCTACATACATACGTCGAGGATGGACAGACCCACGCCCTAAGGAGCTTCGCCCCTAAAAGCAAATCCCAAAAACCGCGTAAGAATCCAATTGTCATGCCAAGCCCAAGGCAGAAGCTGTGATCTTCCCATCACCCCCACGACGACATGGATTCCCAGGCGCAGTTTTCTCTCTAGTATACTTATTAAGAAACTCTGTGGGATGAGCGGCATGTACTGAATGTCACGTGGTCCGTTTGTATTTTATTGTATCACAATAGCACAGGCTTGGTGCATATTCGAGCCCTCTAAAGTGACGTGTAATCGCAGCATGAAAATTCATTGGTGGTCACAGCACATACTGGACATGCAAGCGCGTGAAATGCTTATTTCCTGTTTCGGATCAGCTGTTGGAGTGTTTGATATTACGAGAGTTTCTCGTCGTAGTATTGCGTGCTAGGGGAGCAATGATTGAATCTAAATACAAAGCCTAATCTAATCAAAACCTAGATTCGCTTCTACAGGGAGAGTACTGACTGGGCTACCTACTATTCTGTATTGGCAATTGAACGCCTGCTTATAAGCGTGTCAAATAGGTAGCCAATACAACACTCGGTAGACAATTGGCTCGGAGGATTTTGGGAGGCCTTGGAAGTGGCGGTGAAACAAAGGTATGAGTCGGGGTGAGGCGACACTCCTGCCGCGAGTCGGCGTAAAGTATAAGAATTGCGACGACTTATGAAACCACGAATAGCGCGCTGTCAGGTCCGAAAAAACATTCCGCAATTTTTTCGTCTGCCACTATATTTTTTTTCTGGCCGAAGCTGCGCGAATGAATTAGTGAAGCAGGTTGTTGCACCCACCCTAGAAGTATCGCGTCCGTAGGCACCTGATCACAACACACGGTTCAAAAAAATGGGCTTCGGGAAAGATGTCTCTCTATCCTACGCGCGCCGCACTTAGACAAGCTGAGGACGTCCGGTTAGGAATGGTTGCGAGGCGGACGTTCAAGAGCATATCACTTTTTAATGCCTCCAAAGAATAATGCAGTTAACACAGGTCGATGGACCCCTGCCACTCTAAATCGGGCGTAGAATACCACTACTTTGCCTTCCACAAAAAACACCGTTTGACTTGTTAGCGTGCGTTTGTCATAAAACTGGCTCCACTATCCGCAGGTAGGCTTTCAGGGCGACTAGCCAACGACAATGACAGTTTCCGTCGGCCAAACTCAATGGATGCATAGAAGCAGTTCACCCTCGATTCACCTGTGGCTTCCTCTCTCCTCAGGTGCGGGCTTCAGGGGTATGAACGTTGTGGTGTCAATATTGATGGCAGTCGCAAAAGTTTTGCCTTAACAAGGGTAAACACCGGTTGACGGCACTTTCTAAACAAACCGGTAGATGTTCGTTTCATCACTACATATAGGCATTGAACGAAATGATAAGAAAAAAAACTTAAGAAGCTTGCACTAAGTCGGGCAAGGCTTAAACCATAACGAAGATGTAGGATTTCCTTTACACGTGAGCACTGAAGGACACATTACCACACATTTGTAAAATTGCTTATTTACATGTTTCGTCGTCGCTTCGCACTTTGCTAGTAGTAGTCATGGCCATATGCATCGATATCGTCGTGTTTCGCATGCAAGCATTACGTTCAAGGCAGCGCTTTACGCCAGCGGGGGCGCAGCAGCGGCGTGTACGTGCACGGCGCGTGGGTGCTGTTGCTGGAGTAGCGTCGACGTTCAGTGGAGCAGTTGTTAGGTTGCTAGGTTAGGTTGCCAGGTGGACGTTGCTAGTAACGCGGTGCCTTTTCGGGGTTTTCGAAATGTGGTTTTCGCTCCAGCCACTGCGCGAGCCGAGGACTCTGGGCGGTCCCCGTGAGGCCCGCGCTAACGGGCGCTCCGCATTTCTGCCTCCGCGGGGTTTTCACCAGTTCCTTTTTTCTTGCTGAAGCCACTGCGTGAGCCGAGGACGCTGGGCGGTCTCCACGACGGACGCACTTACGAGCGCTCGGCATTTGCTTGGTATTTTCACCGCGGTACGCGTTAGGCCCCACACATTACGGCCAGCTACAACAGCTCCTCTGTTACATCTCCGCCCTCGATTATAAATAAAACACGCGTTCACAGAAGTCGAAGTCGTGGACAAGGTATCAAAACTGTTAAACTGTTTGTTAATTACAATTTCTGAAAAACAAAAACAATAATTGACGATCTGTAGAGAACTGTAAACCCCCTTTATGATGACTTTGATATGTCATAAATGGTGGACAGATCTTGTTTGTGGACCCAGAGGGGAACTGTTAGTGCAGACTTCCTAGGGTGATTTTCAAGTTTTTGGGGTGTCTTTCGGACGTCTCATCAAGGTCAATAAATGCATACGTAACATAAAGGGCATAGAATGCCCCTTTCAGGCAGTAATGAAGTACGGAAGACATGTGTTATTTGCAGCCAGTGTGTGTAGGCTATGCATTTTTTGTGACCACAGTTTTAACTGCGTGAATTATTGATAGGCTGTGAAAAACAATTACCGAAGGACCAATATGCGAAACACCAATATCTCCTGGTATCCCACCGGAAGTAACTACTGCGCCAAGTTTGCGCGGAGAGGGAGTTGAAAAATGTCATCCAATGTATGCAGTTAGCTTAGAACCATTGTAGATTAGTTGTTATTTCTGGTAGATTTTTGCGAAAGTGCGTTTTGCCGAGGGAGGGGCGTGTAGAAAGGCTACAGCAAGTGTGCCTCCTTCGCTTCCAGAACTACACGCTGCGGAGCCTTTGTCCTTTTGACAATTCGTGGCATAACAACAACGATCGACATGGGAATATTAAGCAGCCAAGTTGTAATAAAAATTAGTGAAAGAACACCAGTGCTGTGGCATCTAAAGATATTTAGCGTATCTCTTGCTCGGTTCAGCCGTAAATGTGGTACAGATTTTATATTTAAAGCAACAGGGGTGTGTCAGGACTAATTTCTGGGCGAATGTTCAATTTTGTAGGTCAACTGATTGAGCCTATCGAAAAAAAGTGACCCTTTTTACCCTTTTCGTCATTTACAAATCATAAGAGAGCGTGTGTAATGTTTACGGACTTTGCTGAAGTAATTAAATTAGGCAAATGTTGATCTATACGCCTCGAGCGCGGCCTGTAGGGGCGCCACTGAAATCCCCCTAGCGGCCCGCTACGCAAGCAGCCGCGGGAGTCCGCGTCCCGCTCCCCAAAGTCGCCGCTGCTTTCGCGGCACGTTCACGACCGAGATTTACCGTTTGCGGGCGTTTGAAATCCATGTTTATGTCGAGCAGTCACTCCGTTCGCAAATGGGGTGGGTTTACGAGAGTGTAAATGTTTCTGACGCGAAATTAGTGTGGTATATTCGGTCAGTATAAGCGCCAGGTGTATGTGACAGGCCAGCGTCGCGGAAACGGCGTATGATGGAGCCGATTGTAGTTACACTGCCCTGAATTTACTAGCAGTGTCTCCGTGACCAGCGGTTTCTCAGATATTCATGCTACGGCTATACACTAGGATGTAAATCAGTTTTGTGCGCTTACATAATCAGTGGAGCACTCATACCTGACAGCACGCCAGTTACGTTTGCCAATATTATACCTCTGATATTGATCACCACCATTTACAAGCCAGTCAGTGTTAATTCCGGAAATATTCAACAAAAGTACGATGGGCAATGCATAATTATACTCTGGGATCAGCACACGACAGAGTCGTCTTTCGTGAGGTGAGCGCCCGCAAACATTCATCTGCTACATATATCCTCTGCGAGCAAAGCGGAGACGGGCTTAGAATATAATCCGCGTCCGCGACTAAATGCTCTTTCGAAATATTGTCATATGACACAGGGAGACTGTAGAATAAAGCAGGAACGGAACTCAGAGGGCCTTATCCCATGCCACACTTTTCCAACGACCCCTTTCATCGCTTGTTGAACTACTTACCTGTACACATCCAAAAATGCGTCCGCCGTATGATCAGCTGTTTGTTGAAGTCGAAAAACAAAAATACAGTGAACGCGAGATTTGTGTGTGTGATTACTAAAATGTTCATTGCTTGATTCCACTCCGCATTTGTACACAGCGTCCCCCTCCTCCCCCCCCCCTATGTTTCGCGAAATAGCAGTGCATTTCGCGTATAGTTGTTCTGGTGAACCCTACCTGGCTTAAGTTTCGACGAACGTCGTTAGCATGTCAGAAGCTGCACTCATTTTTTTAGAGCTATTATGTTTCTTCGCACTTTCACAGCATTTATTTTCCCGTGGTTTCAATAACTTGCCTTGGTTCTTGCTATAAGTGTGTGTGGACACATATTTAACGACTCACAGGCTTGGAACATACTCAACATTTTCGCATCGTTTATATTCTTATAAAAAGGACAAGATATTGTCCGGGATTGGGTAATCATATCCCCGAAACATATTTTTCTGCCACGTATATATTCGAAACGAAGCCGCATTCGTTGCCCACGCTGCAAAATGAAGCCAACATCTCACTGCGCTAGTATCAGGTCTAAACGAGGCGACAATAGAATGCATTTGTGGTTAACGTATTTGGAGGTGACAGTGATATGCTGCTACCGTCGCCTACACCCGGAGAGCGGCGACGAAGTGCGCAGAACCGCGTCCCCGGGTAGCTCTTACAGGCGATCGCGTACTCTACGAAGACGCAGCTGCTTTTTAGATGCGACGCATCTCATTCATCCGCCTTGTCCATGTATGCATGCATCCCTCCATCCATCCGGCGTCGCCTTTGCCCGCGCCAGCTGCGCATGCGCTCTCCGCCGCTCTCACCGCAGCGTTATCTGCGGGTTAGCGCTCGCTCCTCGCAATGCCAACTGTGCGTCGGCGCGCGCTAGCGCTCGGTTAACGCATGCGCATGCGCTGCTCTCTCTCATTCCCCTGACCGTTATGCGGCGGTATACAACGCGGTACCTGCGCCGCTCCGCTCCGTTGTTCCAGCGCCGGATCATAGGTCGGCGTACTCACTCATGAGTGCACTCATTTGTACTCATTTGTACTCAAACTCACGAGTGAGTACGATGATGAGTGATCACACACCCAGAAAAAAACAGTGAGTACGATGACGAGTGAGTACAGGGGTCAGTCCACTACTCGTGAGTACAGTACTCATGAGTACACTACTCATGAGTATGAGTACTCATGAGTACAGTATTCATGAGTATGAGTACTCATGAGTTTGAGTACTAATGAGTATGAGTACTCATGAGTACACAGTACTCATGAGTACACAGTACTCATGAGTACACAGCACTCATGAGTACAATACTCATGAATACTGTGTACTCATGAGTACTGTGTATTCATGAGTATATGCACTCGTGAGTACAGTAGTGCAAACAAGTTTTATCACGAGCTCGAGTCCGGACGCGCGTGTACGAGTCGCAAACATTTAGTGGTGCCGCTGTGCAGCTTAACTGTCAAGCATGGTAAAATTAGACAACGAAAACTGCACCTCCCTCCTTTCCCGGTCCCTGTTTGGCGCTGTAAGCGTTTTTCGGCAGTCGCTCGCAAAGGGGTCACGGTGAAGAGAGAAAAAGGAGGGGGTGAGGGCCCGGCGGAAAACGCGGCCGCAGTTGCTCTTCTCTGATGGGACTTGTTGAATGCCGCAGTTATTTTTGTTGACGCGGCCTGTGAACGTGTGGCGGCTTCATTGCGCTTGCTCCCTTCCAATTGTTTTAGTGGAGAGGCGGTGGAGGCTGCTAACAACGCACGAACTAGGCGTACTGAAGTACGCCTTAGGTCTTCAGAAGTTTCCGTAGACGTATGTCACGCTGTGTAGTCGTTTCGTGACCCGAACCGCTCATTTCAGCAGTCGCAGTTAATTTACGTAACTCGCGTAAAACCGACTGCGTGGTTGGTATTGTTCGCTGTGCGTATTCAAGCGACAGTTTGGCTGATCTATGCGCCCATATGGTTTTATTAGGTTCCCGTTTTGAAACATTTTGCTCAGGTTCGCTAGTAATATGGTCTCGTGTAGTGCCATTTACAAGTGAGCATATAGCCCCACCGTGCACTACGGTGTGCAGGCGCGGCGGTGGAATTTGCCCCAGCAATGGAAATAAAATATCCGAGTACACCTAAGCACGTTTGTGAGTTGTGAATCGGACATCATAATATCCAATTCAACGCGTGCGGCGCCTTGTTTAGCCTCGCATATTTTGTCGAAGAGCTCTGTCATCTTGCCGCTGGAGGAGCGTTTTGCTTTCGAATGGCTTTACTTTCGAGTGGCAACCCGATTCGCCGCTTCTCGTTTATGCCACCGTGTAATGCGGGCGCTGACGATGATGGTGAATTTCGGTGGTTGTTATTCCCCTACCTTCACTACTGTTTACAGGCGGGGCGACCACCCCTCGCTAGCAACTATACCGCCGAGTTTAAGCTCGCACTGTGAGAGGCCTCGTGAAGGAATTGTTTTGAATTGATGAACGCCAACGCCAGACGCCGGGATTGTCGCTTAAGCTCGCATCGTGGAACGTCTTGTAAAACATGTGGATTGCACATAACGACGTCACCGCACTTTTCGATCGATCACTGTCAGCTTCATCCGCGTTGCTCGAGATAAGAGCTGCAGATTTCCACTGTGCAACCAACCCACCAACACGGCAATACAGTGACGTCAGTGCAAGCTATCATGCCTCCAAAAAAAACGCGTCTACAAACTTTGTTCTCTAGTACACAAAGCACGGCAGAGCAGTTCTACGCTGCTGTAACGGCTGCCAAGTACCGGCAGCAACTGCATGGGTGCCCTGCGGCCCTCGACTGCGACCGATACCCTCTCCACGCCCCCCCCCCCCCCCCCCGAACACACACACATACACTGTTGGGACTGGGCCATTCTAGCTCAGTCACCACTGTTCGATTCACTTCACTTTAATTCCTTAAAGACCCCACAGGTGGGTGTTACATAAGGGGCGCGTTGTACAACATAGATACAAAAGCCACAGGTTAACAATACAGATGCATAGATGTTGTGACGTTGCCCTGCTCAGTGCGCCATCGACGCAGCGCAGAGGAGAGCGATGAAGTTGTCGAGCCGACGGTGATTTTAAGCTGCATTCATATACAATATATACAAAGGTAGCAAGAGCGTTAGATGGCTCGCACAAAGGCACTTCTCAACTCAGTGCCTCCGATGAAATGCCGCCGCACAGCCGCTGCTTCAGGGCTGGTTTTATACCCCCGGGGTTCCGCCGCAGCCACGTGCAGTTCGAATCTTTCCAATCAGGACTATCACTGGCCGCAGTTTGAATCCGGCGAATGCAGGCGAAGTGATTGCGTCAGCCGAGCCACGAATGGGAAAGGGGAGGCGACTCAGCGGCGCCGTCTCCAGAGTCTACTCGTCGCTGCGTGTCTTTTGCGGGCCGGTCGTCCCAAGCATGATTTGGTGCGGCCGTCTCGATGGGAAAAGGAGAGTAGACTCGGCGGCGCCGTGTGCCGCCAGTTGCGGCACGTCTGCCGCGGGCTGGCCGACCGAGGCGCGAATCGGGCCCACCGTCGGCGCGTCGCCAGGTGCAGCAAATTTGTGTCGGGCGCTCTGGTTAACCGCACACATACGCATAGAAAAATTAGTAAGAACAGACCCGTGTGGGGTTTGACCTAGCTGTTAACAGAAATAACGACGCGTAGTGCCCGTCCTGTCTATTTTTCGCGGCGGGACCTCCCTCTTTGGCTTTTCGCGCGCTAGCCGGTTTTCGTCTTTCTGTTTATCTCTTACTTTGCGGGCTGGCGGCGGTTGCGAGGGGTACGGTTGCGCAATGTTCGCAGAATTCGGTACAGCGGCGGCAGCGTCTCTTTCCAGATAATTTTAAAGACGATAGTCTTACTTTGGCCACTTGAGCGCGACAATGTTGGCCTGTCAGTCCGCCTGTCTGTGTCCGTCATAAAGATAATTCATTATTGCAACTTAATATCACGCCCCGCTGTACACATGGGAGCTACTGGGGTCGCCGTTAAGTAGCTTCATGTACATAGTGTGCCCTCTCTACAACTGGCCAACTGCCCCGCGATTCAGCCCGCGATTCTAAACGCGAGTGCGTACGTCCCGTTTCGCTCTCTCCCGTGTACGTGCCTTCGCGCAGTGGGAAGCCCTACGACAATGCACCGTGTAAGACGTTTTCTTCTCGGGCTCCTCTGTCCTGATGTATATGTAATCTCAGTATTTCTAATTAGTTAAACATTTTATTTTTTTCTGTTTAGCCTTTAATTCGAGCCACGACCTAGCTAAGATGTTGCAGTCGACAGGATCATGATTTAAGGCCACGGGAGGACGAACGGGCGAACAACCTGGACGGACCGCGCCACGACTACGAGAGTCCAGCACGCAGACATAGGGCACCGACGCACTCCACGCCAGCGGTGGTCGACACAGTGCTGACTTCAACGGAACGCTACGTCCTATGCTCTACGAAGAAACAGCAGTTCGTGAGCGCACTACGATTACGAGGGCTACCCTGCTCTGGCCGTAAGGACGACATCATCTTGCGTCTTCTAGAGGACAACGAAGAACGTCGCCATCTCTCCAAACGAACTAATGTGCCAACGCTACTTCAGGCTGCCTCCGACAACAAACGGCAGAGGACCCTGCAAGCGGCGCTGTGTGAGAGCAGAAGGCTGCGTGATGAACGAGAAAGTTTTGTGAGACAACTGGCGAGAGTCGGCCGCACGTTTTCCACGGTGCCTGGACTGCACCAGATCCGAGCACAGGCAGAATGCACGACGGCACGCACATGAACGAGACGACGCATGCAAAATTGTGATTGCATGCTCACCGGACCTTTCCCAGGTAATCGCCACGATTACGGAGACGCATCGAAGGTCAGTGCATTTCTTGCGAGATCACGAACACACGTTGCTCTGCTACATCGCCCACGAGCTACATCGCCCACGCGCAGGTCATTCCAGCAACGAGACGCGCAACGTACGCAGCGCGCACGAGCCAGAAGGCACCACGTTCCTGGCACCCGCTCTTCCGCTACAGACGTACACGAACGGAACGCTGAGAGCACGGAACGCAACGGAGCCGGTACGTACATTTTCCGCACGTGCTGTCCCGGCGCGGGTCCACGCAATCAACGACATCGCATCCGGATTGGTGGATATGGCCACGACAAGCGAGCAAGACGCACGGCGCCCGAAATGCACCATACGTGGCGAACGACCGCACCCCAATTATAGGGGAGTTTCCTAGATAAAACGAGACGCACAGCGCACGAAACGCACCAGAAGTGGCGAACGACATCCAACTTGAACCAGTGGAGCTGACCACGGAGAACGGAATGCACAACGCACGGAACGCCACCAAGCCGTAGCACACACGGAGGAAACTACTGTTCGCGACATCCTCCGCTCCCACTGCAGGTGCTATCCGGATTTGGCCAGCGAATGTTACAACCGCAGAAATCACCTGGCCACAAGCAACAAAAGACCCAGCGCACGCGGTTCAACCCTACCGGAAAGTACGAGCTCTCCGACACCCGCTGCTCCCGCCCGAGTCCAGCGGACGAACGACATGACACTCGTGCAAGTAGGTCCGTCCACGAGCAACGACACGGACAGCGCATGCAGCATGTCCGAGCCAGAATTATCAAGATCACAGGCACCCGCGCTCCGGTCGAGACTCACACGACAAACACCATTTCGTACAAGAGGACGCAACCGCGAGCAAGCGGACTCGCGATAAACGGATCCTGCCTGTATGGGAGAGATAGCGATTATAGCATTCTCGAAACAACGGGCAAAAGACGAGGTCTTGAGCGACGACACGGCCACGGCAAGAACGGCAACGAATGAACCCGATCCAGACGAAGCATCCAATGCCGTGACGATGAAGTCACGCTTGCGACGCCGAGGAATGTGGGACCGAACGGACGGCACAAACTACGCCCGCTTCCCCACCACAGCGGTTTCACTTCCGAAACAACCACGACGACTGCGAGCACGGAGCCGCAACGACTTTGACCGATCAGCCATGCCACCCTACGAAAACGCCCCGCTACCACACACTAAACGAAAAGCCAAACGGCTCCCGCACCATACGCAACGCACGCGTCAATTCAAGACACGTCCTCAACGCGCCGAACTATGCCATCCCTACACAGCGAAGCTCACCACCGGACAAACCAGACGTCTAGGCCCCCACATGCATCAAGCACGCGAGGAGCTACACGAACACAATCGCCGACGCAAGCGGCGCAACCAACGCAACGCCGTAAACACTGTCAAGTTCAGGTCTGACGAAGTGAATCCAACGGCACACACACAATAAAATCAAGCAGATTTGAAATTCACCGAAACTCAACGAGACGAACACCCTCTTAAGGAAGTTTCTAGTATCTGGAACAACAAAAAACAAACGCCAGCATCGAGCATCTGTGAACAAGCGGACAGTGAGCTGGATACGAACGGACGTCAATCTACACGAACGCTTCATTATGCCTGGGGGCAGGCGCATTTCGGATTCAGAGCACGATTAGGATACATATCAGCGCGCCCGGAAACGAAAACGGATGACAAAAGCTGCCACCCAAAGACACGCACAAAAACGCAGTTTAAGGCCACGGCCGCACCGACAAGCCCCGAGCTCCCCTGAGCCCGACCCGGCCTGAGAACAAGACGAGACGCCAGGCGCAACGCCAGTGCTTACGTTCCGTTTCGCTTTCTCGCATGTACAGTGTAGTTGCCTTCGCACAGTAAATCGCCCAACGACAGTGCACTCCGTCAGACGTTGTCTTCCTATGTCCTGATTTATATGTAGCCTGTGTTTTTCTAATCAATTAAACAATTTATTTTTTCTACTTAGTTTTTCATTCGAGCTACGACCTAGCTAACAGTGCAGATAAGTTGATTATTCGTCAGTAATACAAATTGAGGACTCATGAGTACTGACTTAGTACTCATGAGTGCAGAATGAGTAGTACTCATGAGTGCAGAATGAGTAGTACTCGTGAGTGCAAAATGAGTAGTAGTACTCATGAGCAGTAGTACTCATTGAGTACTCATGAGTACAGATTGAGTACTCATGAGTACAGAGTGAGTACTCATGAGTACAGATTCAGTACTCATGAGTACAGATTGAGTACGAATACTCGTGAGGACAAATGAGTTTGAGTACGAGTGAGTACGATTACAAATGAGTATTTGATGAGTGAGTACGAGTGATTTTGTGAACAGACGAACTTTTTGAGTCTGAGTTTGATTGAGTGCAGCGTAAATAAAAAAAAATGTGATTGAGTTTGAGTGAGTTCTTTCTGTTTTGCCGACCTCCGGTGCTCCGATGTCCAACGCTGCTTTGAATGGAGACTAACAAGCCTGCTATCGCGATGGTCGGTGCAGCCGCAACAAGCACAGGCCAGCCCAATAACAGAACTGCTAGCACCACCGACGATGAGGCTGCAAAGCGACGTGCACGGGATGCGGGAACGCCGTAGTAGACGGAAATGCATCGTACGCGTTCATGGCACGTTTCACGCGATGGGACAATCAACCCAACGGAAACGCCGAGGGAAACCCACGATGCGTCGCATCTACACAGGGTTCCCGCGAGCGGAGGTGGGCGTAATTTTTTAAGTGACCTAAACGTACGCCTTGCTTATAGACGTCACCATAACAATTTTTTTTTGGCGCGGGAAGGCGAAAAGAAGCAAAACAGAACCAAAACACTGCACGAGTCCTTATCAGCTGCGCAGCGCAAATCCCGTCAACGCCGCGGAGAAGTGGCGGCAGGCCACGCAGCGATCGCGAAGCTCGAGGCGCATAAGCTCCGGACAGCGAAGTTTGCCGCGCGAGCGCAGCGCCAGCCGCGACAGACACGCGCAACTCTGGGTCGGTCCCACCGCCCCGACCGCCTTCAGCGCCAGTGAACGCAACTTGTTAGAACATATGTTATTGCGTTACTTGCGCGTATATGTACTACATAGTGCAACAAAGCCATGCAAAATACTATATAGTTGGGGGAAGCCTCCAAATAAAACGGGGCGCTGATAAAATGCTGTCGCCTCGCTGCCGAGCCGTAGGCTAACACAACTGGGAAGCATATGTGTTCAAGGCTTTGTATTCGCCCGCGGATACTTCTTCTCTGTTCTTTTTGTTTTCGCAGATACCAAGAATCGTTACTGAACCTTGAAAGGCCCACATTAAGCGAGCGGATTACATTCTGCCGTGGTGTACGATCAGCTTGTTAGTAGGATGGTCAGCAGGCGGTCAATACACATAAGTGCGCTTTAAATTTGGTAACAAAGAGGGCCCCAAACACAGTTATAGCATTGTAGTTTTATCACCCAGCGGTTCTACTCTGCTTCATCTAATATCCCGCGTGCGTATACCACCGCATTAAATACATATAACCACATATGGGGCGCGGGCACTTATAGGCGTTAACGTTTCCAAATGTTTCGCGAGCTTTTGGATAGCATAAAATCACCGCCTCTTCTTGCAAAATAAACAATAAAATAATTGTCTAAGCCACTGAAAAGCAACAAAAAAAGAGCTAAGACGTGCCGCAATAAACGTTGAAACAATATGTAGAGAGGAAAATAAATTTCGCGTTCGCGGAAGAGCAGGAGGAGGACAATCTTTATTTATCCCGTCCGTTGTGATTGCGGTCACTCTGGACCAGTGAGGAGTGTACTCAGGGAACTAAATTTTTCTCCCGTGACTTTTGTTGCAAATGTGTTGACGGTAATAAAAGAGTAACTATTCCTTCTTAACGGAGTTCTCCTGCCGAACCCGTTGGCGTGGAGGGAAAAAAATATCTGAATATCAATATTCCGTAATTTATTCCGCTACGCCTATTAGATGTTCTGCTTACCCCTTCCCCCATCCCATCCCTGCCCAAGTGAATTTCTTGTGATAGCCTTCTCGTGAAGAGTTTCTTTTTTTCGGGGCGTGTTTACATGTATACGCAATTAGCGTACTGGGCTACAACTGGAAGCCCAAAAGTCTCGGCGAAGCGGGCACTGGTTAACCTCCGCACTTTCCCTATACCCCAACAAACGTGAATTTCATACTGTTACATGTATGGAGCATCACATTCGGATCAACGACCTACATGTAACTCCCATGTGGTCAAGTTAGTAGTTCTGCAATCGCATGCAAGCGCACTCACATGGATGGAATACCCTGCGCGGAAACATCGCGCAACGTCTGATATATTTGCAGACAAAGGCTCCTCTTTTGTGGATTGAACAATATAATTTAAGTTTTCTTTTGAAGCGAAACATGCTGATCTTGAGAACGTTTTGCCCGGCAGGCAGGCTGTACAAGCGTTTCCCTTCTGGCTATCACTCCTATGCGACCTTTATATGCCTTCCTATACGCGAGTTCAACCGAATAAATCCATCTTCATTCACATACACTATGTGGCAGGATTACTTTACAATCTCTTACTTCGTTTCAAGCCCAAAAGGGGCGACTAATATGCTTCATCCGCGCTGCAAAAAGATGAGGGCCCCCGCGCCCGCAGCATACCGGCTTGCGGGGACCGACCCAGTGTTGCGCATATCTGCCGAAGGGGGCGCTAGGTGTCGCGGGCTCCGTGTCGCCCTCTGGGCGCTGTCCGGCGCCAATACCGGGAATGTGCTGATTTTGAAAGCGTAATGCTCACGTTTTAGATGGAGCGTAGGTTGTTTTCCTGTTGTCTTTAGGATTTGGTAGCGGTACCAAGTTTTAAGGGAATAGCGTTGAATCAGTGTTCATGGTGTTGCACGTGGAAAGTTGACTTGTGTGTCTTTGTGGCTTTAGGCGAGCACGGTAAACAGAAGTGCTTTAAGGTACCGTGCAAAGTCACACCCATGCTTTCAGGGGCCTTGGAGTAATTAATTCGGCGTGTTGAAGTAGCTAAGTGACGCTTAGTTTGTATGTTAAGGGGACAGCCGACGTTAGGAGAGATTTGTTGGATAATTATAACTTTTTAGGTCGTTTAGGTGCCCGGGAGAAAATTACTACCCCTCGCTTTTTTCCGCATATTAGTTGGACTCGGCGCGCAAGATATTTGACCGGCATCCTAAATAGGCCAATCAGGAAATTAGGATTTCGTGTACGGGAGGTAATTGTTGGTTTTGAAAAAAAGTGCTAATACGACTGCTCAAAAAAATTCCCCCGCATTTCCCCGAAGGGGAGTATGAGGAAGTGCGAAGCACGGGGTGATGCTATGAGGGGGAGTTTGTTGAAGTTTGGTGGCATTTTGCCCGTTAGTTACATTAACACCTCCTCGTGATCACGTTCGGCTTAACACGCCTCGTTTGTCCCTCTGCGGAAATCTTGGTGAATTAACGTGTATGTTCGAGAGATGTTCGAGAGGGAATGTAATCACGCACACACACACACACACACGCAAAGTAAAGTGAAACGACAGTATTTATTTCAGCACTTGTTTGTGTTGTCGTTGTATGCGACGGTCATTACGACCGCCTTGTGGTCGCTAAAGTGGACCGTTAAGGGTTGTTGCAGGACAGCCCTTACATTACAGTTCCTAGCAAAGGCCAGGTCTATATACCCGCCGTTGGAAGCGGGTTTGTAGTATCACGTGTACACCACGCAGTTATCAAGCCGCTATAACGCCGCTGAGTCGCCAACGCACGCCGCTGACGACGTAGTTTGAATGCGTTAAAGATATAAGCCGCGTTACTAACTCTGATTTCAGCGTCGCGTCCGTGGCTCAGTCGGTAGAGCGTCGCGCTGCGGCCGCAAAGTCCTCGGATCGAAACCTGGCGCCGGATGCTGTTTTTTTTATATATATATAGTGTAGTGGCCTGGCTGGCGCGCCGAGAGAGGGTGTTGCGAGCTGGAGAGTATACTCGGTTACAACTGCTGTGCCTCATCACCGCAGCCGGATGTCACTCCGCGCAGCACAAGGAGCGCGTTACTGGGGATATTTTGAACATGGCACGAGCCGTTTTTGTATCTTTTTGGACCTAAAATGCTTATAAACTACTGCACCGACGGCAAACAAACTACGTGAGAAAAGGCAGACGATATCACGCATTCGTGGCAGTCTCCTTTCAAAACGCGCGCGCCCGTTGACATCCGGGTCCGTCGCTTAGGCGGAGTGATACCGTACATGAGTTGGTGCCGTTCTTAACTTGTTCCCGAGTATAGTAAAGGGGCTTTAGGAGAGTAGGCGAGGGGGGAGAGGAGGCGCTATGCGAGCGCCCTCACGCGTCGGAAATCCGGCGCCGTTGCTAGGCACGGTAGCTAGCTCCGTTGCTAGGCTGCGGACGGAGGACGGCGGTGGAAGCAGGAGTAGGCCCGACTAAGAAGTGCTTCGCACTTAAAAACGTTCAGATGAACACTTTAAGGAGATGGTAGGCTGATTATCATGGCAGATAAACTGAGTGGGGCTAGAAGCTTCAATTTGGGTATAGATGGTGGACTTTTTAAAGACGATAGTCTTTCTTGGGCTACTTAAACCCAGAAACTTTGGTCTGTCTGTATGTCTGTATGTCTGTCTGTCTGTCCGTCTGTCTGTCTGTGACTCGATTCAGCCACCCGGTCAAGAACAAGACATTATGCAAATATGAGACAACAAATCAATACAGAAGTGATATTTGCAGTGTTCCTTATCAAAATTAAATACTTCATCAACTGCAGAAAAAGAATTCACTCCGCCGTCGCCTGCTGTCGCCCGCGCCACTATAGCTTCTGGCGCCATTTTAAGAAATCAACCGGCAACAGTTACGCAAGGTTCCACTAGATAGGTTCCACGTTCTGCTTGCAACGCACGTGGAGTAGGGAAACGCGGTTCTATAAACGTTGAAGTAAGGTGCCTCGATTAACGCGCGTCTTCGCCGTAGGGCAGCGTTCTCATCCAGACACCCGGTTTGGAGCAGAGGAACGCGGGAAGTTTAAAATGATTTAAGCGAACCTTTGGCGTCTTTACCTTGGGAGGAGCGCGACGCAAGAGGAACAACATTAGAGGTGAGCGGGAAAGCGAAGGGAGGCATTTACTTCGAAAAAGCCGATAAAGACTGTCGTCTTTTGACGGCATTTGCAACGAAAGGAGCAGATACGCGGCCAATTTTTTGCTTGAGTGCACTGCGCTTGGGTGCGCTTGTAGTGTTGTGGCTACGTGCTTCAAAGTAGAAAAACGAGTAAGAGGTCTCCTGGAAATTATGACCAGATTCGGCATATTTGCGCTAGAATGTTGCGAATTTCCGTCCATGTTTTTTTTTTTTCATTTTTTTACGCCAAGGTTCTCGGGAGAACGATGATTCTGAACAACAAGAAGGCGGCGATCGGCATGTTGATGACTCGGAAAGAAAATTGGATGACCACCGCTCGTCTGATAAGAGGTCATGGCTGCGCTTCGCTGTCGTCTGCTGCGCAACGACGGTGCTGTTCGTGTTCGTGGTCTGCGGTCTACGCAGCCTACACAGAGCGAGGAATGCGCACACGGGAACGAGAACCCGGAGAGAAACGGGATAAAGGTGTTCCACAAGATTCATCCTCGATTGAACCCAGTTCCTGCACTGCGGGCGCAAGTTCAACGCTGGACGTCTCCACGTATGGTTTACACGTTCATCTACTCGCTAGTGTAGCCAAAACTCTTCTCTGGTTGCAGAGCCACAGACATGCCCCAGGACACTAAACTCTAATATGCGTGACCGCTCCAATAGACAGGTGCCTAGAAATTGAATATAGTGTACTGCTGCAGAACCGCTATTCATTGTTGTAGAATTTCATTTGTTCGTTCGCCTCCCAGCATCACCAGTCACCGTAACGCAAAGTTGTTTGTTGAGTAAACCAGCAGTGAGAGCCAAACTTTCGGAATCTGACCTTCTGGCAAAAATGAATGAAGAATTAAGCCATGGGAGTTCGAAAGACACCAATGAGAGAAAGCGAAGACGGGTCTCGGTGTCCACATGGAGAGAGGCAGTATGCCCGCCGGCGTTGGAGAGCCGCCCCTGCCATCGAACTCTGCGAGGACGCAAGCACTTGGCGGACGTCTGGCAGCTGAGTCGAACAGCAAGTGTCCGAGCTTACGCTAGTAATGAAATAGGGTTAGGGATGAGAAACCACCCACGAGCTGCTGTTATTATATTTGATGCACAGCCAAGCAATTGTGTCGTTTTAATTTCTGTCTTCCAAACCAGCGCAACTACTATAAATTTAGCAGTTACATCTAGCGTAATTTAATACAACCGCAGGGAAACAAATACCACTAATACCATTGTTAGAGAGACAGAGAGAGACTCTTTATTACAGAGAAAACAGAGAGGTTTGCCACGTGATTGCCGAGCTTAACTGAAAGAAGTGCGGCTTTGATGTCTTTTACACGCACTTTGGCTCACTTTGGGGATAGAAATGCGAACGCTAAAAAGGCATCGAGAAGCCGCATAATTGTGGACATCATTTGTTCGTTCGTTGGTTCGTTCGTTCGTTTGTTTGTGTTTTTTTGTTTGTTTGTTTGTTCGTTCGTTGGTTCGTTCGTTCGTTTGTTTGTGTTTGTTTGTTTGTTTTTTTGGTTGGTTGGTTTTTGTTTGTTTGTTTGTTTGTTTGTTTGTTTGTTTGTTTGTTTGTTTGTTTGTTTGTTTGTTTGTTTGTTTGTTTGTTTGTTTGTTTGTTTGTTTGTTTGTTTGTTTGTTTGTTTTACTCCAGATGAATGTTCGTGTCACCAGAAGTTGGCAGTGTTGCGTAGGCCAAAGGTTTGCATGTTTGTTTTTCCTGTGTAGATATGGAGTGTTATTTTTGCTAAAAACGTACTGTGGCACGTAAGATAATGATTCTGGGGTTTTTTTCTCCCTGTGATGTGGATAAAAGTATTTTATTAGCGTTTCCAATGCAGCGGCCACTCCACTTTTTTCGGTGTGCGAGAGACCTCCAGCTCGCCTCCAGTGTATTGAATCTTGCAAACATCTTTGCCCAGGAGGAAAACGTTCATAGCTTTGCCGGCACGCTTCAGATCTACGTACGCTGTTTTATGACCTAGTGGTTCCTAACTCCTGTGTTTTTTCGCACCCTTGTGTGGGCCTGGAAATAGGCGTGGTTTCTGAAAGGGGTAAATTTCGAAAATTCGCATTATGTTACTTGACCGATGAGGACTTGTTGAAAAAACACGGGGCGGTTACTGCCGACTGTTGCAGACAAACACATTTTTTATTCATGTTGCATTCGACCACTATTATCCAGCTCTCTGTTGAAACCTCTGCACTATGTGCAGCAGCCAACAAAACCTGCATCCCTTGGTAAGGTCTTGCCGTGAACTGCAAACAGGTGGAACTGGCAATAATAAAAATGGCGATAGAAATACACGAAGTACAATAATAAGACAATAGAACAATGGGGGACTGTTCCGTTGAACTCCACTCCGGAGCCAATTCTCACAGCGGTCCGCATACCTCCCCTTGGATGCAAGGAATCATGGCCCATGGATACGGAAAACAGATCGTCGTGGACGTCTACTTTTGAAAACACATTCCAGGCATCAAATGAAGTTATGTGTGTAGGTCTGCTGACATCTTTCCGAGTGGGAGTGGGGACGTTCTCAGGTTCCGCCACAACAAAATAAACCGTGGAAATCAGTAGGTGGCTCGGGATGAACAAACGCGTACTAGGGAGTTTTTGAGAGTAGGTGGCGCATTGTCTTTACCAGAAATAGCAAAACCAGGTAGGATATTTTTTTGGGTTTTCACAAAGAATATTTTCCACCGAACGAAGCACGGCAGTACACGAACACTAAAAAATGTTACGTTTTCTAGCACCATCAATGGCGTCACTAAAAAGCGCGTGCAAAGACAATTTTCGTTTTGACCACACGAATGCGTACATCAGGTGGATGAAGTGGTCGCATTCAGGCCATTTCTTGGTTAAGTTCCGGGGATCAAGAATTTTTTTTAAGTTGCTTGTGCGGAATGACGGCCACAATGGCTCCTGCATGAGGACGCGCGATGTTAGGCGTTCATTTGGGCATTTTCAAGTGGCACACCAGGACTTATTTCGACGGACCTTCACGACATTCCGAACACGGGATGCAATACGAGACGTGAGCAGTGCCACACAATGCTGCGGTCATCAGCGTCTATAATGCTCTCCAATATACCGTAGCTGCGGTTCGGCTCCAATTTCGTCATTCTGGCTGAAGGATGACGCACAGTTTCGTTCGCCCCGGTGCAGGTACCCTTACAACTAAAGCGCATCGAACTACAGGCAGCTAAGCAGTACCAGCTTTTGTTCATCACGAAAGTAGAGTGCCGCCGTCGTGGTGCAGTTACCCTTTGACAGAGTCACATACCTAAAGATAAAGATAAAGATAAAGATAAAGTTTATTTGCCTATTTTTACATTGATAACATGAAAATGGCTGAGGAAAAAAGCTGCCAAAGCAGCTTGACGGGCCCACCAGCCCCTTGGGTACATGGCAGCAACGGGCAATTATATAGAAACGTAGTTGCAGGCAACTGTAGCAGCCTTGATACACACACATACAAAATGATATAGTTTACGTGACATCGCCGAAGTACATTCCAGGCCGAAAAAATGAAAAAAGAAAAGAAAAGGGGGGGGGGGTACAAAAATATGCGGAAGAGCTGGCTTGGCAGGCTGTGTTGATAATAGAGGTCACTTATATAAAAAAATATAGAAACGGCCGTAGACACACTTGTTTTTCCACTGAGCGGCCTGTGTCAGGCCCATTCTGGCACAGCATGATTTAAAGTACAACACTTACAATTTGGCTTACATAGCCGGGGAGTCCGCGGTTATCAACCGTATCTCGGCTGCAAGCTGTTTTCACATAGCCGCTCCGCGCAGTTAAAGAAGTCGCTATAGCTGTCTGCCGAAAATTCTCCCGAGCCTGCATAACTTCACGAGTGAGCCGTAGGGGAATTTCGAAGAACCATTAAGGAGGATTTTGCTAAATTGCTTTTGGAGCTTTCTGAGCACGTTGTTAGCATCACAAGAGCCAAACACCAGTTCTGTGAACCTTAGATATTTGGCTTGTCTGTCGTGCCAGACATTTGGCTCGGCTGTCGCACGAACTGCCTGGTGGCTACCTGCTCAAAATGTCCTATTATATGCACATTTTAATGAGTGGCGGACTAGAAGCTCGTGGTCACACTTTTGTTTGCGCTGATAGCCGGAGCGCAGATCCCCAATGAAAGAATTCGCCGGTGTGTTGGGCGTTCAAATTATTTTGCGTAATTCCTGTCAAGGCACTGTTTGGCAAAGTATGTGGTACACCAGCAATAAATTAGCACAATTTCAGCAGCATGCAACTGAATATGCTCTCGTTGGTCATCCGCAGATTTAGAATGAGACCGTTCACCGGCACACCCGTACCTTTCTTCGAAAAAGGTACTTAGGAATCTGGTATCGTTGCGCGGATTACCGTCGGAAAATATTGGCTCTCACTTCCCAAAAACAGGAGTACATATTGTACGAATCTTTTTTTTTTTTTGGAAACTCCGGATTAACAAAGAACAAATAAACATTAAGGTGGGTACACGTAGAGACTACATTTATCCAAGCCACAAACTGTATTTAACGGAAGCCATGAGCCTGCTATTCCTGTTTTTCAAAAATTGTTTCCAAAGGCAAAGCTCTACTACACCGCATCTTTAAAGGTCCTTCATCCTTCCTGAAGTTAAAGGGACCTGCAACTGCCTGCACGAAAGCTGCACCTTTTTCTTATGTTGTAATATGTATTTATTAATCTTGATTACGCTCCGTGCCTTGACCTTTGTCATCGCAGAAGGGGAGAGGAGAAGGGGGAAGGACGTTTATCGTTCCATTTGCTCGAAGCCTGGCCGCTGTGGTACAACGTGCGTAGGTGGAGGTAAATCAGCTGGTTCGCTTCGCTTCGTCGCTCAGCGCCGGCTGGGCGATCTGTGCGTGCTCTTACACACACTCAAACCCCGGAGAATTTAACGGATGCTTCGCGAGCGCTTGGTTTCTCGGTATCGCCATCGACGACACGCTGACTGGGCTATATGTGTACACTCGTAAGCGCAAGGAAAAGAATAAATCCAATCATCGGCAAGTTATACCTAGACGGTAGGCTGTGAAGTCTCACTCAAGTCATTCGTACCTTTAATGCACCCTCGGGCACTTTAGAAAAGAACTAACTATCTCTTCTGAAAATTTCCATGGGTGAGATACAGGTGTATAGGTTAGCCGCATACACTGGATGCGTCTGATACCTCACAATATTTAGAGTTTCCACCAGTTCCTCTTCAACAGGGTTCTCCCTGTATTCTTAGAATAACTCCGAAATGACCATTAAATAACTCCGAAATAACTCTTAAATGGCTCCGAAATGTGATGCGTCTTCCCAATATTTATGAGGTTCTCGTTGCTGGAGGATGTAAAGTATTGTTAAAGACGAAAGTCTTTCTTGAGCTACTTCAACCCAGAAATTTTGGTCTTGGTGTATGTCTGTTTCTCTGTCTGTCTGTCTGTGACTCGGTTCAGCCACACGGGCAAAGTGAAACTAAGTCTGCGCCATAGTCTTATCTACTCACAGCACAATGTAAACGTCTAAGTCCGGTTTATCTGTTCATACTCATCAACACAGTTGACTAAGAACAAGACGTTACGCAAATACAAGACAGAAAGTTAATGAACAAGGGATATTTACAGTGGTTCTTTATAGAAATATCGTAGATGATTGATTTTTGCGAAATGAAATACTACATCTACTGCGGAAAAAAATTCATACTGTCGCCTGCTGTAGCCCGCGCCACTATAGTTTCTGGCGGCATTTTACGAGTTTAAGGGGCAACAATTACGAATGGTTTCACTGAATATGTTCCACGTTCGACTTGGCACGCGCGTGGAGTAGGGAAACCCGGTTCTATAAACATTCAAGTAGGGCGCCTTGATTCACGCGCGTTTCCGTCTGACGGCAGCGCTGGTATCGAGGCACCCGGCCAGTAGCAGTGGAACGCGGTAAATTGAAATTGACTTGAGGAAACCTTTACCGTGTTTAAATTGGCAGGAGCGCGACGCAAGAGGGACAACATGAGAGGTGAGCAGGAAAGCGAAAGGAGGCATTTACGCGGCAAATGTCGACAAAGACTATGGTGTTTTGTCGACATTTGCGATGAAAGGAGCAGATACGCAGCCAAATTTTTCATGTAGGTCCTATTTATGGGGCGTGCTGCCGTGGAACCATCCGGTCATTCCGTATTTCACCCAGACACCGATCATGCCTGTATGCACGATAGTCACTCATAAATCCTATTTATTTAAAGCGCATTGTGCGATCTCTTTATTATCCCCAAACTCGAAATCGTAGTTGAATGTTTCGTATTTTATGCAATTGAGCGTTAGTTTATATCAGAGCATTGGTGCTTCTATTACCCCTGTAGTGCCGTTTTCAGTCCAGCCTTTTCCAGAGAAAACACGGTTAGCCTGTATCTCCCTCAATGTGACACGTTCGATTAATTATTTGCTTCATATAATGCTCGGAATATGCATTGCGCCGGGAATATTACTTGTCCACCATTCGGGGAGGAATTTATTGCTGGGAGTGAGCATTTTTTAAGAACAAAACGTGTCATGAAGGGACCGCAAACTGTCTTAAGTGAACGCACATCGTAGTCACACGCACGTCCCCTCACGTTTTCGCCAACGTCGCCCCATCGAGCGGCTCGTGCGGGCACAGCATATTGCCCCCTTCCCTCCGCCACCGCACACTTTCGGATAACGCTGGCTCCCGCCACCACGGCGAACCACCCTCTCCTCCAAATTTCGTGACACCCTCCTCCTTTGCTTTCTCTCATCATTCGCTTTTTCCTTCACTCGTCGGTCTTCCCATCGTTCGCCCAGTCACGACGACGCCGACGCCGCTGAGCCCAGGGACGGGCGCCTAAGAGCTCAGCCATGAAAACTCGAAGTGTGAGGTGAAGTGGCGAGGAGACAAGGGGCCCACGAGCAGGCGTTGGGAGTGCGTGCCTCAAGAAAAAAAACTGGTTAAGGAGATCCCGAGAATTGAACCTGGGACCTTTCCACCGTCAAACCGGTAACTTAACCACTGGGCCACGCCAAAGGTCCGCGGGGGTACGTAGTTAGCAGCGGCGGCGAACAATAACTTCTGCAGCCATTTGGAAAGAACAAAAATTGGCCGCGTATCTGCTCCTTTCGTCGCAAATGTCGACAGAAGATGGTAGTCTTTGTCGACATTTGCCAAGTAAATGCCTCCCTTCGCTTTCCCGCTCACCTCTCATGTTGTCCCTCCTGCGTCGCGCTCCTGCCAATGTAAACACGATAACGGTTTCCGCCAGTCAATTTAAATTTACCGCGTTTAAATTTACCGCCGCTCGGCGGAGACGCGCGTGAATCGAGGGGCCCTACTTCAACGTTTATAGAACCGCGTTTCCCTAGTCCACGTGCGTTCCAAGCAGAGCGTGGAACCTATCGAGTGGAACCTTTCATAACTGTTGCCGCTTGAATTTTTATAATGCCGCCAGAAGTTATAGTGGCGCGGGCGACAGCAGGCGACAGTGGGATTTTTTTTGTAGTATATGTAGTATTCCATTTCGCAAAAATCGAGCATCCATAAATTTTTTATAAAGGACCACTGTAAATATCCTTTGTGCGTTAATTTCCTGTCTTATATTTGCGTAATGTCCCGTTCTTGTTCAACAATGTCGACAAGTATGAACATATAAACCGGACTTAGACGTTTAGATTTAGCTGTGAGTATATAACACTATTGCGCGGACTTTGTTTTAGTTTGGCTGTGTGGCTGAATCGAGCCACAGACAGACAGACAGACAGACAAAGACATACAGACAGACCAAGATTTCTGGGTTTAAGTAGCCGAAGAACGGCTATCGTCTTTAAAAATCCGGGACATCTTCACTAATCTGAAACCTGCAGAGGGGCGAAGCATGCGGTGTATAAGTGTATCTCTATTAGGTATCATCTTATGTATACTAAGTAAGTGTATAAGTATCATTCTTGCCATACGGCGCCCGCTGACTAGCGCTGGAGAAGCGCCGGTGGGTGGGGCAATAGCGCGTGTCTAAGGCGGGGGCGCCCTATCTTGAATTTAACTGGATTTAAGCAATTTTCATGTCCCATCTGCCCCAGTTTGGGCTAGTGGCAGGGGTCAACGCGAGCGCAGTGCAATGCCCTCGCCTCGCACTGAGGGTTCGTCCTCGGTGATCAACGAGGACCTGGCACCAGGTAAGTATGTCTTTTATTGCTTCGACCAACCACCCGACCCGATCTGTCCTAGCGTCGAGAGCCGGTGGGTATTTGAGTAAACAGTTTCTGCTTGTGCTTGACGAGTCGTGAAGCGGACAGGGAGCGTTCCACAAATCTTTAAATCATGTTAGTTTACTTTCAACGGCTTTTATTTATTATACGATTTTCTTTTAGTAGGCGTTACGTTCTGGCGCTCCCTCCCTTGTCGTCCGCCGTCCGCACTCTACTGTGCATGCGCGTCTATTAAGCCCCGTCAGCGTTTCGCCTGACGTCAGCGCAGTCCACTCTAAAAACAAATAGTTAGGCGGCGCCCGGTTTCGATCCCACGACCCTCTGGCCGCAACGGGAGGTACGTGGTGCTCTTCCCACTGCGCTACAAACCGAGACGGGAGCATGTGCTACGAACGCGCCTTATGTCCTTCACTCATTCAAACTACGTCAAGAAGCTACTGATACAACGAAGGCACGCGAAGCTGAACGTGAACGGAAACGACGAACTGAAAACTAATGAGAACTTCAGTCGACCCCATGACTGCTTCGCATACTACTCAGGATTCCCCTACGGGAAGATGGTGTATTTTTTTCTTTTTTAATTTTAACTACAGTATCCTCTACTTGAGGTTTTTTTTTCTGATCCAGGAATCTTGTTTCCTGTCCTTTAACGTTACTCTGATGATTCTTCTTTCCATGGCCAGTTCAGCCGGCCTAGGTTTGATTTAAGATGCTTAGTACGGCGCCAGGTTTCCGTTCGATATGTCATCACCGGCATGACACATTGGTTGAATATTACTCTTTTTATTGATAGAGATTGCCTATTTTTAGTTATTTGGGAGTGTTTGTCGAGTACACCCCACCCCATACCTATTCTGCGCCGGATTTCTTTCTCGGAGTTGAGATCAGCCCAGGTAGTTACGATCTACTTCAGCTAGTTATGGACTTCTACTTGTTCTCTCATTTTATTACGTATGCAGAACAGGGCACTTTCGGCGTGTTAAGTCGTCATTACTTTAACTTTATTCACATTTAGTGTTTAGCCCTAGGGCCATGCGTTAGAGTTTTGTTCCTCAAGCATTCTTTGCAGGTGGTCTGGTGACTCGCTCAGCAAAACTATGTCGTCTGCGAACCTCAAATGGCTCAAATATTCTTCATTTATCATAATCCTGTCTCTTCCTAGTCAAGCTTCCTGAATACCCCCTCCAGATATCCTGGGAACAGTTTTGGCAAGATGGTATCACCCTTTCGGATCGGGAATCAGTCGCTTTGCTTGGGGAGGATTATCCTGCCTGTACATACTTAATGTATGTCGTCTCTGAGCCTTATGTAGGTCTCCTCTATTCCCCGGTCTTTCAATGCTCCCACAATTGTTGCGATCCTTACTGGATCAAACGATTTTTCGAAGTGCATAAATGCCATGTAAAGTGGGTTTTTATACTCTGCGGATTTTTATTTAACTTCATTGACAACATGGACGTGATCCATTGTTACGTATCTTGTCCTAAACCCAGCGTTCTCACTGTGTTGTTTTGAATCTAGGCTGTCACTTATTCGACTTTGGTAAACAGCGTGTATACAACTGAGAGTAGGCTGATGGGTCTGTAGTTCTTAAGGTCTTTGGTAATACCGTTTCTGTGAATCAGGAATATGTTAACGATTTTCCAGGCTATGGGCAATTTCAGAGCACTTGAGAAATTGGAACTATAGTCGGTGGCAGCTTAACTCTGGAGCGCCACTTCTCACATCAAAGGGAAATTGTGCCCATCCACAGCCAATGACGTCTCGCCGTTAGCGTGACGTTACTGACGAACTTTTGGAAGGAGAACTACTTCTGATATGGCCGCGCTCGCTTCCCAAACGCCGTTCCCCCGTGGCGTGGTCCCGTGTCAACGACCTTGTCGGAACCAAAGCGCTGTACGCGATTTGCGATTATGCTGTAGTGCATAAAGAACGTTTTTTGCTCCGTGATCTTTGTTTGCTCCGTGTACGTCTTTCTAGTGTGATTTGTATATCGGGAAATTGTGGTGGTCTATTTTTGATGGGCAACGTCGTCACCAATCAACCGAGAACATCACGGCTGCACTATTGCGGGAGTGATTGTGGAAAGTGTGTTTGCGTAACGCAACCGCTCTTGGGGAATAATATGAGTGGCTTTCTTCTACGACATTAGCGGTGACCAGTAGCAAGGGATCGTTTTTCGTGCTGTGAACGTAGGCTGCGCCCGATGTTGAGCGCTAGGCCTACGTAGCTTGTGCCCGTCTGGCCAGACGCCGTGCCGGTTGTGTTTGCGTGTATGGCGCGTTTTCTTTGTCGCCTACGGGCGGCTGGCCGTACAGCTTTACGCGTCATTAAGTGTCGCGTTATACTTTACTACTAACAGCGGAAGGTACCATTCTTTCGCATCGGCTGCGCATGTTGCTCTGGCTGGTCGAGGTACAGCCGGAGCGACGATGTTTTTAACGCGATAGCGTTATTAGGCTCATTTATCAATTCTCCCGTGGCTCCTAGCCGTCCGCTATCAGCCGTGCTCATCAGGCGTCCACAAATATACGTCACCGCAGTAACCTGGAAACTGAGGAAGAAAGATTCTAGGACTCCGCTGTACCTGTAATGGGGCACTACGTCAACCAAAGTTTACAAAGAAGGACAATAATACAACGTCGGGTACGAAAGAAACGACGCGCGTTTTCACCAGGTACCGCGCCTGCACGGTGAAGTTTTTTCTATGCCCAGTCGGTGGTAGCATGCCCGGTAGACATGATCTCCAGCCGTACCCGCAACTTACGCCATCACACCAAAGCATGTTTCCACCAGAATATCAAAAATATAAATTCCTGGTAATTCATTCCCCGAAGCTGCTCGTGGGCTGGACGGCAGGTCGTAGTGGAAGCCTGCGGAAGAATTTTGACCACTTTAGGATCTTTAACGTGCGTCGAAATCTCGACATACTGGCGTTTTTGTTTTCTGCCTCCATCACAGAAACAGCCGCCGCGGCCGGGAGTTGAACCAGCGTCCTTGGGTTCACTAGCGCAACGCTTTATCCTCTGAGCCAACGTGCTGTTTTCCACTGGGGCTTATGCCGGCACCAACAGTGGGTAACTTAACTTAAACGGGGGGCAAAGGATTCACGCCAGTCTCTCAGAAATCAAGGAAGCCATAGAATATAGGTCTGAAATAGCTAAAATAAAGACCACTATATAACTTTTAATCATATACGTTTTCAATGTACCTTTCAATATTCCCACAGTTTTATCTCCGCTACAAGCTCGGTTTGGTGAACGACAGATGGCGTCATGCGGCCAAGTTAAAGTCACCCTAAAAATAGGTACCAATATCCTCCCAGAGAACAGCCACGTAAGAATGCTCGGTGGGGTTCTAGACAAGCGGATAGTTCCTAACTCACAACAATGAACACACCCTCTGGACATGCCCAAACATACAAAGCACCCTGAGATCTTCCCTGCAACCACTTTCTGCCACAAAGCGCCCTCCGTACTGGGAGACATGGGTCCCACCACCTAAGGAGCTTGAAGAGCTCTATTGGACCACGCTTGTGAACCACACTAAAAACCCTCGAGGACTATAGACGGCCAGGACTATAGCCAGTACTATAGCCCCTCTAACCCAACCAAGAAGCCGAGCAGTCCTTTGGACGCAAATTTTAAAATAAAGTTGATCTCTCTGTCTCTCTATCTCTCTCTTTCGCCAAAAACAGAAAATATTTAACCAATTATTACCCACGAGCAAATATTCAACTTAAGAGAACAGCAAGAAAAAGAGAAAAGAAGCGATAACACTCACGCCACCTCTGACCATGACTAGAATATTGCAGAGCCTGCCGTACTACAAATGTACCCGCACCAAAGAAAGTGAAAGAAACACCATCATTAGGACAGCATTTAAAGCAGTTCTCAACCTGGCAATTTTGACCGTGAGATGAACTAACAAAGGGTAGACCACGTGGGTAATGGAATGAACGTGTATAGACGGGTCTAGAAGAAGGGGACGGCCATTTACTCGGTGGAAGGATGAAATAATAATATTTGGAGCAAGGAATGAGCTCGGGAAGCACGGGAAAACAGCGGGTGGAGGTCAATTGGAGATGCCGTCACGCTGCAGTTGCCCTAAATAGGCTGTTGGTGATAATGACGACGAAGATGTACTCAACTTGCGTCTTCCCAAGGCATTTCAAGAAATCTGAGAAACCACTCTTCTAGCACCGAGAAAGCAGATGTAAAAACGAAATCGTGGGTAGGGGGAATCATACCCCCCTTTGGAAAAAAAACAGGCGCCCCCAAACAGGCACCCCCAAACAGGAAAGAAAAGAAACAGGCACCCCTCCTCCTTTGAAAGTAAACCTATGCACGCCATGATGGACATGGAACTGATCCAACGACCCCCCATAACAACTCTCTACGAGAAATATGGATGCAATCCTTCACAAAGAGGAGCGTTATGGCGGGCTCAGGTTTATTCGGGGAAAGTTTCAATATCATGAGACCACAGTATACACCGACTCCTGTATATACGAAAGCACCCCAGTCAGCACAGGACTGTTCGGCCTAAAACAGGCCGGTGTACTTTGGCCGGTGATTTTCTGTCCGGCCGTTTTCCGGCAGCCATGTTCGGCCCATGTCCAAATGTGGGCCTTTTGGCCGTATACGGCCGTACTCCCATGGCTGTCCAACGGCCAGTGTCCGTCGGCCAGTCGACCGGCTTACGGTCATACCGCCAGATTCCAGCCGTAGGGCTCCGGCCATTCTAAAGCCACCCGTGTACGGCCGAAGTACGTCCGCCGGAGGACAGCCGAGATGCGGTCGTCGGACTCCAGCCGGACTACAGCTACCGGAAATACGGCCGTGCTACGGGCATTGGAATTCGGCCACAGTACGTTAGCTGTACTGAGGCCGGTCACTGCATGTCGCGCAAGGAGATGACTCATTCGCGCAGTGCAGAAGCAGCACAAACCCAGCATTTTGGGTCCAATGCTGCCACATCAAAGTGAGCTCGCGCGCAACCACCAGCCGTCAAGCTTTCAGCCAAGCCTTGCTTAATTACCAGCCTCAGTTGACAGCAAGATTCATTTATTAAACAGTGCTCACAAATTGTCGTTCCTTTAATTGCTGTGCCTCATTTACTGCCGAACACAGAAAATATTCAGTTCTTTGTAGAGCTTGAATAGATGTATTGTCCAGGTTCTGATATCTTCTGTGGGGCGGCTTACCTGTAATAAACGGGGAAAGAGGAGGGGGGCGGGAGGCGGCGGAGGGCGCATACTTTAGTGGGTTGAATTTCAGAGAGATAAATTGCGCCGCTTTTAGCCAATTTCCTTTAGGGCAATATTCCGGAACACTTTCATGCTCTGATTACATAAACTATTTTTATAAGAGTTGCTTGACCAATTTTGATGTATATAAAACCGGCGTGAATGCCTTTACGAAGTGTTTTGGTTCTCAACAAAACACTCAGGAGCATTTAATATAACTCCTTCACAAAAAAGTATGTCCAGTTTTTGCCTATTTTTCTTGCAAAGACATTTTCTACTCGATCAACTTTTCTGATGACCTTGCGCAGGGCTGATCCTAAGAAGGAGCGAACAGGTGCTTTCATTTGCAATCTACTTTAATGTTGTTTTCATGAGTATACGTCCACACCACTTAATAGTCCAAAAGAGCTTAATTTTCTTCTAATGTCATACTACGTTAAAAAAATTCTAGACGCGTCGCGAATGACGCCCTGCTTCAGGTGGCTGCAGTTGTATCCCTTTGTGTTCACGCAAGGAAAGGCGTAAAATTAGAGTTACATAATTTGTTTCAAACCAATAACATAGCAATGGTAGCATGCATACAGGAAACCTGGCATACTGCAACGAATAGGGCAATAAATATTTTATTGGTGAAGGTTGAATGCGTAGGGTTCTCAACCCGTCGGAGGCAAACTTGCGCCTCTGGAAGTTTATTTATTTATTTATTTATTTATTTATTTATTTATTTATTATTTATTTATTTATTTATTTATTTATTTATTTATTTATTTGATGCCTGATTGCCTTTGCATGCATTACAGAAGGGAGATACATAACACTAAGCATTAAATATGAGACAAAATAACAAAATAATTCTACAAAGCGCGCTGAAAATCGTCAATATAAACAGTTAATGCAATCATACGTCGAAGATAACTACACTGCAGTATTGATGTAAAATAAAATGAATCGCGCAAGGCGTCACCTTTAAAGGAAAGTTAATAATTTGCTTTAAGCTATCTGTCCCACTCTGCGATATGTAGAATGGAGCTTGGACATACTTCTCCCCTTCTACAACAGTTTTCGAATCATAGATATTACGAAAAAAGTTCAACCTGTGGTTTCGTCTGTGATCTTTCACGTCCTGCCATTTCAGTTTACTTTTACTTTCTCCCATGCTAATTTGAGAGTGCCAAATACCTAATACGAATCGCACTGACATATTCTGTATGTTTTCGAGCGTATCAACGAGCTCTTTGGTGTAGGGATCCACGAAAACACATGCGTACTCCAAGATTGAGCGCACATGAGTGAAATACGGTTGTTCTTTTCAGTTAGATGGAGGTTCACTGAAATTTCGTCTCAGTAAGCCAAAAACATACGCAGCCGTAACTTTTATCGTGTGAACCTGCCAATTTAACCTCTAACCACTCCATAAATAAACTCCTAGGTATTAATATTCCTCGGCCGTTGACACAGCAGCATAATTTACGGTATACGTATCCAATTGGAATGAAGGTTTTCTTGTAAAGGTGACGTTAACACACTGTTTAACATCCAAAAACTTTTCTGAATCAGCACACCAGGATGTTATTAAATTCGAATAAAGCTGCAGGTATACGGAATCACGTTCATTCGCTATAGTCCGGTTAACTACACAGTACTTTTGAACAAAGCTATAGGGCCAATAGTAAAAACAATGCAAAAACCGATTCATTCAGTTCATAGGATGAAATGTACTACGCAGAAGGTGATATGCAACACCATCATTTGCTTTTTTGCAGTCCAAGAATATACAGTCAACCACTTTAAGCTTATCTATTGCAAGAGCCAAATCGTGCGGGAACTCAACAATCAGCGTTGAGCAAGAAAATCCTGACAAAATGCGTGTTTGCTAGGATTCTGGCGATTATGTTTACCCAAATGAGTCATATCCTAAGAGTAGCTAAGCTCACCTTCAAACATCGGAACTAAATTAACAGCTAGGCTTCGTCAGTGACAAGGCTCTGTTGTTATCGCAAATTTAAAATAATTTTTTTTCTAAATAGGCAGTCTTAAAATCCCCTGAAGTAACATAGTGCAGGGCATGAAGTTGATCCTAACAATGCACGAGCGAGTCTCTTCTACGTTTATCACCAACAACATAGTGCAAAATTGCTTGTCGCAGTTTAATTGTAAGCAGAATAACTTGCGCTTTTGCTCGCACTTGCCTTTCTTTGGTGGGGAGTCCTTGACATGGTGGCGGTTTAGCTCCTGCGTGGTGGCCGCTTGCTCGACGCTCTTGAAGGCCAGTTATTTTGGTGAACCATCTCCATCTCGGATCGGACATCTCTGGCGGGTCGATGTCTCCAATGCTCTCCATTTCTTGAGCGGGCGAATAGCCTCGAGCTGATGCGTCGACGAAGCCGGCGGCAGAGGCGTGGTAGCGGCGATGACTGGCGAGGCTTAGCTCACCCATCGGTATGGCACAGTCTTCTTGTGGCAATAAATGACATTTCGATGGCCTAAAAGGTTCCCTGCTAATGTCCAGTGAGTCCTTGCAGCTTGCCCGTTCACCGAGAACACTCATTACTGTTTGACAAACGATGTTCATTAATTTAAAAAGTAGAAACACGGAGCGGATGAAAAACGCGTCCCCGTCGTTCGGCTCCCTAACGGCTTTTTCTCCCCCCAGGAAAAAACCGGTCGGCGTCCTTCCAAACACGTCTGTGCATGAATTCTCGGCGCCCAGGCGCGAGCCGTTGTTCGGCTGTATGTCGTTTGCCGAAAAAATGACGTATAACCAGATACCTTACGTAGGCCGGTCTCCTCTCGAACACCGGTTGCCAAATATTCTGTGGCCATTCGCTTGCCGCAATTCGGCCTAGGACAGCTAACCGAATAAAAAACGTATATTCTGGGGCCGTACGTCCGCCGGACGCGCGGTTCACCGTTGAAACAACGAATGCACGGCAGCCGCGCTCCGGCCGGTCTCCTTTCGAACACCAACTGCCGCAAGAATACGCATATTCTGTGGCCGGTCGCTTGCTGTGCTTCGGCCGATTACCGCTTCCCGAAGAAAAAACGGATGCCCTAAGGCCGTACTTCGGCCGTTCTATTTCTCAACATCGGCAGCCGTAAGAGAACTGAATATCTGGCAGCCGGTTAGCTGCCGTTGTGCGTCCGGACACGGGCGGACGGAAAAATGCCGAAGCGCTGGTTGCCGAATGTTGGCCGTTCAACGCATGATCAGTGGCTGCCAGAACCTGGATGCTGGCCGGACATGCCAGAAAGCGGCCATAGACTGGCCGGTCTTGGGGCACACTTTCTGTGCCGCCTGGGACAAGACCCCAACTGTCGTAGTTGACTACTCTGGCAATCTTCGTCACTGCATGACCCTCCTACATACAGGAACAAAGAAGTGGAAGTTGGAGCCATCCTCTTGGCAATCCGTACAAATAGCGGAAGTATCAAATAGAAGCGTAATATCATTACTACTCACAAATGACATTATACAGTTTTCTGGAGGCAGAATGACAAGCGCTTCGGTAAGATATTTTCATCCATAATGGTGAAAGTTAACAACGTCGACCCGACAGCTGGATACAATGGTCTGGAAGTGAATGACGCACTATGCAAGAGGCACACGAACTCACATACCATTCTCCTTGTGACCACGACTACCCCACTGCCCTCTTCGAAAAACGTTAACAACGAATCCTCATCCTATGTATTAGAACACATTCTTTCCCCTTGCTACAACGAGTTCTCAATGCCGAAGAATCACAAACTCTGTCGACAAAAAAACCAACACAGTTCTCTGAAAATCCACGTGCGTTAAGGTGTTCGGTGGGAACATCAGGCATTAATTTAGACCTCTGGTAAAATAGGGGAAACATCCCCTCTCTTGGGGCCAACCTAGACAAGTCCAAGGGTATGGTAGGGGCGAACAACTCAAACCCCATATTTCACTTCTTTGAGGCATGGGTACCAGATTTGACCAGCTCGTTACACCAAGATGAGCGCAAGCTGATTGCGGGGGCAAGTGAAAGCACTGCTACATCTGGTGCCGTAGACTGACCTCCCTGCCATGTCCTGACCTTTGACCTCCCTGCCATGTCCTTACGCCATTTTCCTAAGCCACAACTATTTCTTCCTGAACAAAGATCTCTCTCTCTCTCTCTCTCTCTCTCTCTCTCTCTCTCTCTCTCTCTCTCTCTCTCTCTCTCTCTCTCTCTCTCTCTCTTCGAAAAAGCAAAATATTTCAGCCCGGCCTAGACATCACAGAATAAACATTTTTATACACTGACACTGACTCTTCCTCGCTCAAACGGACCTCGCATTTGCAACCTTTCCCGCGCACATTTTAAGCCACAGAAGCGCAGAGAGCCTTTGTCTCTCCTGGGACACGGCAATTAAAAATCGTGGTCGCTAGTCCTTCTTTTTTCGGTAACCTTTTGTGCTCGTGAAGCATAGATCGGAAATTCCGCAACTGCGTACGAACACGCTCCGTGGGAGTGGAAGTATCGCTATCGCGCCTTACATCTTCGAATACAAACGTAGATGTATCTGCAACTTTTGTCTTCTTCACTTCAAGCTGCACAAAATTCAGCAAACGCGTGGTCATAATCGGATTTCACGTTGCCTTTCCTTGGACGTCGTTTGCTCTTGCCTCCCTCTGTCTCTCCGCCAGCAGGTGTTGTTATTGTATGGGATAGTTATCTATTTGGGACACTCGCTCTTTATGTCTACATTCCCGGCACTGCAGCTGCTCTCCGTTGGATCAGTTGCTTCTTTTTGCTTACTAGTAATGCAGGTTGAGGGCGCCCTCTCTAGTCTCTTTAGATGCCACAGGGGCTTAATTTTTCAGTTGCTGTCGACGGTTGAAATTTTCAGCTGCTCAGTTGTTACAAAACCTCTTCCGTTACTTCACGCTCAGCCGCCACAAGAGGTTCTTGTAACCAAGTCAGCACATCAATTACAAGGTGGGTTTGCATGTAATAACGGCTTGTGTTCCGTTACTTTTTAAAACAGAGTGCCCATCAAACTCACGCACAACCAAGGTTCAAGCCCAGAGTTTCGCAAATGGGATTTAGCCAGTCCGGCGCGAAAGTTTGTTACGATCAAAATGCTATAATTGAGACCGCAACTTTAGGCGCGGGAAATCGAGTTTCAGCTGCCAATAGGCACTGAAAGCGGTCATTTTGCCGTGTACGGGCCTGGTACCATGCTTTCTGGACGTCCCTAAGGCATATGACAACGCCCCACATGACCTTATGCTGCTACACATGATGGAGCTGGCAATGTCATCCAAATGAATTGACCTGTTGCGGCGCTTATACACCGGTAACAAGGCAGTGGCATGCTTCGGAGAAGTTCACACGGAGCCATTGGCAATCCACTAAGGGCTCAAGCAGGGGTGCCCACTCTCCACACGCTATACATGCTGTACGCAGCGGGGCTAGAGAAAGCCGTTACGGCGTCAGGACTCGGCTTTACGCTGCCGTATTCCGAAGATGGACTGCCGCAAATGTGGATGCCTCCGGGTCTAGTCTTCGCCGATTACCTAGACCCGCTCGCTGTAAGTGTGGCCGAGCTACAGGGACTTGCTATCGCCTCGGTTGAGCATCTATCACCATTAAGACACACGTAAGTCAGCAGTCCTGCGCTTCTCCAACCCAGAGGACAAAGCTCGCACTGTGCTCTGCCTGGCAGTGAAGAGGTCTCATCGACGCACCGCTACTGTTACCTTGGTGTGACTCTCAGCACCACTGGTGACAAGTATGCTACACGCGAAGCACTGCTGAAAGAAAAGTCGAGACGCATCAGCCGTATCCTGCGCAGAGGGTTCTTATGGGGGTGTAACCGATACCTGTTGGTTCGTGACCTGTGGAAGTCGGTGCACGCCCCATGTCTCACTTTTGCGAACGCCGTGGTGTGTGTGTCGGCGCGAACACGGGGGCGGCTCGAGCGTGGTCAGCGAGAGGTGTGCCGTCATGCCTTGGGCTGTCATGGCTGAGTGGTTGTGGAGGCCATACAGGGTGACCTGGGCTGGTCAACATTTGAGGCTGGCGAGGCCACCAGCAAGGTTGCGTTCGGAAAGCGACTCCGAGTCATGAACAACGAACGGTGTGCGCAGCGACTGTTGCCCTACACAACACTCTTGGGTGTACGCCCACAGTGGTGCAACCACCTCTACCACCTCCGTCCAAAATTCGGCTTCACTACCAGCCCGATTGAGGTGGGCCCGCCACACAAGATCACCGAGAAGGTGCGTGTCAGAGTGAAAGGAGAGGAAAGCACTGACTGGCGGGCCTCATTGCACCAAAAGTCTACCCTGGAACTATATCGCAGCCACAGGCAAGATATAGGCCGGATGCGTGTCTACAACAGCGGCAGCGGCAGTGTGCTCCTCTTCGAGGCCCGTGCGGTGGCACTGCGCACGATGCTGTACTGTCGCCGATACGACAGAACGCCAGAAGTACAAGCCGCAAAGTGCAGGGCATAAGGCAAACACGAAGAAGACATCCAGCACCTGGTGCTGCACTACCACAAGCTGCTCCCACCCGCCAGAGTGAACGCCAGTGTACGACCGGCGCTACGTTCGAGGATGACATCGACAACGCCACATATGTGAGCACAACGAAAGAACGACTGCAACTCTGGCAGCCATCGATTCGGCTCGGTGCGGCTGTGGTGACGGCATAGGGAACGCACGGGTGAGCTGCAGTGAATGGTGACAGTGTAGTGGACGTACAAACGCATGCAGTGTACCATATACTGCAGGATAACTGCTACCTTAGCCTTCTCGTTGGTGGCGATGGTGCAGTGACTTCAGGCGTTCTGCAGTTATGTTTTCTTTTTCTTCAATACCTACTTTGTAGATTGTTTACCCGGCTTGGATACCTCGGTGTCCACAGAGGGTTCCTGGCCCTAGTGATCATCATCATCGCTGTAAAATTGAATCCAGCAAAGCTACACTGCGTTTATCATGAGAAAAGCGCAACGGGAGGGGAAAAGCGTGAGAAGTTGGCGGCGGAGAGAGGGTAGGGAGTTACGTGGCAGGAGCTGCAGAACACTTGCAACGACATTTGCGCCGGTACGAGCGTATACGCGGCCAATTTTGCACCAACCCCGCTAGCTGTTGTTATACACGCCAAATACTACCACTCTTTCTTTCTTTCTCTCTCTCTTTCTTTCTTTCTTTCTTTCTTTCAACGCACAGATGATTTTAGTGTGCTTGCAGAACAAGAAACGTTGGACAAAAATTGGAGTCTCATTTTAGCGATCCAGTAAAAACGTCAGATTTTCGTCATTTAAAGGGACCCAGAAAACCCTTTTGTAAAAGTTACAAAAGGCCTGTATTGTCACGTAGCACCAATATAGCGATGCAATGCCATTGGAATTATTGATCTACATTCAGTATTAGCTGCGCCAGAAGCAATTAAATGCACCTCTCCCCACTTGCCGATCGACTCCTCCTCCCTCTCTGCCTCCTTCAAAGCATTCCTGCGCCTAGGCTCGCGTCAATCACTGCGGACCCGCCTTTGCCGCCTTTGCTTCGGGATCGCGCAGGAAGGAGGAAGAGCAGCCGGAAGCCAATGGCAGTGACGCCGCCGGCGGCCGACCTTGCCGTCGATTGGGCGAATCAGGGGGCGCCTTCGCCGTTGCGTCAGCAGCGATCGCCGTTGCGTCACCCGCGGTCGCCGTTGCGTCAGCCGCGGTCGGCTCGCTGCAGCGTCGCACTCATCGGCTGAGAAAGGCGATCTTCAAAAATTGTTTACAAGGAAGGAAGGAAGAATGTAGAAGAAAGGCAGGAAAGTTAACCTGGCTAGAGCCTAGTTTGCTATCCTGCACGTGGGAAAGGGGAAATGGGCAAAAAAGAGAGCGGAAAAAAGAGGAAAAGTTGGACCAGACACGTATGCCCAGCACTGAGGCACTGACAGTGATTGACACTGGAAGCTCTCAGTCTATAGCCTAGTGTTCAAGTTCGTCGCCCGTAGAAAACGTAATAGTTCCTTAGTCGCCTTCTGAGCGGATGACTGAGAAGGCCAGTGGCACAGAATCTTTCCTTCCGAAAATGGCCGCCGAGAGTCCAGGTTCCTCAGCGCTGACGACAGCTTTTTTCTTTCAGCCGAGTAGCGTGGGCACTCGCATAAAACGTGGCGTATCGTCTCCGATGTGCCGCACGTTTCGCACTCCGCCCTTGCTGCCATTCCTATTAATTACGAGTAAGCATTTGTGAATGCCACCCCCAGCCAGAGACGGCAAAGAAGAGTTGCGTCAGACCGTGGAAGGCCTAGTGGAAGGGGACGTTGCAGGTGCGGGTCAAAGGCACCAATGCGTGCGCATGTGGAATCTTCTGGAGACCATTGGGAGATAGCTGTTTCGCGGGCAAGAATGCGGAGGACCCTAGCTGCGTCCGTCCTAGACAATGGGATGAGTACAGTTGTCGCTGTTTGATGCGCCAGCCGGGCGGCAGCGTCCGCACTTTCGTTGCCGACAATGCCGCAGTGGCTAGGAAGCCACTGTAGGGTGACATCATGACCCGCCTGGGCAGCACGGTCGTATACCATTCTTATTTCTGTCAGGAGCTGTTCGTGAGGTCCCCGGCACAGCGCTGACTGGAGTGACTGAAGTGCAGGCTTCGAATCACAGAAGATAGCCCATCTGCGGCACGAACTTTGCTCGATGGTGTGAAGAGCGCTACGGATGGCCGTAAGTTCTGTAGCCGTGGATGTCGTAAGATTGGCTATCTTGAATTTGCTGCACAGTGACAGTAGTGGTATAACGACAGCTCCGGCAGAACCCGAAGATGTTACCGAGCCATCAGTGTATACATGGGTTCGGTCACTGTATGTCTCATGCATGTACGTCAAAGCGAGCTGTTGCAGGGCCGGATTTGGAAGATCACGTTTTTTTTGTCACTCCTGGGATATCTAGGCACACTCGGGGCTGCATCACACACCACAGCGGAACGAGCGATCTCATCGCCGGCGTGTAGTTCGATGGAACGCTGGTGTTGTGGGCAGCTACTACCCTTGCGAACGACGCCCGTGGACGGGTCGCTGGTATTCCCGCGAGGTGATGATCAGGTAGACGGGCGAGGTGCCTGATATGTGTCCTGAGTATTTCGACGTCCACAAAGGTTGCCAAAGGGTGATTTCGAGCCAGGGCAATGGTCGCTGCTGTGGACGTACATCGTGGTAGGCCAAGACAGGTTCGCAGGGCCTGAGCTTGAATAGCCTGAAGTGCCCGAGTAGTAGTGCGGCACGCTCCAGAAAGGACAGGGGCACTGTATCGCAGATAGCCCAAGAACAGCACGTTGTAGAGCTGTAGCATCGATTTCAGTGGTGTCCCCCACGTCTTGCCGCCGATGAGTTTGAGCACATGCACCACTGCAGAGAGCCTCTTCTTTAGAGCGTTAACATGAGCGCTCCAAGAAAGGCCTCTGTCGACAACTATGCCGAGAAACTTGTGATTTCTCACATAAGACACCCTTTCACCATTAATATACAAAGGGTATGCATACATAGGCTTTCGTGTAAACGGAAGCACGGCGCATTTGCTGCTGGATAGTTCCAACCCTTGTCCGTGTAGATATGAGGTCGCCAAGTCTGCGGCATTTTGCAGTCGGGCGCGCACATGCCGACGAGTCACGCCATCTGCCCAAACACATATATCGTCGGCGTATATCGACACGTGAACCCTCCTTGGAAGGCGAGAAATCAGGCCAATTAGTGTAAGGTTGAACAGTATAGGGCTCAGGACGCCTCCTTGGGGAACACCACGGTGAGTATAGTGAGCTGACGTCGGCCCATCTGCAGTCATAACAAAGAATGACCTCTCTGTTAGGTAGTTCCTTATCCACTGGTAGACTCGGCCACCGAGCCCCACAGCCTGCAGTACTTTGAGAATCGCATCGTGCTCCACGTTATCGTATGCCCCTTTAACGTCGAGGAACAACGCGGCACATATCCGCTTCGCACTTTTCCGCTGCTGCACAAAAGTCACCAAATCAATAACGCAGTCAATGGATGAGCGTCCACGACGGAATCCAGCCATGACATCAGGGTAGACATTGTAACGCTCCAGGAACCACTCCAGTCGTGCGAGAATGATTCGCTCCATCAGCTTTCCAACGCAACTTGCAAGTGCAATTGGTCGGTATGCCAGTGGATCCAGCATGGATTTTCCGGGCTTCAGGAGCGGAACGAGGCGGCTGGTCTTCCATTTTTGAGGAACGGAACCATCACACCATAGGTCGTTGAAATATTCCAGCAAGGCTTGTCGGGCATCCTTGCCAAGGTGACGGAGAGCAGCATATGTGACTCCATCAGGCCCAGGGGACGAAGATCGCTTGCATGCAGCCAATGCCGCCCGCAGTTCTTCCATGCTAAATGGAACGTCCATCCTTGAATCCCGCGATGCAGGGATGTCACTGGCGAGCAGTAGTCCAGAAGGGCCTGCTCCACTGGCTATCCTCACGCAGAAGTCCTCGGCCACTTCAAGCTCTCGGCGGTTCTGGTGAATAGCCAGGGCCTTAAATTGGGAGCGCTGCTGTACAGGAGTCATTAGCCCTTGCACAGTTTTCCATATCCTCGACAAAGGCTTGCGAGGGTCCAGCGTGTCACAAAAAGATTTCCAACGTTGTGCTTGCACTTGGGCAATGCGTCGCTGGATCTTCTTTTGCGTTCGTCTGCAAATCCTCAAATCTTCGAGACATTTTGTTCGCCGGTATCTGCGTTCGGCGCGGCGACGAACAGCACGAAGGCGCTCCAGCTCCACGTCAAACTCGGTCACTTTTGGAGACAGCCGGACGGAACGCTTGCAGGCTTGGAGTGTGCTTTCAATGACGGACTCTAGATTTTCAAGCTCATCGCTCCGGCAAATTTCGTCCATCCTTGATTGGAATTTCGACCAATCGGTTACCCGAATAACATTAGGATCGAAGGAACTTCGTAATCCATCTATCTTTAAATGGGTTGGAATGTGGTCGCTTCCACGAGTTTCTATGTCTGGGAACCACTGTGCACGGGCCGATAAACATCGTGACACAAACGTCAAGTCTAAACAGCTGCCGTAGTTCGTTCCACGTAAATAAGTGGGGCTTCCGTCGTTTAGTAGGCACAGTCCATGGTCTGAGGCAAAAGCTACTAAGCTCCGACCTCGCCTGTTGGTGTTTGGGCTTCCCCAAAGCATGTGGTGTGCATTGAAATCACCGGTAATTACCCACGGACCCGTTGTTGTGCTTAATATGTCATCCAGCCTCTTCCGTTCAAAGCGAGATGTCGGGTGTAGGTATACACCCACCAGAGTGAAAGTGAGCTGGCGCTTTCTGATGGTAAGACAGACGTACTCATTACCCCTGTAAGGTTGCACAAAATGGTGAACGTAGGACAGTTCACGCCTGATGAAGACTGCGACTTTGCTGGGCTCCCCTAGTGTGGCTGATAAAAAAAGTTCATAGCCAGATATCCGAATAGGGTTGGATATGTTCGGTTCGCAGATGACAAGTATAGGAATAGATTTCATAAAGACAAACTGGCGAAGATCTGAAATACGTGACATTAGTCCTCTGGCGTTCCACTGAAAAATGGAAGCCTCCTTGATATCCGTACTCAATGAAGAACGTACGTTCGCCATGGTCCTTGCTTATCCGAGACTTGCAAGTACTGGATCCAGGGTCTCCAGTATCTGAAGTGCACTCAACGCAGAAGGTGTATTCAGACTGGTGAGCAATGTGCGAATGGCATTCATGAGGGACCTCAGGACCGCGACGACTTGCCGATCTGAAGACGAAGCCGGGGCGGGAGATCTTGTGACTGTCTTCAGTACTGAGCGTTGGGGCTCAGAAGGAGGTACACTCGGGGACAGCGGGGGCCACGCGTCACCCGGCGAGGTTTGTTGTACCTCGTTGCGACAACTCAGCGAATCCTGTGAGGCCGGAGACGGCGGAGGCGGTGGGGGTGCCGGCGGCCGCGGGGGTAGCGGTGGTGGAAGTAGTTGCACTAGGGGTGGACTCGCTTGCGTAGATGCGTTCGATGGGGTATGGCCAGCCTTGTTTGAAGATCTCCGGCGTCGAGACCGGTGACGCCGCCGCTGTCGTACCGTCGCAGCAGCCTCCTTGTGCGTGGAGTGGTCCCTCACCATCTGCTTCAAGACAGCGACCTCCCTCTTCATGCGTGGACACTTCTTCGATGAGGCATCGTGAGGTCCCTCACAGTTGGCGCACTTCAGGGTATCTTCACTGCAGTCGCTAGCCTTGTGTGGCCCAGCGCATTTGGGACATACAGTGGTGCTTCCGCAGACTGCAGCGACATGGCCAATCTTCATGCACTTGTAGCACTGGAGGGGTTTCGGCACATAAGGTCGGACAGGCTGGCGGAAGTGACCCACCTTAACATGGGCAGGGAGGCTGCCGCCCCTAAAAACAATCTTCACGCACCTTGATGTACCTATGCGGCTTACTTGTCTGATGACAATACCTTCATCCGCAGGTTTGATCAGTATTGGTAGGTCCTTCTCGGGGATAGACGTATCGACGTCGTAAATGACGCCTATCGTCGTGTCTCCATACGGAGTGGTATGGGCTCGCACTTTTATGTCCTGCAGTGATGTGATCTTCCGCAAAACCTCCAGTGCACTCCGATGCTCCACGTCGATCGCCAAGATGTTCCGCCGGGTGTTAGTTGGAACAACTAAGTGCTCAGACTCGTCGATTACTTTTGTTTACAAATTATCTGTACAACGTATGGGGCTCACACTTGGCTCAAAAATCCCCCGTTATGTGTTCTACCACCTGAATGCATTTGATTGCCACCTTCACAAAGCTTTTCGGGGTCCCTTTAAGCATGTCTGGAATTTTTATATCCCTCGACATGGTGCATATGCGCGGTTTTAGGCGGTGTTAGTTGGAACAACTAAGTGCTCAGACTCGTCGATTACTTTTCGTCAGTAAGTGGCTCTACTATGCCGAACACTGCCACGACATTTTCTGAAAACATGACGGGACATTGGCGCCTACATTTTATCTTGTGACGCTTGCGCGAAATTAACAGTTGTAATTCAAAGCACCACTGCGCGAATGAGTCCATTTCATAAACGAGTCACCCGAATATAAGTGGATTCAATGCATTGATCACAGTTTCTAGAGTGGCGTCCGCGCAAGCGCTACCGCTCAGCACTGCAGCCACGGCAATTGTAACATCCGACCACATTCAAATTTTTAAGACTAGGCTGCACGCTGGTAGCCTAGTCTTAAAACGCCTAGTCAGGAGGTTCCCAGTCTAGCTAGTCTACAAGCCTTGCCTGCAAGGTTCCGGCCCGCATAGGCAAGGGGTTCCGCTTTAGCTTCCTGGTACCCTGGACGGGTGTTCTATTCTTCATGAATTTTTACATTTTTAGTCTAAAATAAACATTTTATAGTTTAGGCTAGTTTTTACTGTTTTAAAACGATTTATTTCTGTTCGTTAGGTTATGTTAGGTTACGTTCTGTTACATAAGCAGTGCCAGACGCGGCATTTTTCTCGTGAAAGGTCCGTGGACGTCCCTCTTCTGGAGTGCTTGTAGTAGCATTGGATGGCACTCTACACACAGCCTTGGTTTATTTCCTCAGACGAAGATTCAAACGGTATTTTGTTATGGCTATTTTTTTTGCACACTCTGAATATTGAACCCCCAAATCTGGCTGCGGCGTTCAAATGAAATATTTTAAAGCAGCCACTACCAAAAAATTCAGCGTTTTAATTTTGGCTTCAGGGCACAAAGGCAGCAAGCAAGCGGTGCAATGTCACCTGTGACTCTCTTCTGGACGTGTGCTGCGGCGGCTGCGGTGCTGCTGCTGGTCTGGAAGTGCATTTGCCGGTTCCAACGTCCTCCGCCAGGCACCAGGCTACCACCGATGCCGCCAGCAAGCTCCATACTTGGGCACGTGGAGCTCATGCAACCGGACTTCTACCACAACAAAGCCATCGATTGGGTTATGGCGTACGGCCCTGTCTTCAGGTACAACAAGCACTTGGATCCATGATTTTATTCAAAACACTCAAAAAGTTATCACTAACCGTAAACTTCCAATGCATGTTTCTCGAAAGGTGCAAGACATTTTTTCTTTGGACGTGGATTATTCTTAAGGCCATATTGCGACTTGACTGCAATCGCAGTCTCTTCTTGCCGTATGTGGCTGCTTAAGCCTGCAACGGGCGATCTTGAAAAGTGATCAGTGGTTCATTTACTTACTGAAACAGCATGCAAGATCAGCCAGTTCAATTCGTACTCAATAATAATTTGTTCGTAAGACGCAACGTTGGGTGACCTCAAAAATGGAGGCAATCTCTCTTTCCGCGCTTGACAAACGCCATTTCAAATATATATTATCCAACTTGCGTTATAGAACGGTAGAGTACTGGGGTGTAAACATAAAACGCGGTATTACCGCCAGGTCACAGCTAGCCAAGTCGGCTTGTAGAAGGAGGGGGAGGAAGAAGAGGAGGGAAGAAGGAGGGGGAGCAAGAGGGGAAGGAGGAAGACGGGGAGGGGTGGATGAGAGGAAGAAAAGCGAACCAAAAGGTCGTTAGGTATGCCAGGCGTAGTGCCCGGTTTGCTACTTGGCGCTGAACACTGAACACTGGTCATCCACTACTCGGGGACAGGATGAACGCTGAATAAGGGGTGTACGAGGCATGAAAGAGGGCAGGCGAAAAGGATGAGATAGAAGCGGGAATGCGTGCGCTGTATAGTGCCCTTTTGGGGCATTATAGTCGTTTGTGTAAGCTTCTGTCGTTCAGCAAACGTAGAAGGGCTTTTGTTGCCTTCTGCGAAGTCGGTGGTATACACGGGTCGATGTCCTAAGATGGTCTCTACTGTGAACGGTTGATTCTCCAATCGGCTGGGCTCAATGCGAAACACGCGTCTTTCCTGTAAATACTAAGTAAGGGCAACAACAAGGCACATGCTAGATTGTCTCTTTGGCCCCATAGAGTTTCTCAATATCACCTAGAGTGGAAAGTGTCACTGCGATCGCACGCCGCCATGGGAATTGTGGGTACTGTCGGAATCGGATTGGCAGTAAGTGGCTATTGCAAAGGGCTGTGGATTAGGCTTTTCGGCTCTGAAGCATTTGTTAGTTCAGTTTTCGTGGTGCCCTGTTTGACATACAATGGCTATCACAAACATCTCTAAATAACACCGTGATTAGCTCTTAACGCTTGTGCTCACGTTAGCGGGGAGTTTCTTAAGATGAAGTGGTGGCCACATGCAGCGACTGCGACAAGCGACTGCGAAAAACGCAACCCAAACGGTGCAACAACACAGTGTACTTGGCGAAAGCGACAAGCGAGGAAAATTAATACACTGCTGCCTATGTCCTCTGTCGTCGTCGCTAGTCGCTACAGTTCACTGTATCGTCACTGCCGCTTCCCTGTGTGCTGTTTCTGGCCGGCAAATAGCGAGAGAGGGCCCCGGCGGCCGCTTGCTGCTTTATACCGCTTACCGCTTGCTGCTGTCGCCCACCCTGTAGCCACTAAATAAGCTTTGCTAGCCCACACTATGCGTTTTCTGTACCCAGTCAGTACAATTTTCGTGTCGCTCGTCACCGCCGCTGCGTGCACTTACCCCTTGAAGCATGCGCTGCCTTGGACTGGCGCAATGGGGCAACGTACATAGCGACTCGACAAGCCAGAATTTATTTGCCATTTGAAGCATTTATGCAATTTCATAATGCTTTGCGTGCGTACTTAAAGGGACACTGAAGTTAATTTTTCAAGCTCCCATTTTTGCTTGCACTGCGTAGACTGGCTCAAATTAGCACACTTTTCATCGTTCATCCGGTTGACAAGTCGGTAATTATTTTATAAAGCGCGAAAGAAGAAAAACTACCATGCGCGGTTTGCGGCGGCCGCACCAACTAAAGGCTGTGACGACGGGAGCAGATGCACCGTGATTGGACGATGCCCAAGGTTAGCAACCAAACAAGTTTTGGTTTCGGTTCTGTAAAACAACGTGCTTGACAGCCAACGGCATCGTTGGATGGGCATTCTCAATATCAGTAATCGTCGTCCCTCGCTTCTGCCATGTTGTCGGCTGTAAATGCATAAGATAAGCCTCCCAGGACGGCTTGGAATCGTGGCAATCACTAGCCGAGGCCTACGCAGTGGATGAACGCCCTCCGCGAAATGTCATGCGCTTTTCCCCCATATTTGGAGCTTGCCTCACTCATGTCTGTATCCTAAAAAGCGTGTTCGCACCAGGCCAAGGGTCTGTTGATTCTGGCCTGCGCCCACTGCCCGCAAGCAGTCGGTGCTTATGGCAACAGCACGCCAACGAGAACTCGCTAGCGCGCAAGTGTCAGCCTGCGCGCGTTCTGTGAAATAGTTCGTGGAGCAGTGAACGTTGCGGCCCAAACAAAAAAAGGTGAACTCAGCACAGAAAACATCGACAGAAAACAGCGACTCGTGTGCGGTGCCGTTGGCCCCTGGTGGCGAACCCTCACCCACGGAAACCTGGTCATTTATCGGAGCATGTGTAGGAAGGCGGTGCTGCGCCGCGTGCCGAGATTGCGCATGGGCGACCGTCGAGGTGGTGGCGCTATCTGTCAGCCTAGCGGGGTACCTTCAAATTGGGGTGACGGGCATTATCGCCGGACACTGCAAGCCCCTAAACAGCTCCGCGCTTAAAAATGTTTCTCTGAGCAGAAAATAACAGAGAAGTCAGTGGAATTTTCTCATTACAGAACGCCGGGTGCTACCGCTGCTGCTCCAGCTCGATTTACCAAACATTCCTCGTCCTCAAGCGGCAAGCTGTTCAACACATTCTCCTACAGCTCTGGGGAAGGAGAACGTAGATGCTGTGCGGGGTTGGGGTATTCCCAGACAGCACAGGACTGTTCGGCCTAAAACAGGCCGGTGTACTTTGGCCGGTGATTTTCTGTCCGGCCTTTTTCCGGCAGCCATGTACGGCCCATGTCCAAATGTGGGCCTTTTGGCCGTATACGGCCGTACTCCCATGGCTGTCCAACGGCCAGTGTCCGTCGGCCAGTCGACCGGCTTACGGTCATACGGCCAGATTCCAGCTGTAGGGCTCCGGCCATTCCAAAGCTACCCATGTACGACCGAAGTACGGCCGCCGGAGGACAGCCGAGATGCGGTCGTCGGACTCCGGCCGGACTAAAGCTACCGGAAATACGGCCGTGCTACGGGCATTGGAGTTCAGCCACAGTACGTTAACTGTACTGAGGCCGGTCACTGCATGTCGCGCAAGCAGATGACTCATTCGCGCAGTGCAGAAGCAGCACAAACCCAGCATTTTGGGTCCAATGCAGCCACATCAATGTGAGCTCGCGCGCGACCACCAGCCGTCAAGCTTTCAGCGCAGCCTTGCATAATTACCAGCCTCAGTTGACAGGAAAATTCATTTATTAAACAGTGCTCACAAATTGTCGTTCCTTTAATTGCTGTGCCTCTTTTACTGCCGAACACAGAAAATATTCAGTTCTTTGTAGAGTTTGAATAGATGTATTGTCCAGGTCCTGATATCCTCTGTGGGCGGCTTACCTGTAATAAACGGGGAAAGAGGGGGGGGGGGAGCGGAGGGCACATACTTTAGTGGGTTGAATTTCAGAGAGATAAATTGCGCCGCTTTTAGACAATTTCTTTTAGGGCAATATTCCGGAACACTTTCATGCTATGACTACGTAAACTATTTTTATTACAGTTGCTTCACCAATTTTGCTGTATATAAAACCGGCGTGAATGCCTTTACGAAGCGTTTTGGTTCTCAACAAAACACTCAGGAGCATTTAATATAACTCCTTCACAAAAAAGTATGTCCAGTTTTTGCCCATTTTTCTTGCAAAGACATTTTCTACTCGATCAACTTTTCTGATGATCTTGCGCAGGGCTGATCCTAAGAAGGAGCGAACAGGTACTTTCATTTTCAATCTATTTTAATGTTGTTTTCATGAGTATACGTCTACACCACTTAATAGTCCAAAAGAACTTAATTTTCTTCTTATGTCATACTACGTTCAAAAAATTCCAGACGCGTTGCGAATGACGCTCTGCTTCAGGTGGCTGCAGTTGTATCCCTCTTGTTCACGCAAGGAAAGGCGTAAAATTAGAGTTACATAATTTGTTTGAAACCAATAACATAGCAATGGTAGCATGCATACAGGAAACCTTGCATACTGCAACGAATAGGGCAATAAATATTTTATTGGTCAAGGTTGAATGCGTAGGGTTCTCAACCCGTTGGAGGCAAACTTGCGCCTCTGGAGGTTTATTTATTTATTTATTTATTTGATGCCTGCTTGCCTTTGCATGCATTACAGAAAGGAGATACATAACACTAAGAATTAAATATGAGACAAAATAACAAAATATTTCTACAAAGCGCGCTGAAAATCGTCAATATAAACACTTAATGCAATCATACGTGGAAGATAATTACACTGCAGTATTTATGTAAAATAAAATGAATCGCGCAAGGCGTCACCTTTAAAGGAAAGTTAATAATTTGCTTTAAGCTAGCGGTCGCACTTTGCGATATGTAGAATGGCGCTTGGACATACTTCTCCCCTTCTACTCCAGTTTTCGAATGATAGAATATTACGAAAAAAGTTCAACCTGTGGTTTCTTCTGTGATCTTTCACGTCCTGCCATTTCAGTTTGCTTTTACTTTCTCTCATACTAAGTTGAGCGTGCCAATTGCCTAATACGAATCGCATTGACATATTCTGTATGTTTTCGAGCGTTTCAACCAGCTCTTTGGTGTAGGGATCCACGAAAACACATGCGTACTCCAAGATTGAGCGCACATGAGTGAAATACAGTTGTTCTTTTAGTTAGATGGCGGTTCACTGAAATTTCGTCTCCGAAAGCCAAAAACATATGCAGCCGTCACTTTTATGGTGTGAACCTGCCTATTTAACCTCTAACTACTCCTTAAATAAACTCCTAGGTATTTATATTCCTCGGCCGTTGTCACAGCAGCATAATTAACGGTATACGTATTCAATAGACCCTATGCGAAATTGCTTGGTGATCTAGCAACACTGATGTAAACGAGACCGTCGGCCATATTGGTACGGGTGCCGATCGGGAAGTCTCGTATTGTTTACTGTGGAAGAGTAGGTGACGGTAACGCGGTATGGCTCAAACTGGGCGGTGTTTTCCGGCTCTCGACCGCGGATTGTGGACGAAGGACTTGCCTGCGCTGCCGACTGTGTCTCAAGACTCATACCACTCGGGGTGCCGCGCCAAAGACCCATCCGAGCGGCAGCGGAGCAGGGCATGCCGCCTAGCCACCGAGGCGCCTTGCTCGCCTTCATCGGTGCGGACAAACACGTGCGACTCGCAGTAAGTAAATCCTTCTTTGTTTTTACTTGACGCGAGTTAACCGGTATGAGCATTTGTAGAGCACTTTGTTCACCGTTGTTCACCACGCAAATGCGTAGCGGCGACCCTGTTGCAGTAACCCTGAAAGAGGAGAGCGACAATCGCCAGACCGTACCGCTAGTGGGTGGATTAGGTATTTTCAAATGCTGTACATGGAATTTACAGGATGATTTTTGGCGAAGATGTTTACGGAAAGGTTGCGGCAGTTTTCCGTGACGGTCGTCCGCCCGCACGTTTGCCGCAAAGCAATCGTGCTTTGCGGCGAAGTCAACTACAAAAGCGCACTTACGCCTTGAATTTTCTTTTTGTGTGTTTTCATTATTGCGCATGTTCTCCGCAAAAATCTGTTTGTGTGTCTTTCTTCTCCTTTTTTCGTGGTGGGGTGGTTGTGTTTGTTTCTAAAGCGCGTGTTTTTGGTGTGCACGATTAGATAATACAGTAAAACCTCATTAGCTCGAACTCACTGAACTAGAAGATTTTTTTTAATTCGATGGGTCATCGGTATAGCCCGAATGTTTACCTGTTTATCTCGAAAGATTCTGGAAGTAAGTTCCAGATAATCATATTATTGCTTGCTTAAGTTATGACGAACACGATTATGCGGGTACCGGTATCGTTACCCACGCTGATGTTTTTAAATGTTAAACTTCCTTCTCTTGAAAAATGCATTAACAAAGCATGCAGAGATACTTGCACGCTCGAACTTGACAAACAATTTTGACATCATTTCTGTTTGAGGTGTAGATTATTGCCCTTGCAACAGTGTTAAGCAAGACACAAAAGCTTGTCATTTTGAATCTGTTCCTTGCGGCCACTTTTTTCTGCTCTGCCCCTTCACCATAAACTGTAGCGGACTAGTCCTGTTCTTCCCTGAGTGCTATTTACTGTTACTCTCTCTGTTCTTGCAGGTTGGGCCTCATCCATGTGCTCAGCAGCTGCGTTCGCTCCCAGAAGAAAAGTGGCCGGCCCTATGTTGTGTGCCTCACCGTTGAGACGGACAGTGAGGCGATTGTGGAGGCATCGTGCGAGTGCCCGGTGGGTTGCAGGGGAGCATGGAGTCACATCCTGGCTGCTGTGTACCTACCCGCCCTCTTGCAAGCCGAACGTTTTAAGAGGCGCCACCGGCGCTTGCGTGCACTGAGCTGCCACAACAGTGGGGACGTCCGAGACAGCAGGGCATCAAGCCAGCGAGTGTCCAAAACATTGACTGGAGAAGCCCGCGATAAAATGGCCCCTCCCTTCCCTTGCCAATGCGTCTGTTCGATGCATGTCGAGTACAGGAGCAATGCGAACAGCAACAAAGTGCCGTGCAGGCGCTTGGGAGAAAACTTGGTAGCCTTGGGAATGAGTTTTTTGCCCCAGTTGTGCTGGCCTCCCGCTCCTCCTCCCCCCCCCCCTTCCCCCCAGTGACAGAAACAAGGACTGGAATGGCACCTGAAGGGTCACCTATGATATACCAGCAAGCATTCATGCAACATTTCGCCGTGGTCATCTCGCGAGCACACAGAGGCTGGGCAACGTCGTGTTTACTAGACCGCGACATACAGGGGTGCGCGAATGCTTCTTTTTGTTCCATTTATATCCACAGTTTGCTATCCTGCACGCGCTATAAATCAGCGAAGTAGTTTAATTTACTGGGATTTTCACTGTGGATACAAAAAACGCAAAAGCACTCAAGCTGATGCGCGGTGGCCTGATGCAACTGTGACCGTTTTCTTTTTTCTTTCTGAATAAAACTTGAAAATTGTCTCAGCTACCTACATCAATGGCCACTATCATTACGTCGGAAGCATGCATGCAGCATGTGACAAACTAGAGGAGAGTGTGTATTTTAGTCGCAAAATATTCTACAGTAAATACATCATTGCTGGAATGACAATGGGCACCAAGTTAACTTGACGTAAAAAAACCTTTCAGCCCGGCAAATCGGGAACCAAGTGCAAAAGCTCGAATTTTCCACCGTTAAATCATCATAAAACAGTGTTCACCACTTCTGCAACGACACGCGGCTAAATGCAACGTAAAGAAACCAACAACACACTCCTATACCGTGCGCGCCCGCCACAGAGGAACTTTTCAACCGCGCCGTGACGTTGTAGTGCGGCAAGAAAAGTTTGTTTACAGCCCTAGGTAAGATAAAGGCTCGTGTAGGGGCTAAGCGGTACCATTTAACAATGAAATGAAGCGGGCGCATAGCCACAGGGACGAGTAAAGAAACAGCCTAATTTTGGCAACGTGTGGTACTGTTTTTCTCGGTCGAGCGCCGCTGTCAGTCGCGTGAATAGGCGGCGCACGCTCAGGCTTCATTTAGAATACAAAGGCTGGACAACACAACTCCAACGCAGCTGTATTTTTCATACGGACAAAGACTACGGAACCCCGCGCTTAGCGAACCAACGACAAATATTCGCTCCAAGCGCACCGCGCCCAGCGTGTCACAAAGGTTGCTCGCGCCGGCACAGTTCGCGTCACAAAGTTCGTTCAAAAGCGTGGAACTTCACGTACCTTTTCTCCATTTGAACCGGTATTTCCGCATTGCGTGCACTGCGGCACGAAGCAATGCTCCGGCATTGTAGTCCATCACCAAGAGCGGTCAATGCCCGCCTTCTATGTTTTGCTAATTGGTTTCGGTTTCAAACGACCGTACCAAAATGGCGGACGTAGTTACCGGAGTCGACGTGAGATGGCGGGGCGCATTTTGCATAGGGTCTATTGGAATGAAGGTTTTCAAGGATGCTGGCGATTATGTTTAACCAAATGAGTCTTATCCCAAGAGTAGCTAAGCTCACCTTCAAACATCGGAACTAAATTAACAGCTGGGCTTAGTCAGTGACAAGGCTCTGTTGTTATCGCAAATTTAAAATACTTTTTTTTCTAAATAGGCAGTCGTAAAATCCCATGAAGTAACATAGTGCAGGGCATGAAGTTGATCCTACCAATGCACGAGCGAGTCTCTTCTACGTTTATCACCAACAACATAGTGCAACATTGCTTGTCGCAGTTTAATTGTAAGCAGAATAACTTGCGCTTTTGCTCGCACTTGCCTTTCTTTGGTGGGGAGTCCTTGACATGGTGGCGGTTTAGCTCCTGCGTGGTGGCCGCTTGCTCGACGCCCTTGAAGGCCAGTTATTTTGGTAAACCATCTCCATCTCAGATCGGACATCTCTGCCGGGTCGATGTCTCCAATGCTCTCCATTTCTTGAGGGGGCGAATAGCCTCGAGCTGATGCGTCGACGAAGCCGGCGGCAGAGGCGTGGTAGCGACGATGACTGGCGAGGCTTAGCTCACCCGTCGGTGTGGCACAGTCTTCTTGTGGCAATGAATGACATTTCGATGGCCTAAAAGGTTCCCTGCTAATGTACAGTGAGTCCTTGCACCTTGCCCGTTCACCGAGGACACTCATTACTGTTTGACAAACGATGTTCGTTCATTTAAAACGTAGAAACATGGAGCGGATGAAAAACTCGTCCCCGTCGTTCGGCTCCCTAACGGCTTTTTCTCCGCCCAGGAAAAAAAACGGTCGGTCTCCTTCCAAACACGTCTGTGCATGAATTCTCGGCGCCCAGGCGCATGCCGTTGTTCGGCTGTATGCCGTTTGCCGAAAAAATGACGTATAACCAGATACCTTACGTAGGCCGGTCTCCTCTTGAACACCGGTTGCCAAATATTCTGTGGCCATTCGCTTGCCGTAATTCGGCCGAGGACAGCTAACCGAATGAAAAACGTATATTCTGGGGCCGTACGTCGGCCGGTATCCTTCATAACACTGGTTGCCCGAAGAAAACGAATATTCTACCGCCGGACGCGCGGTTCACCGTTGAAACAACGAATGCACGGCAGCCGCGCTCCTGCCGGTCTCCTTTCGAACACCAACTGCCGCAAGAATACGCATATTCTGTGGCCGGTCGCTTGCCGTGCTTCGGCCGATTACCGCTTCCCGAAAAAAAAAACGGATGCCCTAAGGCCGTACTTCGGCCGTTCTCTTTCTCAACATCGGCAGCCGTAAGAGAACTGAATATCTGGCAGCCGGTTAGCTGCCGTTGTGCGTCCGTACACGGGCGGACGGAAAAATACCGAAGCGCTGGTTGCCGAATGCTGGCCGTTCAACGCATGATCAGTGGCTGCCAGAACCTGGATGCTGGCCGGACATGCCAGAAAGCGGCCATAGACGGGCCGGTCTTGGGGCACACTTTCTGTGCCGCCTGGGTTCCCATACGAGGTGGTACGTGGGTCCCGGTACGTCGACAGCAGGGCAGTTGTGTGGGTACGTTGAAAGAGATATGTGGTGGAGGACAGGGGTATTGTAAAGGTACAGGTTTGAGGTCATCGTCACATGAGTGCATCTGGGAGGCTGAGTGACTGGTGAGTAGGGCAGTAGCAGAGTTTATACCTGCGGTAATGGTAAAGGATGTCAAAGCGCGGGAATTAAATAAAACACAGCTCGTGTCCAGCGACGCAACATCTACACAAAGAGAGCGCTTTCACCCGCAGTTCAGTTTACTTCAAATTTCCTGGAGACGGTGTCACGGTAACAGTGGTCTTTCAGGTACCTGCACCGAGTCCGATGTCGATGTTGTAGGCTTAGCATCACCATTGGCAGAAGACTTGTCGACGATGAAGAACCTAGTCGATAGAAACGCTTTCGCGTTCTCTTCGCATCAAAAAATTCTTAGCTATCCTTTGCACAATTTCTGTGTGCTAGATCCCATATTGTGGAAATTGTTTCCTGCGTTCGTGTGAGTGTGCACAGTTATCATTGTAAGCTCTATCTACAGAATAACAAGCTGCTCAGCCCGAAAAAGTAACTCTCGCCAATTCATTGAATACTTTTCCTACATCGGTATCCAGCTCGCATGTGCCACATAATGCGACGAATTCAATGTTTTCTCTCGATTCTCGAACAGGCTGAAGCTTAATTTCAAACATATCGTGGTCCTCAACGACATCAGAAGCGTAAAGGACTTTTACAAGAAGGACGAGGTGCTAAAACGACCAGAGTGCTTTGATCCAGGACGCAACACCTTCCCAGGTATGCGCTGAAACGTTCAATCATGCATTGTCACAAGTTTGAGACAAAAACTAAACTTTACTAAAGTAAACCTGACGATGTTACGAATAATTGGAGTTGTAGTCGCCCGTGATCTCAAAAATGCCCCAGTTTTCTACAAGTGACGTATAGTCTGTGACGGGCTAACGCAAGTAGCAATTAGTACTCTCTTTATATTACCGTAAACGACTTCGGTGGAATACATCATGAAGAACATTTTCATGATTTGCTAAATGCTTCTATTACCACGTTACATAAGGGGTATGGCTTCGCAGGGTATGGGCTACGGGCAGGGCAGACGTGTTCTACCTAGCTCGTAGAGGGCACACTAACGTAAGGAACCCAGTGAAGGAAACAAATGTATGTATGTGTGTATGTATTTATGTATGTATGTATGTATGTATGTATGTATGTATGTATGTATGTATGTATGTATGCATGTATTGGCAGCGGTGGCGTAGAAGTAGAGCATCCGCCTCGTGTGCAGAAGGACCGTAGCTCAAATCCCGGTACCGGACAATTCCCACCGGATTAAAAAAAATAAAAATAACAAAAATCTGCATATTGATGGAATTGCAGAATGGGCCTGGGGGTGCGGCCTGATCCCGGCGACCATTGCCGGTAACGCACTCCCTTCCCAGAGCAGGATTGGCCACCCTGGTGTAGGCCACAACCTACCATGAATACGCCAATTAACCCACGGCCCTCAGTCTCCAGTGCCTGCGAAGCAACTGACCACGGCGGCGGTCAGACCTGTGACGCAGTAGAGGGTGCTAAGAATATGTGTACCCACACAGGCCGCCTTTGGAATGTGAACTTGGCAACGTTTTACACGAGAACTTTATCTAGTGAAGCGAGTCTAGAGGTGTTGTTCGAGGAATTCATCATCATCATCATCACCAGCCTATCTACGCCCACTGCAGGGCAAAGGCATCTCCCATTATTCCCAAATTACCTCGGTCCTGTGCCAACTGTGACCAATTTATCCCCGCAAACTTCTTGATCTCATCTGCCCATCTAACTTTCTACCGCCCCCTGCAACGCTTGCCTTCTCTAGGGATCCACTCTGTTGCCCTTAATGGCCAGCGGTTATCTTGCCTTCGCATTACATGCCCTGCCCACGTCCATTTCTTCTTCTTAATTTCTACTAATATGTCTTTAACACCAGTTTGCTCCCTGACCCACTCCGCTCTCTTCTTGTCCCTTAATGTTACACCTATCATTTTCCGTTCCATTGCCCGCTGAGTCGTTCTCAATTTAAGTTGAACACTCTTAGTGAGCCTCCAAGTTTCTGCCCCGTAGGTGAGTACCAGTAAGATGCAGCTGTCATACACTTTCTTCTTCAGCGACAATGGTAGGCTGCTATTCATTATCTGAGAATGTCTGCCATATGCACTCCACCCCATTCTGATCCTTCTAATTATCTCCGCCTCATGGTTGGGATCTGGGGTCACAACTTGGCCTAAGTATATATATTCGCTTACCACTTCCACTGCCTCGCCATCTATCTCAAACTGCTGTGCTGTCCCTAGGTTATTGATCATTACTTTAGTTTTCTGCATATTAATTTTCAGGCCCACGGTTCTACTCTGTTCGCCCAGTGCGGAAAGCATGCTTTGCAATTCGTCCCCCGAGTTACTTAGCAAGGCAACGTCATCAGCAAATCGGAGGTTACTGAGGTATTCTCCATTAACCCTTACTCCCACCTGTTCCCAATCCAACGTTCTGAATACTTCTTGTAAGCATGCTGTGAATAACATTGGAGAGATTGTGTCTCCTTGTCTGACACCCTTCCTTATAGGTATTTTACTGCTCTCCCTATGGAGGATGATGGTAGCTGTAGACCCATTATAGATATCCTTTAATATTCTTGTTCGAGAAATTAAAGTGCATTAAATGGGATGTCATACGGCTTAGTGAGGTTAGGAGGAGAGGTGAAGCCTTTACGGAGCTGAAAAATGGACACGTCCTATGTTACCGTGGTCTAGTGGACAGAAGAGAACTAGGAGTGTGATTTCTAGTCAATAAAAGCTAGCTGGCAACATAGAAGAATACTAAACCATTAACGAAAGGGCAGCACGTGTTGTAATTAGGCTTAATAAGAGGTACAAACTGAAGGTGGTACAGGGCTACGCGGCCACATCCATCCACGACGACCAGGTAGTGGAACGCTTCTATGAAGATGTGGAATCGGCAATGGCTAAAGTAAAAACACAGTATACCGTAGTTATGGGGGACTTCAATGCTAAAATAGGCAAGAACCAGGCTGGAGACAAGGCAGTTGGGAACTATGGTCTGGGCTGTAGAAATAGCAGGGGTACCTACTAGTCGAGTTCGCAGAACGGAATAACCTACGCATAATGAATACCTTCTTCTGCAAACGGGAGAGCCGTAAGTGGACGTGGAGGAGCCCGAATGGGGAGCATAAAAATCAAATAGACCTCATTATTATGCAATAACCCTGGCGTCGTGAAGGATGTGGAAGTGCTCGGAAGGGTAAGGTGTAGTGACCACCGTATGGTAAGATCTCCAATTAGGCTAGATTTGAGGAGGGACCGCAACAAACTAGTACGAAAGAAGCCGATAAATGAGCTAATAGTAAGACGTAAACTAGAAGAATTCAGGATCGCGCTGCAGAACCGATATTTAGCTCTTACCGAGGAAGCAGAGTTTACGACACAGGAAGCCAGCTACCACCTTACACGCATTACCACGGAGTGTGCAGTGGAAGTCGGGGGCACGATGGCTAGACAGGATACTGATAAACCTTCCCAGGAGACGAAAGATTTAATTAGGAAACGGCAAACCATGACAATCTCCACCCCAGCTGACAGAATAGAACTAGTGGAGCTTTCGAAGTTAATCAATAGGTGTAAGACAGCTGACATAGGGAAGTATATTATGGAGAGGATCGAATACGCCGTAAAGAACGGAGGTAGCCTGAAAGCAGTGAAGAGGCGTCTTGGCGTGGGGAAAAATCAGATGTGTGCACTTAAAGACAAGCAAGGCAATGTCATCACAAATAGGGATAAAATAGTCGCAGTAGCCGAGGAGTTCTATAGGGATCTGTACAGTAGCCGGGACATCCAGGATAATGCCAAACGAGAAAGAAGTTCAGATGAGGTAGACATCCCACCAGTAACGACCGAAGAAGTAAGGAAGGCTTTGAAATAAATGAAAGGGGCCAAAGCACCTGGTCAGTATCAGATAACGGCAGACCTCTTGAAGGATGGCGGTGAAATTGTACTTGAAAAACTGGCAAACCTGTATACGCAATGGCTAATGACCGCAAGTGTACCGGAATCTTGGAAGAACGCGAACATCATCCTAATCCATAAGAAAGGTGACATGAAGAACTTGAAAAATTACAGGCTGATCAGCTTACTGCCAGTCGTCTACAAGGTGCTTACCAAGGTAATCGCTAACAGAATTTCTGCAACCTTAGATTTCAGTCAACCTAAAGAACAACCAGGGTTCCGTAAAGGCTATTCAACAATGGACCATATTCACACGATCAATCAGTTGATAGAGAAGTGCGCTGAGTATACTGAACCCCTATATATAGCCTTCATACATTATGAGAAAGCATTTGACTCGGTGGAAACATCAACAGTCATTCAGGCATTACGGAACCAGGGGGTAGATGAACATTATGCAAGTATACTGGACGATATCTATAATGGGTTCATAGATACCATCATCCTCCATAAGGGGAGTAGTAAAATACCTGTAAGGAAGGGCGTCAGACAAGGCGACACAATATATCCAATGTTATTCACAGCATGTTTACAAGAAGTATTCAGAACGTTGCATTGGGAACAGGTGGGAGTAAGGGTTAATAGAGAATACCTCAGTAACCTAAGATTTGCTGAGGACCCTGCCTTGTTAAGTAACTCGGGGGACGAATTGCAAAGCATGCTTTCCGCACTGGCTATTCTATAAAAGAGGTGCGTACCTCCAGGGTACCACTTACTCGCAGTGTGGGACTGGCCAACCAAGGAAACCGTCACGCGGAAGCTTCGCGTTCAGCCATCGTTGTAGTTAGATGGAGGGGTGCATAATTTTTTATCCATGCTTCAATGTTGGATAATTGTTCAGACTGGTAGGTCGTAGCGCACGATACATTCACAATTCCCGCGCTTGGGCCGCTTTTACACCATTAATTGGCAATTTTATAACGTGTGTCCGGAGGATCGAGTTGGCCGAGTCAAGTAACGAAAGCGGAGAAAGAGACGCAAACACGGTGTAGCAAAGGAAAAGAAAGAAGCCGTTCGAAGTCATTCGCGCCAATTGACAAAGAAACTAAAGCGAAGAGAGCGACGCAGATGCGACATAACAGTAGAGAAATTGTTAATAAGGATCGCTAGGCTTCCTCCTTTAATGCGCACAAGGTTGTAGACGTATGTGTCCCGGGGAACTTTTCTTGCTTTCGGCTTTGAAAAAACATGCGAAGCGAGTAACGGCGACGGCTTTCGTGGAAACGTGGGACTACTAAACTAGTCCGGACTCCTTCCTGCACACCAAGGGTTACGGGGCAACCGACAGGCCCGCACAGCTGCTTGCGAAATCAACATTGCACTCGAAGAAGTTAGACACCATAAACTGATACAAAGATATAACAAGCTTTTACAAACTTAGCAGGTGCGAACTTTCAGCTGCTGACCGCACGATCAACGCTGCACAGGCCAAGGCATGGAATCAACTACAAAAAAATACCTACCCGAATCCGGTGCCCCAGATAAATGAAACACTGCGGCCATCGCGCGGGCCTCGCACACATTATGTGGAAATGCCAGAATACCCCCGCACTGCCCTAAAAACATCAAACGCGTAGAGGAGTGGAAGAGCTCCGACGACCTAATGCACCCGCGCATTGTCCAGATGACCAAAGAAGCCACCAGGAACCCAGATATCCTGGCTAACACGGCAGGACGAGCACAACGCTCTACCCGTGAGCGAATAAAGTTATCTCTCTCTCTCTCTCTCTCTCTCTCTCTCTCTCTCTCTCTCTCTCTCTCTCTCTCTCTCTCTCTCTCTCTCTCTTTGTTTCTTTCTCTCGTAGAAACTTTAGGTCCCAGACCACATCGCTGTTACAAACCGTATTTTGTTGCTATCACATATGAAAGCAAAGAGTGTAAACGGGTTTGCGTCTTTCTGTCGCACGTTTTCAGGATTGGCAACCTTCAACGGGGAAGTGTGGGCTGCTAATAAAAGGTTCTGCATGACCATGCTGCACGATTTAGGATTTGCTAAGACGTCAATGGAGGAACACATGATGGTAAGAAATCTTCGCAGAACAAACGCAACATACAGAAAGTAACTATCATTCGACATTTACCACCATCGGCCATGCTCGCCTAACGCTTGCTGCGAAAACTAAGTTCGGATTTTAATAAAACCTTAGGGGCAAGAGTGTTTTAAAGAAAAGATTTCTAGCTCAATCAGACAACGGTTCTTTCGTGGCGTGGGGGACAACAAACTCCCAACGCGGTAGAGGCGGAGGAGGGGGGAGGAGGGGGGACGAAGGGTTTAACTCACGGAGCGCACTAGAGATGTAGCGGCGAATTTACCCAGCATTCCCCGTGCGGAAGTGCCTGCTCGCCGGCAGCGACGTCGGCGGTGCGGCTTAAGTTGTCGTCTGATTTAGCGACGGTTGTTTTGGGCCTGTTTTGGTGCAGCGTCGCGCCCATTGCGGGGTGCCTTTGCACGGCTTGATTAACTTGTTCGACAGCACCTCCAGGGTAACCCGCACCGACGACGGAATTAAGTGGTCGTACGGCAAACATGCGTTAAAGATTGGTTTGCAGGGCGGGAAAACAAAATGTACAAACCACATACAGACATCTGTCCGCTAGAGAAACGCTGCCTTTTGCGCACTGCTTGCCACGAATGGGACTCCGTTTTCTAAATTGGTGAATACCAATTCGGCTGTGCTTTAAGAGGTATTACAAGAAAGTTGGCTCCAATCCACGCTGTGAAGGGGGTTGGAAAGCAAAGCTTTAAACGACACCCACAACAATTGCCCATGCGACGTCGTTTGAATTCACACACGTAGCTCCAGAAAGAGAGAAACTAGAGATTCTACCAGCCGTTTCACCCGGAATTCGCGGGGGCGGCATCCCGAACGCAGCAGCAGCGTTGACCACAGCCGGGCTAGAGCGGCGGACGCCGCCGCTGTAGCCCGGCCATGAGTCGGGAGAAAGAAAACGGAGAGCAGCGTCTTTCGCAGGGTGAGACAGCGGAACCTAGGCATCCTGGTGTGCTAGCTTGGGGCTACACCACAGCGCGACACATGTGCAGACAGCGAAACCATTCGGCATCTCAGCTTAGTGACTGCCATTTATACCGATTTAAACTAGTTAGTTTAGTAAGTTTGACAATTGCGAGAAAGCTGAGGAAACTTTTACAATCGCTATTTATCAGAACCAGTTGCTACGTTCGCTTTTTGTAATACCTCTTAAAACCCAACCGAATTGGTATTCACCAATTTAGAAAACGGAGTACCATTCGTGGCAAGCAGTGCGCAAAAGGGATCGTTTCTCTGGCGGCCAGATGTCTGTATGTGGTTTGTACATTTTGTTTTCCCGCCCTGCAAACCAATCATTAACGTATATTTGCCGTACGACCACTTAATTCCTTCCGGTGCGGGTTAGCCTGGAGGTGATGTCGAACAATTTAATCAAGCCGTGCAAAGGCACCCCGCAATGGGCGCGAAGCTGCGTCAAAACAGGCCCGAAACAACCGTCGCTAAATCAGACAACAAAGCCTCAGCGCCGACGCCACTGCCAGCGAGCAGGCACTTCCGCGCGGGGAACGCTGGGTAAATTCGCTGCGCCATCTCTAGTGTGATCCGTCAGTTAAACCCTCCGCCTCTCCCCTCCTCCCGCCGCCGCCTCCGCCGCTTTGGGAGTTTGTTGTCCCGCACGCCACGAAAGAACCATTGGCTGGTAGAGCTAGAAAGCGTAGCTTTAAAAGTGAAAGTAGCAACTGGTTCTGAAAAATAGCGATTATAAAAGCTCCCTCAGCTTTCTCGCAATTCTCAAACTTACTAAACTAACAAGTTTAAATCGGTATAAATGGGAATCACTAGCCTCATATGCGAATTGTTTCGGTGTCTGCGTTGTGTCGCGCGGTTGTGTAGCCCCAAGGTAGCACCTCAGGATGGCTAGGTTCCGCTGTCTCACCCGTTGAAAGACGCTCCTCTCCGTTTTCTTTCTCTCGACTCACGGCCGGGCTACGGCGGCGGCGTCTTCCGCTCTAGCACGGCCGTGGCCGACGCTGCTGCGTTCCGAACGCTGCCCCCGCAAATTTCAAGTAACCGCTGCAGAATCTCTCGTTTCACTCTTTGGAGAGCCACGTGTGTGAATTCAAGTGACGTCGTATGGGCAATTATTGTGGGTGTCGTTTAAAGCTTTGCTGTCCAACCCCCTTCACAGCGTGGATTGGAGCAATTTTTTTTATTCCGAGATTGTTTTGAATGTACCGCTTCAGGGACTGGTATATTCGTTTTCTGGTGTCGCCAGTCTATCTACCTAGAACTACTTCGGTTTTGTCTTGAGTGTCCCTTTAAGGAACTTGTGTAGGGAAAATGAGGCGGCCTGCCATGAGCGGCTGGGGGGAATCAGACCTCTAAGGTAGACGAATGGCCGGAGCTCTTAGTTTTGTCAGGATAACTGTGTTATTGTGAGTTCTCGGGCTCGTGGGAAAGAATGAAAGACTCGCTAGGATGCCTTGGCTCATGCCGATGTCAACAGGGTCCGCGGGACATGCGGCGGTCTTTTGGCAACACGTAATATAAGCATTGTCAAGACACAATTTACAGGGTGTAAACAGAATGTCACCCTTCGCACTTTAAGCAACCATTTTGCGTCCTCTGTGCTGGAAAAACAGAAGAAGATGCACTCAAGAGCCTCTCCTACAACTTGTCACAAAACGCAGAGGAAAAGGCCATTGAACATTCTCTCCGAACGCCAGAAAGAACAGGTTCACATATAGCGACGAATACGCGACAGCCTTGGAATACAGGAAATCCTTCATTGAAAACATCTCCTCCCGCGCACAGCCAAGGAGAATACGAAATTCCCAGTAAATACCGTATTTGCACAATTATAACATGCACCGTTTTTGCGCTAAATGCATCCTTCAAATTTGTCTGCCATTTAGAATCGGGCTCTCAAGCGAAATCGACGGCAAAGGCGGCTTTCAGTATCGCCATAGCCACTATCTCTTTTCGAAATCCAACCCAATTCGATCTAAAACATTCCGTCATCGTGACGTCTTTAAAGAACACTTTACAGCGTACCTTAGCCCTAGCCAGGTGTTACACAGGTTTCTACTACTGCTGCTAATAGCACCGCTTTTCAGTTGCTGTGGCTCCGAAAAGGTGCTACTCTAACGCTCAATTCAAGGACAAGGTATTTTACTTACCAAGAGCGAGGAGAACCGAACGGCATCCCGCACACTATAGGCGTCCAGGACATACGATTGGAGTAGTTAAGGGATTGCCACATTTTCATGCAATCCTTCGAGTAAAGTATTTGCTGGCTCCAAACACGGACGTTTTTAAGAACTTGAAGACTCCCATGTGGAGTTAGTGAAGGAGCGACGAAGGAATTCATGACCCGTAATGTCCGAAATTATAAAGGTGAATGTGCTTCAATGCTTTCAACGTTCCCCTCTGAAGTATATAGGCCAGAAGGAGCTTGATGAGAAAGTTTATGAAGCCTGAGAAATTTTCGCTCAAATATAATGCCTCCTGCCAGGCACGCGGTCACATTTCGATTAGATCTGTGCGCTAGAATCGGGGTCAAAATATTTGTCGAATTTTCCTAAGTAAACGTTCCTGCGCGTTACAATACGGGGCACGTTAGAATCGTGCAAATGCAGTATACGTCTCATCACTTGGATGTACAACTTGGATAGATTAGGCACCATTTGCATAATGAAAACATGATTTACACGTCAGCGTTATAGGTCGCTTCACTTGGATATGCATCCTTAGTGGATCAGTTAATATTGCGCAGTATTTGGAAGATCAAACATGGCTTAGACCTCAACTTTATACGTCTCTCCAATTGAACATGCACTTTGAGCAGATCGGTTATCGTGAACAGACACCATTTTTAAGATTAATACAGTCACAACAAACGTGTGTGCGAGTATGTATGTATATTTCTCAAGCATGACCACCGCCACCCCTCGTGAAAAATAACAGGTTTTCGTACCTTTCATTTAAAGTTTTTGTCACCTCTGTGACGTGGGCTAACCAGCTTTGCTGGTCATCCACCTCCCCGAAGTGGAACGGCTCTCTCTCTCTCTCTCTCTCTCTCTCTCTCTCTCTCTCTCTCTCTCTCTCTCTCTCTCTCTCTCTCTCTCTCTCTCTCTCTCTCTCTCTCTCTCTCTCTCTCTCTCTCTCTCTCTCTCTCTCTCTCATGGGGCATGGGGTCCTTCCAGGAATACGTCAATATTTTAGCTAACCTTAAGCGTTTTGTTTCGAAAGTACTTTTCTCCAAATTCCACGTTAACCGGGGCCTTTGTTCCCCTCTTGTTTGTCTTTTATTGCAGACTGAATTTCGCCGCACCGCGGCTGAACTCGAAGAGGCTAGAGGTGCGCCTTTAAGCGTGGGAAGCCTTTTAATGAGAACCGCTTTGAACAACATACTCAAGTTCTTCATCGGTTCGGGTTTCCCCGACGAAAGCGACGCGCAAACGCAGCTCTTGCACGTTGTCAACAGAGTTCAGATCGCCATGCTGAATGACGGCATTGTCCAATTTGTGCCTGGCGTCATAAGGGCATTGCTGCAGCTCTTGCCGTTTACTCGCAAAAGTCGACTTGAAGCGGCAACGAAAGAGCTGTATGACTTCCTTGGGTAAGTACAGTGCTCATATGTGCCATTAATTTAGACATTGTTTAGCCTATTTGCAAAACTTATCAATATATAGGTCACATTCATGAGCTACCACTCTTTTCTAGTAAACTCGGAAGTAGACAATTTATCCAGGACTAACATGGATTCAACAATTCATTTAATTTTATTGCAGAATAATTATTATCTGTTATTAATTTTACGTTCATTTTGTTGATCTGTTGATTACTTTGTACTCACAAACTTTAAGCATTGAGTAGTTCTTTTGTGTAACATTGATCATGGTTCCCTTTGTGTCTGCCACAATTTTTTTTAATGCCTGCTGCGAGGCGCGTGTGTGTTTGTATCGTTTATTTTGCTGAAGAATTCTTTGGGAATGTGAGTTTGGCACATAATATACGGAGTGATGTGACAGAGACGTCTGGACTGCCTGTTAGTGTTTTGCAATGGCCACCTTTTGTATCGTGCGTACGCATGGAAGGTTATTGACATTTGTAGCCTCTTGGGTACAGGGGAAGAGTTTTGCCGTTAGTGTAGTAAGCTGGTACATATGTGTTTATTCTTATATTAATCTGTGTTCTGTTACAAAGCCTTTTCCTTGCTCAAACGCGATTTTGGTGAATATGACTTTGCAAACTTTCGTGGTGTTGATTTTTGTAAGGGCGAGTTGTTTTGTTGCTATATCTGGCTATTTTCCCTGCCATTGATTTGTGGTGGTATGTACAACGTGCGTTTCAGCTCTGTTATGCGGGTCTTGTTGCCCGCGGTCTGTTTAAGATTTATTCGTGTGTTGTGTTTCAAGTGTCTGCCGTACGCTTGTTCAAGAGTAGGGGTACGCTTTCTTCCGCAGTGAAAGCTGTCGCGAAGCCCACAATCCGTTTGCTCTTTTCCCAGTGTTTGAGGAAGGCATATAGTCTGCGTTTGAGAGTGGGTTGGACGGAAGACAGGCTGATAAGTTAGAGCGCCTCGATTAGTTAGTGAAGATCGCCGGCAGCTCATTTATCGTTGATCTTCAACTTGTTTCGTTGTTTTTTATGACGGCCAGGTGGTCACATGATGCGCAAAGAGCAGCCGCCGAGGCCGTTCTCACTTGTCTTTGTGCTTTGTGCTTAACGCTTGGAGAAGACCCCGAGGCGAGCTGCGATTGTCGCTTCAGAATGGGATTTTTCTGCCTTTCTCTTGTGATACCGCCGGAATGGCTCTTTTCGAGTTAACTAAGGTAATTAGAGCATTAGAGCGTGCGAGGCGCGGCTGTGTTCTGGTCAGTAGAGTTACGGAAACCGCGAGGCTATTTAGGGATCAGGGGAACGAATGGCGAGACGCAATAAAGTGTCGGTTCAGGTTTTACTCTCCAAAGTTACGAAGTGTACGTTAATTCGTTTGGCGTCGGAGTGCGTCGCCTTGGCGGGGGTGGGGGACGAAACAGTGGCCGAGTGATCGCGCGTGTCGCTGCCCGTACCGAGAGCCCGGAATACGGGAACGCGCCAACAAACTAATTGGAAGGGAGAAACGTTTATTAGAGAGTTTTAGTTTGGCGTTTTGGCGTCTGCACATGCAGACACTTCTTTTGTCGTGGTTCGCACGTTTCTTGTGTGAGCGCTTTCCGCTTACGCTGGTTGTTGTTGCAGCCAACAACGGCGTAGTGACGCCCGGGCGGGTAGATTCTTTACATTAAAAATAAAGGCAACGACAGCAACCTGCCCAGAACTAAGAAAATAAACATCAACTGGTGATAAAAAGTGGGGCGTCCTGCTGGCACGGCGAAACGTAGCCTCACAGGCAACCCCCGTGAGGACAAACGTGCTAGGGTGGCACGCCGCCTTAGCGGGTTGAGAACGGAATTTATGGGCAAACTTGACAGCTTTCGGACGCTTTGAGCGTTCTTCTTAAAGCACTGTTAAACTTCACACTGCTGACATGCCGAATAAATGACACTTACCGATTTTTGATGCCGCTGGGACTTCTAATATCCACGCACGGCACGGACCAACAGCGTGTGACTGCGGCGTCGTCTGCTCGCAACGCAGTCCCCAAGAAATGCCCGCCAGATGGCGCACCGGTCGTTAAAAAATGGCGGCGCCCAGTGCACAGTGGAAATTTTTCTCTATAGTGAAAAGCAAAACGCCTGCAAATACAGGAAGTTAATTTATTATTTTAAATATTTTGCAGCTGTACAGTAAATCTTACTTACAAGTGGAGTGAAGTTTTATTGAAGATAATTGGTAAGGCGGCAAACACAAACTAACGTACGACACTGAATGCAGTTCCTCAGTGCAGCAGTTTCGTCGACACATTTTTACTGATGCTGTAAAAGCAAAATACTTCGACGTTCACGCAAACAGAGGTTAGGGATGATCACCAAAACAGGATTGATTGATTGATTGATTGATTGATTTAACGCGCCGACGCAACGCAGGCGATGAGGCGCGCCGTATTGGAGGGCTCCGGATTAATTTTGACCATTTGGGGATCTTTAACGTGCGCCGAAATCTCGTACACACGGGCGTTTTTGCTTTTCGCCTCCAACAGAAAAGCGGCCGCCGCGGCCGGGAATCGAACCCGCGACCTTGTGCTCAGCAGCGCAACGCCTTAGCCACTGAGCCACCGCGGCGGGTACCAAATCAGGATTGGACACAATGAATGCCGCGGCTAAGCGATAAAACGAGAGCAGCTAAGCATGGCAAGCTATTTCTGTTTTGGCTATAGCGTTATACTACCGGCTTTGTTTCGTCGTTTTCAAAGTAATATTCATAGAACATTGGCCATCATCATCACCATCATCACCACCACCCCCACCACCACCAGCCTATCTACGCCCACTGCAGGGCAAATGCCTCTCCCATTAATCTCATTAATTAGCACAGGACCGGAATAATTGCAGATTAATGGGAGAGGTTATAACATTTGTACCATGCCTTTATTTCCTTGCTGCCTGATGGCTTCATTTACTCCTTTTTCTGTCTGCAAACATGCCACGAAGGCACGATAAGCGTTGTTTAAGTTATAAAACCTTTTACATTTTGTGGTTTACTCATTCCTATAAAACTTTAGCGCTGAAAGCTACTTCTTCAGCTAATCGAAGCGGGCTTGTTTCTTCAAATGCCTTTTTTTCGTTTTGAAACAAAATCGCACCACATTTCCTGTCTCGCTCTTCAATGTGCTCCTGATCGATTGATGTCATGCACGAACCTTAAACTGACTATAAGTTCTTGTGTTATCAATAACAAAAAACCTGTCTTTGTTAAACAATTGCGTCAAAGGCAATTAATACAGAACTACAAGGGAAGACTGGAAGAAAACAAGGACCAAAGCTTTGTGGGCGGATACTTGAAAAAAATTGAAGAGGCCAGAAAAGACCCCAGCCCTAAGTTCCAATGTGAGTGGTACGCTTCTTACAGGCATCCTACTGTAAAACATATGAAGTTTTAAACTACTCCACCTCAAGATTTACCGAACAAAAAAATTTGTGACTGCAAAATGTTGGTACGGCTCTCCATGGTAAAGGGACACTAAAGGCTGAGACAACTGCGCTTATTTGAAGTCCGAGATGGTTGAGCAATTTTTAAACTAAAATATCATGTGTTTCTAGCTCTCTAGACGTTTGTTCGACGGCCAACGATGCCTTGATTGCTGAGAAATGAGTCTTTCTGCCATTTTCTTTCATTTTATCATGACATTTCAAAGCATTTCACAAAGCGCCCAGAGCGAGACCAGTCCGACTGTACTGCATCGTCGCCATCTTCCTGAAAGCTTGTTCTCACCGGCTTTCCCTTTCGTCGTAGCCAATGAGAAATGGTATTTTTAACGCCGCTTGAGTGTGACGGCACACAGAAAAATCGGCCACTTAGCCCCGCTCTTCAGCGGCAGGACGTGGTGACGTCAGCAAAGCTTTCCCAAAAATTGCCGTGCGGTGCTAGCATCCAGTAACAGGAGTTGAAAGTGCCCCGTTGATCAAAAAAGTTAAAGGCCGTCTCGTTTCAAGTCAATTGGTTTAATAATGTCTTAATTTTCCGTCAACTGTTGTATATATATATATATATATATATATATATATATATATATATATATATATATATTCAGAGACGACGGTTGGCGTGGCCGTTTATTCCAACGCTCGGGCCAAGGAAGAAGGTCAAGCGGTGATGATGATTATTTACAGGTGATGATGATGCCGAGCCCATCGGGGCTAGCACTGATGATAGTGGATGATTACGGAGAAGCGCCGGTAACATAACCCAAAGTACTGGGAGTGTAGTCACTGGGTCTCACATAATTTCCCCTCCGCGAGCGGAAGCGGCCTCCTGGCCGCGAGTCAGTCGGTGGCACGGCGGTTGAAAGGCTTCAGCCGGGATACATGAACGATTTCAGTACCACGGCGACGGCGGTCTGTAGGCGGAGTTACCGGCGTGATGCGATAATTGACAGGAGAAGTCTTTTCTAAGCTTTGGTATGGGCCAAGAAAACGGTGGAGGAACTTCTCGCACAGTCCGGGGACGCGAACGGGTGTCCATAGCAGCACTTCATCCCCGGGCCGGAACCGCACAGAGCGATGCTTCTCGTCGTAGCGGGTTTTCCGTTCGTGCTGCCGAATTTCTGTTCGACGTCGCGCGAGGTCTCGACAGTGGGCGAGCCGCGAAACGTACTGCTCATGCGATGGTGCAACAGAGGCGACAGGATCGTAGAAAAAACTGGATTCAAAAGTAATCGATGGGGAGCGGCCAAAGACGAGAAAGAACGGTGAATAGCCGGTAGTATTTTGCTTTGCGGAGTTGTAAGCGAAGGTTACAAAGGGTAGGATAACGTTCCAGTTGCGATGATCAGGACTAATATACATGGAGAGCATGTCCGACACTGTTCTATGAAATCGCTCAGTCAGACCATTCGTCTGGGGATGGTAGCTGGACGTTGTTTTGTGGGCCGTGTTCGAAGCACGCAGAAGCTCTTCAACAACGGTTGAGAGAAAAACCCTGCCGCGGTCGCTCAGAAGGACGCGTGGAGCTCCATGGCGCAAAATAATGTTGTGCAGGATGAAGTCTGCCACTTCTGCGGCTGTGCCAGAGCGAATAGGCGCAGTTTTGGCGTACCTAGTCAAATGATCTACGGCCGTAACTATCCATCGGTACCCACATTCGGTCGCAGGTAGCGGTCCATACAAGTCGATGCCCACGGTATACCAAAGGGAGCCGAAGGACAAGGAAGAGGCTGCAGTAGTCCGGTCGGAGGAGTAGTCGAACGTTTGCGGTGCTCGCAAGAGGCGCACGAGCGGACGTACTTGGCCATAGCTGCAGAGAGGCCAGGCCAAAAGTAGCGGCTACGTATTCGCTCGTATGTTTTTGCGACGCCAAGGTGCCCAGCGGTTGCCGCATCGTGATATTCTTCGAGGATACGACGTCGAAGTGGACCAGGTACTACAGGGACCCATTTGTTGCCATTGGGATGGTAATTTTGGCGGTAAAGGACACCATGGAGGAGTTGAAACTTGGCGAGTTGGCGACGTGCGCGGCTGGTCGGAGGTGGCACACGACCGTCGAGGTAGTCCATGATGGGGCGGCAGTATGCGTCTGCTCGCTGTAGCGAGGGCAAGTCACCGTGTCCAGCAGAGCTAGGGAAAGTGATGGGTGCCAAAGGGACATCGTGGTCGAGGCTTTCCTGGAGAGCAGTCGACGGAGAATACAATGGGCAACGAGACAGAGCGTCTGCGTCCGTATGGTTCTTTCCGGACTTATACGTCACGGAAAAATCATATTGTTGGAGGCGGAGAACCCAGCGACCAAGGCTCCCAGACAAGTTTTTCATGGAAGATAACCAGCATAGTGCATGGTGATCTGTGACCACTGTAAAGTGACGGCCATGGAGGTAAGGCCGGAATTTTTGAACAGCCCAAACGATGGCAAGGCATTCCTGTTCTGTAATAGAGTAATTCTTCTCGGCGGGTGTCAACGAACGACTAGCATAGGAAACGACCCTCTCCCGGAGCTGAGCATCACTTTGAAGGAGAACAGCGCCGATTCCGTGGCCACTTGCGTCTGTGTGGAGGATAGCGGGCTTGCTTTCATCAAAGTGGCAGAGTACCGGGCTAGACGTTAAAGGGAAGCTGAAGCGCTTTCCAAAAAATTTGAGTTAGATTAACAGTTGTATAGTTTCTTGCGCGCCGATTCCGAATATCACATTGAAATTCATCGTACATGAGTCCAAGTGGCATTTATCTTGCAAAAAGCGCGGCTCCGTTTGAAAGACGCGCGCTTTTCGTCTTTTGACGCCCCTGATTGGTTGCGCCCGTCATGACGTCAAAGGAGGACACCCTTCGGCCGCGCGGGTTGTCGGAAGCATTGCGAACGATCGCACGGTTGCCTTTGGGGCAATTTAGCTTGCAGTTTAATTTTCGCACATGACTAGATGTTTGTTTTATAATTTCCCGTGCTGTTGGTTCAATTATCTTGGAGCTTAAATTTGCTTTACACGACAGAGAACCCCAAAGCAGTGACTGTGACGTCGACTAGTGGGTTCCATCAAAATATTTTTGAATTGGGCAACCAGCATAGGGGGATTTTATACCTTATGTTAATATTAGGTACTGCCTTAACTGTTTCTTGTTATACACAAAACCATTTATGCCGAAGATTAATGGGCGTTTTATAAACAATCTACCAGCGAAAAGCACGTACATGCACTGCGCGAAAAAATAACGTTCATGCGCTGTAAACGTATATGCGAGACACATCTTGCTGGTAAACGCATAAACCAACAAGCAGACTCTGCTTCCGCATTTCCTTTGTACGTTGTCGCCCACCCCAGCCCCGTTACGCATCCCCGTACACAGACCCACACGAGCGCGCCATTTCGGCAGCGGCGCTAGGGCGCCTCCGCGATTGCTAGCTGCACTTCGATGAGTGGCGTCTTACTGCTTCACATGCATTTATTCTGAAAACACTGCAACATACTAGTGGCTGCTCAGCATTATTGGCTGTAGTAGACTTGATTTTCGCTTGTGCGTTGCGCATTCTGCTACAATATTACGGCCATTTCGTTATAATTAACAGACCAGTCGGACAAGGCAGTTACGTTGTAGTTACGTTACTTTAGGTAACAATCACCAAACGTTTGTGATAATGAATCGTTGGCGTGTTTCAGCATTTCTAGATTTAAGCATTTACCGCGCTAGTCGGACAGAGGCCGTATATTTACTCTTCGCTTCTAATTTTTTTAGTATCATCATTATATATATCATCGACTATCACTGGAGCACACTTGAGGTTCAGTGACAACAAGTGCTTGCCAATTTATAATATGCAGCCACACGGAATCTTGGGCAAAAAATTAGGCCCCCGCAGTCAACACAAATTATGGCTCGGTGGTGGTTCGGAGTGGTGTTTTTTTTTAATTCCAGACAAACATCACCTTATCGTGACATGTATACTTGCAAAATAAGTAATCTGCTTGTCTTGGTTCTTTTACTTTGTAGGAATACTGTTTACCTCTTAGCCGGGAGAGAACTTCCATAAGGATTGACCCCTTATTTTAGTTTCGCCAAAAAATTGTTTTTTTGAACACTGTCCTGAGCCCATAGGGAAAGAAAACCGACGCGTTTAACGAAACAAGTATTTCTTGAACAAATGTGACTTGGTTTCTGGAATGGAACGAAACATCCCCGGCCAAAGTACAACAGTATTCCCCACCCTTCCTAAATCTAGAATCTAATGTGAACATTCACGTCCGTCGTATCAAAAAAAAAACGCATTGGAGCGGTTTCCAAAGTATTTAACGTAGTGTAGTATATTCTCTGTCATCAAGCACAGCCACCTCGGCTGTCGCTTCCGAATGTTATCAAGCATCCCGGCGTGGCATTATTCTGTTAAGGAATACGACATGATAACGTATGCCTCATTTGGCGTTCGTGCATACTTTTTGAACACGAAAATTGTACAAATGAGTGCTATCAACCACAACAACAACAAGTATCATTCACAAGGAAACACGGCGAAAAGAGCATGGCCGAGGCGGCCGATCCGGCCGGAAGTCCAGGTATGACGTTTTTCAGCCGGTTTTCGCCCGCGCTCTTCGGTCTTCCGGCATCGCGCGGCGAGATGGGGGCGGGGCATCGGGCCATTTTTGTTTGCTCATTGCGCCGCTTCTATTGCATGTATTGCGAAAATATTTCGTACACATGAACTATTCAATGTGTACTTGCTGCTAGTCAACTTTTCTTTTAATTCTAAAACCGCTTCACCTTCCCTTTAAGGCGGCTTTCAATGCCTCAAAGGCTTGTTGGCACTCATTCGACCAAACGTAAGCTACGCCGGACTGTAGGAGCTGGTTGAGGGGGGCCGCAATGGTGGCAAAGTTCCGGACAAATCGACGGAAATACGAGGCCAACCCGTGAAAACTGCGCAGATCTTTTTGTTGGCATGGACGCGGAAATCCGACAACGGCAGCGATTTTGTCGGGGTCGGGTCGTATCCCGTCCTTGCTAACGACATGGCCGAGTACCTTGATAGTTTTGGTCGCAAACCGACATTTTTTTTAGTTGAGCTGAAGTCCAGCATTGGAGATGCACATAAGCACTTCGTCCAAGCGTTGGAGATGCTCAGAAAATGTCCAGGAAAAGACAACCACGTTGTCAAGATAGCAGAAACAGGTCTTCCATTTTAGTCCTCTGAGCACTGAGTCCATCATCCGCTCAAAAGTTGCCGGGGCATTGCACAAGCCGAACGGCATGACATTAAATTCATATAGGCCGTCGGGAGTAGCAAACGCCGTCTTTTTCTTGTCGGACTCGTGCGTCGGTATCTGCCAGTAACCAGAACGCAAGTCAAGGCTCGAAAAGTATTCGGCTCCTTGAAGGCAGTCCAGGGCGTCGTCGATCTGGGGCATAGGATACACATCTTTTTGGGTAATTTTGTTGAGGGCCCGATAATCTACACAAAAACGCACGGAACCATCCTTTTTCTCCACCAGGACGACTGGGGAAGACCAAGGACTGGATGAGGGCCGAATAACGTTGCGCTGCAGCATGTCGTTCACGTTCTCCTCAATTACTTGCCGTTCTGATGGGGAGACTCGGTACGGGCGGCGGTGAACAATAGTTGATCCATCAGTTTTGATGCGATGCGTAGCTGCAGGGGTGCGATGAAGGAACTTTGAATGGGTGTCGAACGAGGCACGGTGCTTGTGTAAAAGTTCCAGTACTGAGGATTTCTGTGATGGGGTAAGGTCTGGACCGATGGTGACCGCAAGAGACGACGTAGAGGAAACGGTCGTGGAAGGCCCACTGCCTGTGGAAAGAGTACCACACGGAAGCATGGACACGTCGTCGGCAGAAACAGAAGCAATCGCACAGCCTTGCGGGAGCAGAACCGCTTCGGAGGTCGTATTACGCACAGGGATAAAGGCGCGCCCTCGGGAAAATCGTACCAGACAAGCGGCTACTGCAAGACCTCGTGAAAGGAGGCGGCCGCACGGATTGGACAGCACATCGCCGTCAACGATTTTGTCAGCGGAAACTGAAAGAATGTGCTCTTGGCGGGCGGGCACAACGTGATCGGTACGTAGCACTAGACGAGGCGTACTTGTTTCCGGGACAGCTGAGTGATGAACGTCTGTGATGCTAATAGCAGGAGTGCGGCAACAAATAACAGCGTAAGTCGACGAAAGAAAGTCCCAACAAAGAATAAGCTTATAGGGGCACTCCGAGATCACCGCACACTGAATGTGATGACACAGCCCGTTGACAGAAACGCGTACCGTGCAGAAGGCAGAAGGTTGGATGGACGTGTCGTTCGCACCACGTAATAAATGGACACTGTATGGGGTTTTTACCTTTCGTAGTCTCTTACAAAAGTCAGCTCGAATAATAGAAATACTTGCTCCAGTGTCCACCAAAGCTCCGATATCGTTACCTTCAACTGATACTAACAACAAGTTCGATGGGTGTTCTGGAGGAGTTGCTAATGTACCGATAGATGCAGTTTCCCCTCCAAAAACTGCATGACTTAGTTTTCCGAGAGGTGGGTGGGGTCATGCACGGCAGGGCGAAGCGGAGACACAGATCGTCGAAATGGTGATAGGGAACGACGTCGCGACGCACGAGAATTGGTTGGGGACTCGGAAGTGGCAGGAGGAGAGGACCGCCGTGGCGGAGATGGGTAACCCCTCTGGCGGTAGCCGTAACGAAGGTTTGGTCGGTCACGTTCGTACGTGTCGTAGCCACGTCGCTCATCAATTAAACGCCTCCTCCAGAACCGCGAAACGTGCCCGCGAATTCCACAGTAGAAACACACCGGCCGGTTGAAAGAGGGCTGAGGGCGCTGCGGTCGCCATGCTGGATAGTAACGCTGCGGCCCAGGGACCGGGTTGACCGCTGCCACATAGCCTGGAACTGGTTGGGCGGGGACGCCTGCCACGGACAGAGGAGGCCTGCCAGCCACTTCAGAATATGATGGCGTGACTGGAGGAGGGGTAAGATCTGCGGGAAGTCTTCCGTGAGTACACGCGGCAAGCTCCTCTCTAATGATCTCTCGCAGGTTAGGTGTAGCCGAGTAGGGAGTGGTAGAAGAGACGTGCACAGAGGTGCGGCCGTCAAGTTCTTCCCGAATCAGTTCGCGTATCAGAGCTCGGAGGTCCTCATCGCCGCTGTTCCGGGCCACGGTACCCTGCTGGAGACGGAGCGACTGAAGGTCGTCCAGGCGTTGGCACGTTGTCCTCACATCCGAAACGGTAGTCGGATTCTGAAGGGCCAGGGCATTAAAGGCGAACTGGCCAATCCCTTTCAAGATGTGGAGCACGCGATTAGCCTCCGTCATGTCTTTGTTGAACTTTCGGCACAGGGCCACAACATCTTCAATGTACGACGTGTACGTCTCACAAGGATGTTGGAATCGTCCCTCCAGCTTCTTTTTCGCGATGTCTGAGCAGGCCGAGGAAGAGCCAAAAATCTGGCGCAGCTGCGTGGTGAAATCGTTCCAGTCATCAATGCGGTGCACATTGTTCCGGAACCACGTTTTGGCCACTTCGTCCAGGGACCACGAGACGTTTTCAAGCTTCGCGCGGTCGTCCCACCTGTTGAAAGCGCTGACGCGTTCGAAGGACTCAAGCCACTCGTCAACGTCCTCATTACGAAGACCAGCGAACATCGGTGGATCCCGCTGGCGGCTGGTGACGAAGTACGGTGGGACGGCTGCTGAGCCCGCCCCACCGGTTCCGCTGCCGGTTCCGCTGCCGGTACCGCTGCCGGTTCCGGTGGCACGTTCCGCTGTCATAGGCATGGCGTCTCGCAGCAAGCGACGACCCGAACGGAGCTCCAGGGGTGCACTCAGAGATGGAGGACGAGGAGTCAAGACGCACGCTCCACCACTTGAGAGACGACGGTTGGCGTGGCCGTTTATTCCAACGCTCGGGCCAAGGAAGAAGGTCAAGCGGTGATGATGATTATTTACAGGTGATGATGATGCCGAGCCCATCGGGGCTAGCACTGATGATAGTGGATGATTACGGAGAAGCGCCGGTAACATAACCCAAAGTACTGGGAGTGTAGTCACTGGGTCTCACAATATATATATATAGGAAATGAGAGGCTCGAAGAAATAAGACAGAAATAAGAATTGGCAGTCAAGAAAACCTTGGAAAGCAAAGGTGAGGATGTAGTTGGTCAAGATAAAGAATTTAGAAAATAAGAAAGTGGCATTCTCTTAGAAAATAAGAAAGTGAAGTTTCTTATTTTCTCAATTCTTTATCTTGACTAACTGCATCCTCCCCTTTGCTTTCCGAGGTTTTCTTGACTGCCGATTCTTATATATATATATATATATATATATATATATATATATATATATATATATATACATATATATATATATATATATATATATATATATATATATATATATATATATATAGGTACAGTAGGCTCTCGCGTGCAGCCTCATGCATGCATCTTGTGACTGCGTTGTACGCATTGCATATGTCAGTTTCGATTTCAATGAAATCGAAACTGACGTAATGTTTGCCGCCTCGGCTCATCCTATCGAATGTTTTCTAGCTGAGGTTCATTCCTTTAAACACCGCATAACCAGTAAGTGACCTCATACATTCATTACATATTTACATAGCCCTGCTGCATCAATGTTTGTTAGGTTGGTGGAGGCGACCTCCACCCCTCCCTTTCACGGTGAATTCGCGATTTTTCATGTCATAAATGGTACTGCGAGAAAATTTAAGGGATGACGATACCTGTATCACCCTTTTGGCACTTTCTGCGTTAATAAAAAAACTAGACTCGTAGTCTTCGCGACATGATATTCTACGGATATATACCGAATAACTTTAAGTGTCCCTTCATGATTTTGCATTCAACTTTCATATATCTAAATCATAACAAGTGCTTAGGCGTCCTCATATTCCTGGTACTGCGAAAGTACTATTACCTTACGTCTGACGGTTTCGCGGGCAAATCGTGAAGCGTGTTTCTTGAAGCGTCCCGTATTTCCTGATTTGTAAGTCGCTCGTGCAAATGTTGGTGCTCAGCAGACCGAGGAAGGGGGCTATGCGCCGTCCCGGAGTTAGGCTAGCGTGACACTTTCAGTTCTAGCATCAACCACCGGTAGCCGCAGTTCAACGTACAATGTGCTTGGCATGGCACTATATAAAAATGACCAAATCGAAAATTATTTTTCCCGTGTTAACAGCACACTTGTCGGCCCGGCAGCGTAGTATTTGTTTTGGAATGCCAGGCTGTCCGGACTGCCTTCTGTGTAGTTGTCCAGAGACTAATAACAATTTCCTTAGTGTTTTCCCCGATTATAGTAGCGAACGAAAGGATCTTGAGCCAGCGTTACTACGCTTGGACACTCACCCTCTGTCCGAATGAAAGATTTTGCACCCGTGGTCAACACTCGTGGTCAGAGCGTTGCTTATGTAACTTGCCGAATCCTCTCTGGATACTCGGCACTAGGTTGCGAAATTCCAGACAGCTGAACAAATTCTTACATTTTGTTTCTACTACTTTATGTGTACGATGATTATGTGATGTGAATTGAACTGTGGTAGTCTGTTTCGGTGCCCAGTTCCCCCCTACTCTTGCCCCATTGGGAAGTAGCAGGCCTAAGATGAGTCTCTCAGGCCGAACTTTTCTCCTTTCAGTGATCTTCTACTCTCTCTCTCTTGGAATGGCCGGCTGAGGGCCATAACCTAACGTCTGTCAAATTTCTCCAGACCGCTACTTGATAGGAAACATGGCCTCGTTCATCGCTGCTGGCACGACTTCTGTAAGCACCTCCATGGAATGCCTCTTCGTCCTCTTGGCTATGCACGAGGACGGGATCCAGGCCATAGTGCGCAGAGAGATAGACGAGGCGGTCGGGAGGCAGCAATTACCGACATGGGATGACCGAAAGCGCACTCCTTTCACGATGGCGTGCGTGTGGGAGCTGGAACGCTGGAAGAGACGCTTTCCCACTGGAGCAGCAAGAGAGTGAGCATGGAATTTGTTCTGAATATTTCTAGTCGCTAGTACTGTGCGCCTGAACTTGCGCGCCCGTGTGCAGCCACGGACAAATGAAATGCGAACACTAAAACATAAACCACAAACGTAAAATTGAAAAATGCTGTTTGCGGAGTTCTAAAAGGGCGCCGCGCAATTAGAATGCTAGGGGCGAAGCACCTTAAAGCCTCGGGCTGTCGGCATCTCCTGACGTCGCCTCGTGTAGTCGTGTACTAAAACACTGGGACACTCGTTTTCCAACGTTTCGCGCTAGAACGCTTCATCTCCGTGGTCAAAAACGCGCACTCTAAAAAGACGCACGGGGACACGATTCGTCCGCTGCGCTGCTCTCTGAGTTTATTATTGCGATTGTTAAAGGATTGCGCTGTTAGACAGGAAACCACTTGTCGCCTGTTATGCTGCCCGCGGGCTCTCCGGGGCCAGCGGGCCCACCGCCTGGGTCGCTTCTCGGCCTGCCTACCGGGACTGCTCCTGGTGCACTAGGCTTAGCGGTCATAACTCTGCCTAAGTCGGGTACTCTACGCAGCCTCCTGCAGGTTTGACGCAGCATGTTCTACCTCACGTCATGTCGACGAAAATTGCTCCTGGCGCGCTGCCTGTAGGAGTCGGGATGCAGACACAGCCGGTGGTTGTGCATATTGGCTGTCCCCGTGAAGATTCGATGGCGGACTCAGAGTCGGTCGGTTCTGCTTCTTCTCCCCATTATCAGAGTCGGTCGGTTCTGCTAGCTGCCTGTCTCGTGTACGACGTGGAGCAAGCCTTCAGTTGTGTCACTTTCTTGGACTTTGGCCAACAACAATGACTCACCTTTAGGGACAAAATTCTTTTGCGTTTTTTGCGAGATTCCGGACGAGGCAAAACTTTGTAATTCTTCCATTGTGCGCATGGCAACATCTGTACACGTTTGCGTCGTCATGTACGCTTTGACTCCTTTTCGTTGTTAGGCGCTCTGCGCTTCCTGGGCTCCATTCGCTCTATTTTTTTACTTAACTTTATTTGGAGTTTTTTTTTCCTTTCATTTCATAGCGTGCCATTTTTTATTTAACTTTTAATTCTCTCTAATTGTTGCCTTCCCGATCTCTCACACTCACTTCACTGCATTGTAATCACCTCCATCTGGCGGAGCAAGCACTGCCGCTAGCAGAGCTGACCTCTCCAGAACACATTAAAGAACTCTCTCTCTCTCTCTCTCTCTCTCTCTCTCTCTCTCTCTCTCTCTCTCTCTCTCTCTCTCTCTCTCTCTCTCTCTCTCTCTCTCTCGTTTTCCGACACCTCGTGCTACCACGCTTCGTGTTTCAAAGACACGAAATATTTACAGAAAAGCTGTACACCTCAACCCCCCAACGGTTTCATCTCCGTAGGCAAAAATGCTAAGGAGCCAAGGATACACTTATACCTGCATGCTTCGCCCTTCCCCATGTTTCACGATAGTGGACTAGGCCCGGTTTTTAAATATTGCCAGGCATTCGTCTTCGAATCACGCGCAAAGAAGAAGCTTCCATGTCTGAGTAATATCTTCGTTCAGCTGTGTAAGTTAGTGGTTTAGACAGGAAGATACAAGGCATGGGCACATTCTTAATGACATGGCTTGTGAAAATGCGTTTTTGGAAAGCTACATTTCCCGACTTCGTCACTGTTTTAGGTCGCACGTCAATTAAGTTCACCTGCATTGACGAACTCACGCTATTTGTGTGTTCCGGTTCATTTTTTCGTGATCGTGTTTCCTTTGTCCATGACAGTACGTGTGACCATCTATGTGTAAGCTAGCGGCCAGGCATTCATTTCTTTGCATCCACCGGTACTAGCTCACCCACCAAGCCGCATTGAGTTTGCTCTGTGGTTATTCCGGACGTTGCCTATTCTCTTTCCCTTTTTTTTAAGTCTTCCGCATATCTACCAGATGCGACATCATGGTTTCGATGCTGCATAATGTCAACTAAGATACGATCGCCGGTGCCACATTTAAACAAGTTCTGCTTCTTAACTTCGAACTTGCGCCCACTTGAATAGAGTCGAGTCCACTTATAACGATACCGTTTATAACAATATATCGGATACAGCGATAAACAACTATATCACTGTCAACTTTTGTATTCTTTCTATTCTAAAATAAACCGCTTAAAACAATGCCCCAGTGTCACAATATCGGATATAACAATTGAATCCGGTTATATTGTGCACCAAAAGTGCAACAGTAACGACTCTAATGACGCGGTTGCGAAGCCTACTCAAGTAGTGTCTTCGTAAAAGGCCAAATGCGTGACACAGTCCCTCGGGGACTTTGTTTCCGCCAAGGACATTTACCTCAGCTAGGTGAAGCACCTATAGATGCTCTTGAAAGAAGAGATTTGCGCTACCTTCACACGCGGCAAACAAAGGTGACCGACTGTGGCTTCGTTTCCGCAAATTAGTAGAATTACGACCTTGCTGGCATGCGAATAAAATGTTTTGAGCTCTGCTCCGTCTTTTTATTTAGCAACCCGCTTATAACAATTATGGGTTATAACGATGGGATTTCCTTGACACTTGGATATTGTTATAAGTGGACTAGACTGTAAAACAGTGCATTTTTCGCACACATGACGTGAAAGACGAAGAAGCAGGATCATCAAGCTTGGGCATCAACAACAACAACAACAACAAGCTTGGGCATGCGGGCACGCTTGCAAAGGCTTGAAAATGTTTTGTACGTAGTCCCATGCTTTTGCTTTGCAGCTAACCTTATATTGCGCAGGCGTCGCCATGATCTGGATATGCCGCGGAGGGTTTGTGTGCGTGTTGAATCAGAGAAACTTGTTTTATAAAACAAGTTTCTCTGTTTCCTTCTGCTGGTCAAGGTGTGGAGTTGCAGACGCTGGATCAGTGTGCCACGAATAGAAAGGTGGTGACTGCTACAACACTCGCCGCAATACTCACGGCTGGCTTCGACACAGAGGTTTCGATTACTTTCTCTTTGTTATTACCATATTGTTGGCCCAAATAATTAAGTGATTGATGTAGGGTTCTAACGCGCCGACGCAACGCAGGCGATGAGGCGCGCCGTAGTGGAGGGCTCAGTATTAATTGTGACCACCTGGGTATCTTTAACGTGCGCCGAAATCTCGTACACACGGGCGTTTTTGCTTTTCGCCTTCATCAGAAAAGCGGCCGCCGCGGCCGGGAATCGGACCTGCGACGTCGTGCTCACCAGCGCAAAGCCTTAGCCACTGAGCCACCGCGGCGGGTTGGCCCAAATAATAGCTCGAGGGCGTGCGCGTGTGAGTGTGTGTGTCTGTGTCGGCGCGTGTGTATGCGTGCGCGCGTGTGTGTGTGTGTGTGTGTGTGTGTGTGTGTGTGTGTGTGTGTGTGTGTGTGTGTGTGTGTGTGAGAGAGAGAGAGAGAGAGGGGGGGGGCGAAATGCTAGCAACCTGGAACGAAAAAGACTGCGAAGCTAGGACTGGGAGCTGTCTTCTGCGAACATGCCCTCCCCGACAAAACACAAGAAACGAACTTGGAATGAGAAAACCTCAAGGCCACTTAAGCACTTGTTAAAAGCTGGGAACGCGACCGCATTACCTGATGTTTATTTGAATGGCACAGCACTCCTCCGATGGAGAATGTTGATGTTGAAGCCACTTGGGAATTAGTGAATCGGTTGTGAGCATCTGGCTATAGCCGCCACCGTCACTAGTCAACCTGACTGATTGGGTATATGGATAATTTCGATTGGTTATGTTGACGTCTGAGCTAAACTGGAATTGGTGAACCAACCGAGAGCTCCCGAAGACAGGCGTCGTTGCCATTGACCACTCACCTTAATGTTGACGTCACAGCCAAATTGGAATGGCTGAAAAGGCAGTGAGTTTTTGAAAGCAGCTCCCTTCATTCGTCATTCCACCCCTGACTGGCTACGTTATTGTTACACCTTCCTTAACACGTGGTTATACCTTAACGTTGAGTCTAATGACGAGCTAACCAACGCCAAAACTTATTGTAATTGTCGATGTTCTCCGGTTGTCGATGTTCTCTAAGTCAGAGGCCACAGCTAAACCCCTACGTATACGTTTTAGTCAGTTTGAACCAAAGTAGCAAAGTTATGCCACAAATGCGTACTGGGCTCGCATTCTAGAAGCCCTGAGTTGGAATCCCACCCATGTCCAAAAATTTCCTTTATTTTCTTTTCAACTCAATTATACTGTGCTCCTGTTCATTTTGCGCCGTCGGCCATTTGGGTGCCCTTTTACTGCTAGACGCAGGATAAAAGCTTTTCCGATAAAGAAGCTACTTATTGCTTTCGTCCTATAAAAGCGATGCCACAAAATCAAGGTGCAGAAATGGTGCCAGAAACCCTGGTGTGGTTGGTAAGGACTTAGTTGGCATCCAGTACATAATTGCTGTCGGCCATGCATCGTAGCATTGTATTCAACTTTATTTTCAAATATACTATTGTAAGCAGTACTGGGGTACCCTAAAAGGCAATTTCGCCATATAAGCGAAAATTCCCATGGAGCTATTTCACCCTCACAATCCATCGGAACGAGCATTTTTACTCTGCAAGATGGAACAAAGTTCGAAATAAACGACAAAAAACTAACAGCACTGGAATTTTTTTTTCTAAAGCGCCAAAAAACTTTCTCGCTTTGTTCCACCATTCAAACCTTCCCAACTCACGCACCTTTCTTTGTTACTTCAATACATTCCTAATTTCCCTGGAGTGCGTTGGGGTTGGGCGAGGCGAATTGCTTGCAAGAGTGGGTGCGAGGAGTCAGGAGAATTCTTCGCCACCCGGAAATGTTTTCGAATACCCGCCACGGCAGCGAAGTGGCAGAAGCCTGTTTTCTTCTCTCACCGTTCTGCACTAACGGTCCCGAAACCCAGAAGCTGGTAATGCAAAAAGGGAGCCCGGATTCGCTCCACGAATGACTTTTTTCGCGGAACGCCCGTTTCCTAGGACTCATTTTCCAGTACAGGAGAACACGGCGAGAGAAGAAAACAGGCTAAGGCGTTGTCTGGAACTCAAGGAAGCGAGTTCAATCCCCGCTGCAGTAGCCGTTTTTCTGACGAAGGCAAAAAAGAAGAATGCCCGGGAGGCGAGATTTCAGCGCCCGGTAAAGGTCCCCAGGGGATCCAAATTTGTATTTGTATTTACATTTATTGTTCTATTTTGGCAGTACAGAGCAGAAATGACGGTGAGGAAAAGCAAAAGGAGGTATACCCTCTTGACCCTGCTTGAGCAGCAACAGAAGCAGCTGTAGTGCACAAACAACATACAATATACAGATAGTGTTCAGGCATATGAAGCAATAAGAGAAAAACACATTTCACTTCAATACCCATAGGATAACGCAATATATAGCAATCACTTCATAACAAACATTGGTGACAGCACACATCAGCTCAGGTAACATAAACAAATACAAGTAATCAGGAATTTATCAGTGGTAGTCCACTATACAGAACGCATAAAAGCCCATGATGTGTAGGTTCCACTCACAATCCCACAAAATTTGAAATCTTTTGCAACACACCTCTGCTGAGTGTGTTATCGCGTCCGTAGCAGGTGACGCTATCGCCCTTAGAACTAACTATCTTTAGATTGCGAAACAATACAAGCGATTTTTGATGCACGGCCTGACCACTCTACATTTTTATCCCACCCCTTTCACAGAACCAGTGACGATGTTGTGGTGGACAACCTCTTTATTCCGAAGGGAACTATGGTTCTTCTGAACATGTTTGCTGTTCACAATGACCCCAAGTACTGGAAAGAACCGGAGCGGTTCGACCCGAACCGGTTTTTGAATGACGATGGTTCCTTTCGGAGTCCAAAGCCAGACAGCGCAATTCCTTTTTCATTTGGTAAGTTCAACGTACAGGAGTAAAGTCTTCAGGAATAAATACATTGCTTTGTAACAGCCCTTACATCAGGGTAATTTTTAATTGAGCCTCGTTATTTATAAGCACGTCGAAACTACAAAACGCGTTTTTGCACAAAATTCATTTTGTTTGGTGTTACCCCGGCAACGTCATCTAGCGTAACTAAAAACAATTATGTTATTATCGGTATCAGTCAATGGTTCTATGAGTGCAGTGGTACGTTTAAAGTATGCGTCTCTCACATGTGACCGTGCATGGCGCAATGCATTAACTCGTAAATAATGCTACTTACAAACCATCTACTACATCTTCTGAATTCCTTCTCTATTAAATTATTCGAACCTAGAAAAGCGTGGCAATATTAATCTGCAATGAACACCTCTATTCGGTGCAAATGTATTGTGTCCCAGACACTTGTACCAAAGGAATGTGCCTCTTTATAACTGCCATCAGCTGCAAATGTAGTTAAGTTATCGGTAGCAATTAATTAAAACATATCTATTGTCGACCGGCGGAAAGATAGAATTCTAAAGCTCACAATTGCAAAGGGTGAACAAACCATCATTCACGCAGTTCAATGAGACATTTGGCATTCTCAAAAGTAACGAAACCCTAACCTTCCCGAGAAAGGCCTAACGTTTTAATAACCTAACTCAATTAATTCATACAATAATTAACGCGCGTCCCTTTAACAAAATAAGTTTCATTGGCTGAAAACTTTCTTGTGAAGAGTATGCCAGGAATGCATTCCCTGTACATGACAGAAAATATTGTTATTAACATGTTCCTTTCCTCCTGAACAAACATGCAACTGGTGCTTTTTCATCCCTTTTACAAATGTTGCCTTATCACTCTCACATACTCCGTTATTACGCACCCTTTTCTCGTTTTCACGTTGATGCACAAGTTTCCAGACGGCTGGAAATCGCAAGCTCTTCAAAATTTATACACACCAATAATAAGTACCATTGATAAGAATTTTTTAAGGCGATAGTATTTCTTCAGCTACGTGCCCAAACATGTCTGTCTGTTTGATAGTCTTCAGCTGCCGTATCTGCCGCGTGAACCCTGTCCTCCTCTCAAGCCCTTACACCCATACAATACCCTCAAGCTACTCCCACGATGAACTCTACGGAGGTTCATTCAATTCACTTCAATTTTCCCGCTTTCGCACCACTCACGCACCATGTGTCGGGGCAGCGTGTGTCTTCTCCTCTCGTTTTGTGTCCGGCTTGGAGCAGCTCGGGACGACATGTTTTAATCTTGCCCCTCTCCGACACTGTTTTTGATTTCTTTTTGCCATAAAAAACAATTCAACGAGTATTCTAGCTTAATTAAAAGAATGCTAGCTCTCTCGGTTATGTACTTAAATTTCGCTCCAAATGCTCCCCAGATTTGCGTTAAATAATGTGTATTCTGTATATTAACTGAGTACATTAACATGTTGGTCCGCCAAAGTTGCCGGACCACAATCCAAAGATTAACGCACGCAGGGTATGCTAGCAACTTCCACATGCAGAGACTACTCTAGGTTCCCAAGTCGAACTAAAGCCGTCATAGTTTTTTTTTTTTTTTTTTTTTTTGCTGCACAGGCAAAATAAACCTTTGCATTCCGCGTATTTCGCGTCTCTATTTCGGATTGCAGGCAAGCGTTCGTGTCCAGGGGAGACATTCGCCCTGATGGAGATCTACCTCTTGCTCACTTTCCTGATGCAAAAATTTCGCGTCACTTTGGATAATCCACCCCAGAGTGACCGCGACGACAAAGACCTCAAGTTTTACAAATTCGACAACTTGAAGCTGCGGTTTCAGCCACGTCTGTCTGGGCAGTTTTGATATTTGCTGTCTGCGCAGCTACACTGATCCTCCATATTGGTTCAGTCCCGTGTGAAATAAAGGCTCCAGAACGCAGCAACTGAGCTTTTTTTTTTTCCTGCCTTTGATTTCGCTCCCTTTGTCAAAACATTTGTGTAGCGCATCCAGTATGTAAATAGTAGCGTTTTGTGCAAGAGTAAAATGACTCATTTTATAAGCCTCTCTTATGTAAATGAGGTTCATGTACACAGTGACACTTACAGTGCAGCCCTCACCACATTCTAATAAGTGGAGTGGCGGCAAACAGGTGCTTTCGTTGTAAGAAAAAGCTGTTCCCAGAACAATAGTACTATTGCGTACAATCGTGAGTGTTTCATACATTTCAACCGACTGAGTCGCTCACCCTGATTATGGCGGGTACGAAGCATTGCATTTGGCCCAATATCAGAAAATCTTATTCAATGTCTATCATAGGAAAACAGGCATGCCTAGGCTGTGTTCTTTCGTTCATAACGATAGAGGCCGTGTATGCTGGAATTTTGGTGGATTTTTAGTTCACGTGGCTAAAAATCGTTCGATCTCAAAAAAGCAACACCATAACGCGGAAGCTCCGCTGTCAGGGTAATTTTTGGTTGTTGCTCAGGCTGCTAAAATATAATTTTCTTTGGGTTGAAAGAATGCACCACGGATATACAATTGCTTCATAAAAATATCAGAAAATAGCGCAACTATAAGTTATTAAATTTAATGGTTCTCTATTATCTCCTCTACAACAGTGTTGCGGAATGGCCGTCCCCGTTCCATTCCTATTCCATTCCGAGGAATTAGAACTTGTCGTGATTCCATTCCTTTCAATTCCTCGGAATGACAGAATTTAGCCCATTCCCACCCCTGGAATGGACGGGCAGTTCAATTCCATTCCTTTAATTCCTCAACGTACCAACTGCCTCACGTGCTCTATCGAGGAGCGCAACATAAATCTGACGTTATCATACGCGTTAAAACCGGCAGGAGTATGTAAAATGTGTCACTCGTCACCGATTCGGGAGGTAGCAGGTTGGTTACATATTTCGTGCAGAACAGCTACCCTTCTAATGCAAGCATTAACCATCCCTTCGTCAGGAATGTAGAGAGAAGCGCGAAAGCTAAAAGTGCGTCCAACCAATCGCCAAACCCTTAAACACCCAAATCGGAAGCGAAGAACGAACCGATTCGACGATTTTTCGCGCAATAAGCAAACGCATCTTCGAACGATCTAAATGTACACGGTTACGTGGTTTATAAGATATACCATTACACTCCGTCGTCATGATCGACGCGTGTGTTGTGTTATTTAGAACCGTTCGTCTTTTGCGATTTTCTAGTAAGCGTTTTGACACAATCGAAGCCCAGTTTCAGAGTTAGAGAGATAAAAACTTTATTTGCGGTCCCCGGTTTCACGCACACGCCGTGTGTCCAGAGATGTTATCTGAGCTTTTCTGTCGAGCAACCGGTCTATGGGGAAATGTATTAGTTTTTTGACTAACGGCGTCTGTCCCTCTTAGAAAGCTTTCGCTTGAAAAAGGGGCAGTGTCACACTGCCCCTTTTTTGCATAATGAGTAGCGGGAACGCGCTACTTATTATGGTATTTGCATGTTAGCCTGTTTTAACGGTTTGTTCTTGCGCGACGCGAGATAACGCAGCTACTACGTTGATATCTGCCTTTTCCGTTTCCTTGCACAGTCTGTCGCGTTTTTTCTTGCTATCTGCTTTGCGTACCGTCATACCAGCGTATTTAGTATGCAGTGGAGAACTTGTCGCGCGGAGCTTTCTCACATGTACACGCATTCTAAATGCTTACTTAAATCATTTCAAGTGAATTTACAGCATTATCCAGTAATGCTACTGTGCCAACGAGAGAGACGGGAGGGCGGCGTCACTCGTTAAAGAGACACTGAAGTGAATTTGTCAAGCTCCAGTTTTTGCTTGCACTGTGTAGACTGGCTCAAATTAGCACACTTTTCATCGTTTATCCGGTTGACAAATCGGTAATTATTTTACAAAGCGCGAAAGAAGAAAAACTACCATGCGCGGTTTGCGGCGGCCGCACAAACTAAGCTGTGACGTTGGAGGAGGGGGCGCCGTGATTGGACGATGCCCAAGGTTAGCAATCAAACAAGTTTCGGTTTCGGCTTCGGTCTGTAAAACAACATGTTTGACATTCGATGGCGTCGTTGGATGGGCATTCTCAATATCCCAGTTATCGTAGTACCGCGCTTCTGCCATGTTGCCGGCTGTAAAATGCATAATATAAGCCTCCCAGGACGGCTTGGAATCGTAGCATTCACTATCTGAGGCCTACGCAGTGCATGAACGCCCTCCGCGTCCCCGCAGACGCTCAAATGCATGCGCTTTTCCCCCATATTTGGAGCTTGCCTCGCTCATGCCTGTATCGTAAAAAGCGTGTTCGCACCAGGCCAATGGTCTGTTGATTCTGGCCTGTGCCCACTGCCCGCAAGCAGTCGGTGCTTATGGCAACAGCACGCCAACGAGAACTCGCTAGCGCGGCAGTGCCAGCCTGCGCGAGTTCTGTGGACTAGTTCGTGGAGCAATGAACGTTGCGGTCCAAAAAAAGGTGAACTCAGTATAGAAAACATCGGCGAAAAACAAAAAAGTTAACTCATAAAAAAAAAAAGCATGTACCCGCGGCGATTCGAACTTGTGACTGGCAAAACACTTGCGGTGACATATCTAGCACCCCAGAGGACTAGGCCACAGAGGGCCGCTGGCGGCGACGGAAAAGATAAAGTATATAATGTATAACCAGTTTACACTTTTATTTAGTTTTAGTATTTCGAGCAGCTTAGGTGACTATTTGTTGTATTGCGCTCGTGCAGTAAGCGTCCCCCGAGTTTCCACAATAGCTCACGTCTAGCAATTGCATTTCGTAGACGGGAAAGCGTTCGCAGATGCGTAGTCGTGCTGCTGACCGCTCTGCTTGTTCGCCCAGCGCAAAAAGGTGATTCCCGCACCCTAGTTTTACGCTGTACGGTAAAAATATCAGTTGATTTTATTTGCTTAGTACCTATATTGACTTCGCTCACTCTTCTCCCCCTTCAAGAGGCCTTATATTTTCCTACTGGCGTACCAGTCAGCGAAGCGTCGCATGTGCGCTTGTGCAGCGCTTGTGTGAAGCGACCTTGACGTGGAGCTAGATACAGTGTACAAACTAACGAAGTAAATAAAGGCGCATTCTTCCATTCGCAAACGTGTTGTGGCTTAGTTTCAACTGATCGAGCGAATTGCGACGACCCGTTGGCGGCCTGCGGACTAAACGGTGGGCCGACTGAGCCCTCATTCACACAGCCGTCACCTTCTCCGTCACGGCACCGTCACGTCAACAAAAAGCGACGTTGACGGAAAGGAGAAGTGTTCGAACTGGATCTACACGGGAGCTTTCCGTCAGATTACAGGGTCGTCTGCCTAGTGATCAGTTTAGCCTAGAATTGAGCGTCTTTAACCCGAAAAGTAAATAAAATGGTTTGTGCTCACTTTTCGCTAAATTTAGCCGTAAAAATTTGTTTTCTGATTAGCTGGTTTAGCGCGGGGCAAGGTCCCGTAACGTTGACGTGACGGAAACGTAGAGCTAGGCCTCCCGTCACCGTCGCACCGTTTTCGGCGAGAAATCGGTCGAAAAACGGCGCCCATGACGGAAGACGGTGACGGGACGACGGGACGGTGACGTGACGGGGTGAAAAACGGCTGTGGGAATGAGGGCTGACTCGGTCGCGGAAGGTAGGCGAGCCGTGCAGTAGCGCAGCCAATTGTCAGCTCCTCTCCTGCTGACGTCACACGAAAACGCCACAGAAAATGGGCGAGCGTAAAGAGAGGAGGACAGCATTTTCGAATTGATTTTTCTACTAAATAAATTCGCGTAAACGCGCACAGAGTGGTCGAAACAGGGCCCAGGGACTCCGGACTACAGTTTGCGCTCGTAATCCCGCATTGTTTACAAATCACTTCAGTGTCCCTTTAAGTTTTGCATTCACTGTGGGATAGTCGTCACCGCTTCCACGTTGACCTCCATTTCGCTTGTTTATTATACCTGGCCCTACCTCAGCCCAATCCGTTCAATTCAGGGCATTATTTATGACCCCCTCGTTTAAAGTGGCAGAACCATGTCGTGGCGGGAGACCTGGCAAAATAAAGTAGTATGGTCAGGCAGTTTGTTTCCATGAACGCGCAAACAATATCCACGAGGACCTGATCAAAAGTTTGAAATGAGGCTTTCCTACCTGAATAGTGGCGATGCTCCAACTTTAAAACCGACGACTAATGCTTCAGTAATCAGGTGCGTTTGTACCCAGGCGCAAATGCCACGTGCACAGAAACACAGCAACCAAACCACGAACCAGTTTGGCACAACTAAAGAAGACGGCCGTACTTTCGGATCGAAGCACAGCACGGTGTCGCACTGCTGAGAGCTGTCAAAACGCTCGCAAACAAGGGCGCTGCTGGAGCCGGAACTGTTAGATATAAACGCCCTTCGGCAGCTGTATCTTCTGCATTGGCATATTTAATATCTAATGTAATCGTATATCACAGCTGCCCACAACCGTATCACAACGTGGAGGTAAAAAGCTCAGTAACACATCCGAAGCTCGCTTCTTACGCCTATGGCGGGTGCCGGGCACACACACAGGGCCCTCACCCACAATTTTCTTTTTTGCTGCCTTGGTTTTGATCTGTTGGAGCCCCGGGGCCCCGCTGCAACAGACGGACAGAGGGTCGACAGGCTGGCTTTTCATTCCCGGGAGATGCCTACCAGGTCGGCTTACAAGCTACAACGATAGTCATCGTGCGCCGACTCCGGGTACGGAGGACGCGAGGAGGATGCGAGGAGGACGCCAAGCAGACCCGTTGTTTCGTGTTTCATGCGCGAATGCTTCATATTGCTAGGTCCAAGATTTCGCAGCATCAGCTTGTGATGAGAAACACCGCGGCTTCGGATGCGCGCTGTTCATATTCCCCACCCCTGCATCTCGATGCTATTCCCCGCATTTTGGCCTGCAGGCACACGGCGCCTGCCACTCAGACGCCGGTCTGCCATCGGCGCCACGGACAGTTGTACAGAGAAACTTATGCCTCAAAAAGCCTGCGAAATCACGAAGATTCGACCTAACGGCGCCACCGGCAAGACGCGCTTGCGCGGCTGGAAGTTCACTTTCACATGCGATGCAGCAGGCTTTTCGGATTCAGTTACTCGAGATTCCGTATATGCGCGCTCGTTTTTGTCACCGGTGCTCTTTTTCAGATATACCGACGCAGCCCTCGCCACAGACTAATTTAGGTGCCGGAAGGTGCCAGCAATGGTGACACCATCGGATAAAAATCACCATTCCATTCATATTCCATCCACATTCCATTCCAGACGAAATTTGGCACTTAATTCCATTCCCATTCGATTCCTCCAAACGTTGCCCTCATTCCATTCCCATTCCATTCCGGCCCCTGCAAAAGGTGGAATGAATCCGGAATGATTCCAATTCCGGAGTGGTAGCTTCGCAACACTGCTCTATAAGCTCATCTGTATAGATCTCAAGAACCTAATTCATGTTACTGAAGTGTTTAAAATTGCTTTTGACTATTTAATGAGGCGAAGAAAAGTTGTGAGTTTAAATTAGTACAGGGAATGAATGAATAAATAAATTTATTATACAAGGATGGCCCTCTGGCCTGTGGGGAAGATAGAGGAAGAAGTTATGGGTTAGGGGGCGATAAAGTTCATGTTCTATTGATAAGGTGAGCCTCATTCACGAAGGAACACTGTGAAGCAGCACGTTGTTGGCATCGTTTTTTGGGTATAGCGAGTCCTGTACGGATGTAACGGCCGCGAGCTAGGATGTCTTCTATAAGGACATATAACTCGTGCGGGCCTTTGTGAGAATTACTTGTGCAGCTCATGGGATGTTGCGGGGTATCGGGTGCAGAAGTTTAGGAATTGTTAATCTGAGTTCTTTCTTGCTTTCTTGTCAAAATGTGTTCCTGCGGTCTTCAGGTACGTGAATGGTTATAAGTGGAAGAGAAGGCGCTGGAGATTTTGAAGGGTGGTGGAGTATTGTCTCTCTCGCGAACCTACGGGCCTCCTCATTCCCGGGGTTACCGTGGTGGCCACGTATCCTCTGCACTCGGATATCAATGTTATGGTCATGCTTGATGGGTCTGCAGAGTTTTTTCATTCGAAGAGGCGTAGTGTCTGGGATCATCTGAGCACCCAGAAGGATGGCTTGCACTTCTAGTGCAGAGGTTAACTTCGTTGCACAAGCGCTGTGAGGAGGCCATTTTCATTTAAAGCCTTATCTGAGTGGATGGTTGCGTTTGTTGACCGTGCATTACACATGGCAATTTTGAGAGGTGTTCCGAGCAGCTACAGGCATTTGAATATTTCGAAAGTGCGGTATCAGCTTCGAAAGGCCGACTACAATGTTTGCTTGAAGTTAGGGGCTCAGACCTGTGGATCTCGCTATACATAGCGAAGTGCTCTTATGATTGGTGATCAGGCAAATAGTCGACACCACCCCAGACCTTGCGTGGATTTGAGGACCCTTCAAGGAAGGTTGGGAGAATACCGAGGGCACACTAGGCATGCAGCAATCCCTACATTTTTAAGGTGAACCTTCGTGTAAGTTCCCGCATCCATGATTAAGCGCCGTCCTCATGCAAAACTCGTAAACTGGCCCAACGCCGTAGCAGACTTGGAAGACATATGTGTCATCTGCCCTATAAGGCACGTGAAGCGCTGCAACGCATTCCGCAGTCTGCCAACACACAAAGTACATCACCCGCGCACGGAAGACAGTCCCCAATTGGTAGCCCCTTCGTTTCGGGACGCAACATTGCTCTGCAGTCAAGAATTGTAGTGCTGGCCAAGGAGGGAGGAACATATGCTGACAAACCGGCCACTTGACCTTTGAAATGTCCTCAACGGTCATCTTTACACACCACCCATATCTGGAATGTGTCCAGATCTCTTCTTGGGGTGACCAAACCTCGACAAACTCTTGCAAAACATTAAAGGGGCCATGAAGACAAAACACAAGTTTGTTGCATTATGAAGACTGCATCGTTCCGATAACAGTGCTACTGATTTTATCGCAAACCTCAAACAATTAACGGATAAATTAAATAAAACGCGGAGCAGTGGTAAACCCTTGCTACTTTCTGGTGGCCACCCGGCTTCGTCCAGGCTTGTGCCTGCAGCTTACGTCTCATGAGGAGCTCCCGCGTCGTCAACGTGTACCGACCGGCGCGCCCCGGGTCAGCCGAATCACGGGTCTGCCGCGCCGAAGACGATGACGACGAATCTGTCAAGCCATCTCTTCACAATCTCTTCACAATCCACACATTTGGGTACGCGCCATTTCACTGGAACCACCACCACCACCATCCACACATGGAGACGGCCACTGGGCCAGCTGAAGAAGTGAAAGACCGGGACGCGCTACAAGACGATTTGACCTGCGTGACTGCATGCGCTGTCGGATAACGACGGCGATGACGAAAGAGATGACCACTGTTGCCATTGAATACAGCTAAACCTTGTTATAACGAACACTTATAGTGAATTATAAGCTATAGCGAAATAAATACGAACTTTGATCAGGATTCATTTTATTGACACTTGTTCTTTTATAACGATAGTGAAACAACGATAGTGAAACAGAGCCGCGCGCACTTTCGGATATAACGAAGAAATCTTTGACCAGTAGGCTGAAAAGGAATTCGGATAATACAGTGCATGAAAGGCCTGCAGGGACGTTAACCAGCTGCAGGTTACAGTCCGGTTGGCTACCTACCCTACACATGGGAAGTGGGAAAGGATGGATTTAAAGAGAAAGAAAGGGCATTGAAAAGACGGGGAATGGAACTTGAGGAGCAAGAAAAGAAAAATTAAAGGTAACTACAGAAACGAAACAATGGGCGATAATAATTAGCCCGAACTGAACAGGTAAACTAACAAACTGACGAATGAAAAATGATACACGGTGTCTCTGCAATTGTTCGACAAGCCTGTGGTTTTTAAAAAACGAAGTAGCGCTTTTGTGGCCTTTTGGGACTGTGATGGACAACGCCTGTAACACAAAATAGTCTGCGCAGTTACTGGCTTGGTTGTCGAGTTTCCGTAGTGTGGTTGAAAGGTGCAGTCTCTGAATTGCAAACCGGGCACAGTGACACAAGAGGTGTTCTTTCCCTAGAGAAAATGGTTGCTGGTCCCTGCTGGTTTATGGCCAAATTCCTAGCTGGGCGCTGCTGGTCCCATCTGGTCCCAACCGGGACCAGCAGCGCCCAGCTTGGAATTTGGCCATAAACCAGCAGAGACCAGTGACAATTTCTCTAGGGTTGTCTCGTCCGTGGCACACACGTCACAAGCACGGCTGTCAGTCATGCTGAGAGTGAAGGAGGAAGCTTTGGTGAAAGCAACTTCTATCGACAGGCGGCACAGTATATAGGTGGCGTTAGCCTGAGAAGCTACTTGGAAAAACTCCCTGCGTCCGAAACTGCGGAAGTAGAAAAGGCCGCTTTGTTCGTGCTCACTGTGGAAAACTTCATCCTGCTAAGTGCTGTGATTAGCCAATAGACAGATCACACCCTTCCTTGAAAAAATAGGGACGCTTGTTTTGTCAAATGAAGTTTGTTCTGTTGTAACTTCCCGTTTCATGTTCTGGTTCATTGAGCTTAAAATGACACAAGGAGAAAGATAAGGGTTACCTTGTATATAGTAGGTTACAAGATTAAAATAATGCATTTTTGTATCAACAATTTTCACTGGAGCCAGACTGCCGATTGGTTTAAAACAATTTTGAGCTTTACTTGTTACAACGAATATCGGATATAACGAACTAAATTACTGTTCTGATACTACTTCGTTGTAACGAGGTTCGGCTGTCATACTGTAATGGTGTTTGCTTTACATTGCCGTCCAAACGGCTTTCCACTGCTGGGGTCCGGCAGCTCCCTCTCTTCTGCTGTCCGTGTGAGGAGAAGCTAGGTGGACCCCAGCTCTGCTATTTTTCCAGCCTAGTGCAAGCTGAATTAACTGACTTAACGTTGCGAATGCTCATATTTACAGCCAAGCTGCCTGGCTTTCCATAATCGCAAAGCTAAACACAACAGAACTTTTCAAAGCTAGCTGTATCAATTCTCGTTCGCGCCCGTTCATCGGCCAGCTCTCGCTAGAGCTGCCGACGGGCGGAGCACGCGCGACATTACCCATTTTCCGAACATTCGAGAAACGACCGACCGCCTAGCGCACTTACATATGCGTGCTCCTCCGAACCGAACACTGCACGCGCAATGTTCGGCGCGTACATTGCACGTGTAGTGTTCGGTTCCCAGACAGTTTATCGAACGCCGTTTTATCGAACGCCGTTTTATCGAAAAAATGCCCGTTTTATCGAACGCCGTTTTATCGAATGCCGTTTTATCGAACCACCTACGTCCGTTTTATCGAAAGTGCGGTTTTGCGGCTTGCATTGTAATTTTCGGGGTTTATTTTGTTTAACTGGCCATCGCATTAACCTAACCTGCAGTAACCTTCCTCCTACATTCTCTCTGACGTGCATTACATAAAAAACCTATCTATATATGTTGACGCGCCTTTCCCGTGTTCGATCACTTTTGCTTTATTAAATTATTTTTATTTTTCGAGTCTTTATTGATTTCACTCAAGCATGTATGACCCCCTTGTTTATATTACAGAATTTGCCCCTATAGTACCAACCCGAACCCCGTGCGCAATATTCCTTAGATGTGTATCGGCGTGTTTAGGTTAGTGTTGAAAAATATATCCCTTGCGCCATGGTTCATCATTACGTGATCCAGAGTCTTGTACCCCACAATTGTTCTACCCAAGAGAAAATATTCTGCTGGTTTCTGCTGGTCCCCGTTGAGGTGGTTTATGGCCAAATTCCCAGCTGGGACCAGCAGGCTGCTGGTCCCCGTTGGGACCAGCAAGCAGCTGGGACCAGCAGGCTGTTGGTCCCCGTTGGGACCAGCAAGCTGTTGGCCCCAGCAGGCTGTTGGTCCCCGTTGGGACCAGCAAGCTGTTGGCCCCAGCAAGCTGTTGGTCCCAGCAGGCTGTTGGTCCCCATTGGGACCCACAGGCTTGCTGCTCTCATCTAGAATTAGTCACTTGGTGGGGAAAATATATATTGCCAGTGGCATGTGCCTCCAGCTAGAACAGCATGATGTAGACATTACACATGATGCACTCAGATGCATTTTATTTACCAGCAAATGTTGCAACTGCCATGCACACTTCCCTTGTCGTTTTTACAGCGACTTAATTTCGTGGCGTCTAGAACTCCTCTGGACAAATTATACAACGGCCATTGAACAGCATTCCCATTATGAATTTATATCGGAACGGCATTCACCTTTGCACAGCAAGTGATGCAGGTAGCGTCTTTTCACAGGACACACGAACTCTAACAAAGACATACGAAGCGGCGAGTCCTACGTACTACACCATGACGCCGCGAAATGCGGCCGTGTTCACGTTCACAAAAGTTCGGTGGGCAAAAAAACATCTTCGGCAACACTCCATGACATGACGCCGACTGTTTTGATGTAGAATTACGTTACAAGATGCTCAGTTGGCGCCGTATTCGTCCCGCGCAAACACACGATCACAGCACCGCACACCGCACTTTGTAATCGTCGCCATGTTGGCTAGGAAACAACTAGCTTGGCACGGCTTCAGTTGGCTTCGCGGCCGGCTTGTTAAAAAAAACGTTGCCGGTACGGCCGGTACGTTAACGAACAATCAGCGACAAAAATACATTTATAGCTTGAAGCTGCAAATTCAGGTTCCTTCTACGATTGTCAGCTTTTAGGTCCGCTCCGACTTGGCTGCTTTATGAAGCGAAAAGTGTGGGTTAGGGCATGGCTGATTTTTGCAGTGTTGGTGGGCGAGGGTCCGTTTTTCTTTCTCTTTCTCTTGGGAATTAGAATAGAATATTCGGCGAGTATATTATGCCTAGAAATAGCAAAAAAACCAGGACTCAAGAAACGAATTGGGCACATACACTGCAGCTCTCCAATTGTTTCGGGACCAGGCTTATATTCGTTTTAGGAGCACAAAGTTGAGCTGTAGACGTCCTACGACCTTCGGCTAATGATTTGCTGGTTCCAGTCGGTCTTTATAGCAGAGACCATCTGGGTACCAAGAAGTCCTGGGAGCAACTGTTGGTCCCAAATGCAGCCCTTATGGTCCCAACTGCAGCTGGTCCCAACTACAGCCTTGCTGGTTCCAACAGCAGCCCAGCTGGTCCCAACTGAAGCCTTGCTGGTCCCAAAAGCAGCCCAGTTGGGACCAACTGGAGCCCTGATGGTCCCAACTGAGGCCCTGTTGGGACCAACAGTGGCCTAGCGGGGACCAGCAGCGGCCCAGCTGGGACCAGTAGCGGCCAAGCTGGGACCAGCAGAAACCAGCAGAGACCAGCTAAAACCAGTTCATATATTTTCTCTTGGGTAGTCACGAGGTTTACCCGCGACTCCTACTCGGACCTTGGGGTCACACTGTTTGCATCTGGAGAAATGTTGGGCCAAGAACTTCTGAAAGATTAGTGCTATGTGACTGGAACAGGGGGGTTCCGACAGTGATAGTGAGACCCCAACAGAGGTGGTGGAGTCTAGGAGAATCGTCACAAGGGAACCTGTCACAGCCAACTCGTCATAGGTGAACTCGTCAAGTAGGACAAGTCGTCAGAGGTCATCTCGCACTAGGGAAACTCGTAAGCTAGTACAGCTGGACAATTGCCCATCCCATCACAATTTACGTTTTTTTGTTAATCATGCTCAAATAAAAAAAATACAGGATTTCGTATAATTTTCTACTTTTGCGTCAACACTCTTAGCCCCTCTTTTGATTCACCAACCTTACGTTTTCGTGGTGGCCTTGGAGGAACACGCCGGACCAGGCAGCGCATTTTGTTGGTTTTTTGTGTGCCTTGTTCAGGTAATCGCACGGGCCATAGTATTGCTCTTTCTCATTTTTTAATTTTTCCATTTTTATTTAGAGGTAATCGGGTCACGACGCTGTATTTTGAGTAGACCTTCATGATTTCTCCATTTTCGGTGTTTACTATTTTGATCTTACTGTTTTTATGCCTTATGATAAAAAGGCAAGAGCATGCACCCCAGCATGTCTGCTGGGGTGCAACCAGAGGGAGATGAAAACGAACCAACCTGCAGTACGGTGACAATTTTGTACCTAACGTTTTTCTCGTTAGTTCATGCAAGGCAACGAGAACAGTAGTGCAAGGCTTGGTAACCTCTTAGCAACTGAACTCAGATCCCATTAAGAATTAGGAATGCAGAAATCGGGAGAGACTTTTGCTAGCGTTCCAGTTAGGTTTTTGACATTGGACCCTCAAGCGCCAAGAAGTGCCTGACTTATGTATAACATACGCGGCGAAATAATTAGATTATGTGTCGACACAAAAGCGGTTTATACAAAAAGGTACGAAGCATATCGAGGCATTTTAATCAATACGCCACAATGCCGTGATATGCTTCGGATCAGAGGGGATAGAGACACAAGGAGATTCGTTATGGCAGTACCAGTTGCGCAATGAACACAGCAAAAAATTCTGGTGACATATTTTGCGCATCACAAAAACAAACAAAGAAAAACACGCAGGAAATAAAAGTCAACTAGAAGACAGACTATAAATGTTTTTAAATAGGCCTGCTGTGGAGACAAGATTTGCAAATTACATAGCGAGGAGGAAATTAAAAAAACGTACTGCAAATTATGTTACTCGAAAAGGCCGAGAAAAACACTTTCGATAAAACGGCTTCGATAAAACGTCCGTCGATAAAACGGCGTTCGATAAAACGGCGTTCGATAAAACGACTTCGATAAAACGGCGTTCGATAAAACGGCGTTCGATAAACTGTCCGGATCCCGTAGTGTTCTATTGCACGCGTGTTCTCCAACTGGCCGTCTTCTCTCCTTGACTCCGCCCACGTGCGCTTGGCGCGTGCTCTCACCCGCACCTTGGCTGCGCCCACTCTCTCCCCCTATTAATGGCTATGCTTTCTCTACATCGCTGCGCTCGCGTTACCATGCCTCGCCCCATGACAGCCTCGGACAGAACAGCTTCGCTGTTAAAAAAAAAAGAAAACGATCCTCAAACTGTACCCACGTCACAATTTTGGTTGTCGACGCAGACCACATACGCCATATGGCTGGCATGCTGTCTAGTGGATAGCTCCAAACATTGCCAATATTTTCACACACACGTGCCAAAGTGGCCTCGCCATTCAACCCTCGCAGCTTAGATGCTCTGGCTGTGGATTTCAGACCTGCAGCATAAGTCCATAAAACTCCGAACGATTGGTTAAGTGACCCTCCATATAGAAAAAAAAAAAAAACATCTATTCATTCAACGCACTTTCTACATATATGAAACTACTTTGGTACTCTTTGGGTCACCTCCATTGGAGATGCACGCTATCACATTGCATTATTGACTTTGTGCACCCTGCAAGAAACGCCAATTGTATATGGTACCATTTGGTATCACAGTCCATAAACATGATCCTCACGCCTGCAGTTGAAGATGAGTCAGTTGTCCGACCGATTTCGAAGGTCGTTTGGTCCAAAAACCAAAGAGTACTCCGCAATGACATTGCCAAGGAATGGGCCAATGATACAGGCCTCTTTGCTTCCTCAGTTGCAATTAATTCACTTCTTCTGCAGTCCACAGCTGCTTCTCCAAACAGGTGCCTGTCATTTTTTATATGTTTACATCACTAAGACTACAACTTTTCTTCCTTCATTTGGCAGTTTTCGAATAACTTGAGCCTCCCTGCACAAGCATATTGGGGAGCTGCCTAGCGTCAGATCACTTCAACTCCCCCTCTATCAGCATAGATGACTTGAAGGAACCATGAACACAAAATACAAGCTTAGCTTACATTAAAGACTCCCACATCAGAATGGCAGCCGTGCCAACTGTAACGCACACTTCAAATAATTAAGCTAGAGAATAAGGAAGACAGACATAAGAATGGCCACTCACCAGCTAATGTTTGCACTGCCCCTGACAATAGGCATTCCTCCCTGATGTGCCACAAACAGCAGCGTTGTAAAGTAAAAAAAAAAAAAATTAAAGCTGTTCCACTCAACCGGAACGCTGTCAAGTGTCAAGTCAATTGATTCGCCGAAGGGGCTGTGGTGTCCTCTCTTGAATAATTTCAGTATCAGCCTGGCATTGATACCTAAGGCAGTCAAGAGGGCGTCGCAGTCCCTGGAGATGCCTATAGACACTACATCGAGTTTTGATTATTTTGGGGTAATTAATGAATTAGTTTGATTTTTTGCTTATTTTAGATTATTGGGTACTTATTTGCGGCCTAGCAACGACAGCCTCTGCGGCCAGAGCGAAGGTCACCCCAACACTTTACATATGGGCAACGTGTGCCTCTGTGGTGCAATGGGATTGACATAAGCTTCATAACGTGGGGGACCCTGGTTCAATCTTCACCAGGGGAAGCGGTTTTCTTTACAAAGCCTCTGTTTGGACGCGCGACGCTGCGTGACTGTGGTGGTTAGATAATGCGACCACAGACGAGCTGCCACAGCAAACCGGGCCTCTAAAGTGTTCCGCACTTAAAGGAGCCATGAAGACAAAATACAAGTTGGGTTTATTAGAAAGACTGCTTAGTCCCGATAACAATGATACCAATATCATCGCAATCTTCCAACAAATAACGGAGATATTAAAGAAAACGTGTGAAGCAGTCGCGACCCCCTACGCAATCTCCCGCAACTTTTCTATGACGTCACGGAACCTTGTTTGTGCGATTGGCGGCCGCCTAACTGACCTGTCGGGACTACACATGACTGGACGTCTGTAATGGGGCCTCTAGTTCCATTTGACCGCATCACTTCAATGCTAACGTGCAGTTAACGCACTGGAAATTATGTCTTATTGTTGGCCAGTATGTACAACGTCATTCTTGCTCATAACACGTCACTGTGGTGCAAACTTTGAAAGTTTTTAAATACTTCTTGCTTTTTTTTCGTTAAAAAAAAACGATCTTTTGTGGCTGCAATGGAGCTGAGTGAGATACTGAATCCTAGTTCTTTCAAACTAAACGAAGTTGTATTTTCTCTTCATGGCTCCTTTAAAACTTGGTGACATCAATGTTGCCATCACGACACATCGGCTGCGCTGACGCTCTCCAAAGAAACTTACCAAAGCAGACTTCTCTGGTACAAAGGTTAGTCTTGGAAGGCTGTTGTAGGTCAGGCAGGCAGAAACGATCATTCAAACGCATCTTTGGCTACTTTTATTATTGCTTTTTCTACAAAAAGAGACAGGGTGGGGGGAACTCTGGAGGTATCCTCCGAGGACAGAAGATGGGGAAGCCAGCTACGCGACACGTACAACAGCGCCGCGAAAAATAAGCGGCAAAATTCGTAGCACGTCGCGAGTGAGGTATTGTACAGGACGTGGAGAGGACACGAAGAGATGCAAAAATGAGGAGGGGTTGGAGACGGAGCCAAGAAAATGAACGAACGAACGCAAGAGAAAGTTGAAAGGAGTAAAATGCGCTGAAATGATGGCCCCGTCTCACGGAGAACTGTAATTACAGCCAAGATCAAAGCTGCTAGCTTGCTATAAGAAAAAAACACCGTCCCTCTATCCTTCTCAACAAATTTTCACGCTGAGGCTACATCGCAAAAGCATAGCACATCAAAAAACGTTCATTGACACTTTTTTGCAACTGGAGTGCTTTGGCAATGCACAGGCCACAAAAGCCACACCCCACACTGGTTGGTGTGCATGAAGTGACCGGAAGGCTGGATCAACACGGAAGCTCGCTGTACGAATAGCCATGGCGGCGATCAAACTTTTTGCACACAGCACCGGCTGCTGTAAAGTCTCGCGTCACAAGGGACATAAAATGGGCGCAGAAAGTTAAAAAGCCCTCTCTTGGACAGGGTATTAAACCCAAGACGTGACACAAGGAACAGCATTTAGTTTCCGCGAAAGTGCCAATGCCAAAACTTTCCGACAGGTAGACTTCCCTAATTCACTCAATCACGCGCTCGCAAATGTCACAAAACAAGGTTGACTCGCACGGCACAGCGCAGGGCAGTGTCGCCAGTCAGGAGAACGATGCGTCGAATCGCCAGTTTGACACATCCCACACAAAACTGCAAAACAAGAACATATGCCCACACCCCATACAGCCCAGACTGTACTCGCCCGTTTCCTCACTAGCATATGGAAGGAGTAACGTGACCGTTACGTGACCATCTCGATGTGGGAGAAGCACAGAGAATAGCTCACTTCCTTTTCTAAGACTTACAAGGGAAGCCTGCAATACTGGGAAATTTAAGACCCGGCGACAACAAACAACGCGCAGGCGGACTGCTGTGACCTCATGATTGCCCGAGCGGCGTACATTTCCAATGCTTCTTGGCGTGCAATGCAGGAGCGAATCTTAATTGGCAAAACAGGATGGACTGTGATTGCAAACTTCTTGTTACGTATATTCTCACAATCAAGGGACGGCAAAATGGCAGCATTTGTACCGAGCGTCAAAAAACGTGACCAGGCTCAAGAGAGGAATGCAAAATGATACGAACGGAAATGAAACGAAATGGCGAGAGAATGGACATAAAACTCGAGAAAAAAGGGACTTTCAAAAGAGTCGGATTCTTCGTTTACACCCTAAAATGCTCAGCTGTAGGACAGATACGTCCACAATAAGCGTCCGTGAGCAAAAACGGTGTAAAAAGTTGATGGCAATGTGCGCGGGGCTCCGGTACACGAGAACGAGCTTGGGAAGACAAAGTGATGGATGAGTGGAATGGTTGCGACACAGTTCACAATGAGGCACACCGAACGATGGAAACTGTGCTCGTTAAATGCATTTCAATTGGATATGCGACATCCAAGGTAAGTTTAGAGAGAATTAAAAATGCCCTTAAAATCTTGCTATACCGCAAATATACGTACCTAAAACGGAAAGCCTCTCCTCCTGCAAAAACCTCAACATTTGTCGGGAGAGTCTGGTTATCTCAGAAAGGCGAGTTTGGAATACGTAGGAAATGTCGGAGAAAAGAGAACCAGCTTGCAGATCGAACTCAAGAAAGTATTTACTTGACAGCGAAATGGAAATGGCTGCCAAAACGTTCAAAACACCGCACTTCCCTCGAGACTCCAACCATATTCAGTTTCGCATCACAGACTATGTGGCATGTTATCTGAAAAGAACAAGATGACATTTCTTTGCGACTAATGCTGAGTTTTTTTACAAGGGTATACTTAACTAACCACACTACGTTATCGTTGAGCAAAAGCGTTTAACAAGCTCTATATCTACACAGTCTAAGAAAGTTCTATTGCGGCAAAACAAAGCTTTCTGACAATCAAAAAGCAGCTAATTTATCAGCGTCACGAACCATTCTTGGCATTGTTACTGCAGTAAAATGGTAGCTCGCGTTAGAAAAAGGACGGCTTGCATTCGAAACATTTTGTGAGCTTTGAGAATAAGAAGGACAACGAAGGCTCAACTTATACTGCTGCTGTCTGTCGTATCTGCGGTGAAAAAGATGCTTACAGCTTCAGACATCCTGTTCACTCCGTGATGCACAATAAATTTAGACGTTCACGACCACAAAGAAATATTTCGAAGATCACGGCAAAGCTAGCCTTCGTAACTAAATAAAATCCCATCAACAGTTTGGTTACGACCTAAAAAACACCGATGGAATGTTCTCACAAACACTACACTTCCCCAAACCCCTGAAAAACGTTCGCTGCCAAAGTTCGATTCAATGCCACACTCAAGGAAATCTGCGCAAAACATGCTGAAAAAGCATTGATGCCACCTTTTGAGAACCAGCGATGCAAATCTGCAGATTTTTTTCACTTTGCAAGCAAACTGCTACCGTCCAGTTGCTTTTGCTCATGAACAATGCCGCATTTTTAAGCAGTTCCCAAGTCTGTTGGTTTGCGAGTGCAGAACAAGCCTTTACGAGTACTGTACGGGAGCATCATATCGTGGATATAACGTATCGTAGGATGCTATGACATAACTGCGTGCTGGGGAATACTTCCGCTAGTTCCAATATAGCTGTCGCGAGACGTTCGTACGTAACAAAGCGTGCACTAACGAGCCTTGATTCGAAAACCCGCTCGCCGTTAGCCACAAAAGCCGTGACTCGCCGCGGAATTGCAGCCAACTCCACTCTGTTTTCACAAGTAGGCATCGATGTTTGCGAAGTCCCCCTTAGGGTTGACAGCACTGCACCAACAACAAACCCACGCGCAGCAACGAACCGTCACCTTAAGCACGCTTGGCGTATTTCGTAACTACATCTTCGCTTTGCCTAAGCTGCCAGCTTCCAGTCTGCTCTGCTTCAAACATTACAACAAGCTTTGGCCTATAATGCAGCCTTCGAAGTAAGAAGAGAGGCGCGGAGAGTAGAAACCGCTCACGTGCGGTGCGAGTACAACAACAGACTGAGCGGAACAGCGAGGTGGGCTGAGCTGACGTAACAAAGAACTCCCCCGCCATCTGGTGGCAGGCTTGGTAGACACGTAACACACACACACACAAGCACGCACAACATCTACACGAATATGAACAACACGGTCACGAGGGCGAGTCCAGTCGGCACACTTTTGATGTAAGGTACAGTCAAGCCAAGCCGTAGCCGTAGCTCGAACGGGTTGGGGCTGTGCCAGCGGCAACGGATGGGAGACACACTAACACTTTCTCTACAGTGGGCGTCCAGTTTGCGTGAAAGCAACATTCGTGGTTTGTCGGCGAGGTGCGCAAGCCGGCTGCCGATTCAAGCCAAGCCGGTTAGTCGTGGTGGAACCACTGGCCGTGTCCAGGCTCTTGAAGATACACAACAGTTACAAAAAGGCCAGCAGAACCTTTTCTTGTGGGCTTGCTTGATCATAAACTGCCGAGCTTTAAAAAAAATTTTAAACACACAAAACAAAAACATTGAGCACTCTTTGCCATCGCACAGCACGTTGTTCCCCGAACGGTCCACTTCACTACCCCAGACACCAGCGTCACAAACACCAAAGCAAGGTCCAGACGGCATGGAACGCAGCGGCAGCTAGCAGATGACTTTTCCGCACCAGACCCACAGCAAGCAAGCGACGATAGCCTTGCTTATCTCCTGTATCCCGTTAATGGATGATGTCGGCTACAGAGAAGCCAACAGACAAGCCAGCAGGGAAGCCAACTCTTCTGGGCGAACAGCGCAATTGTCGGTGGCTAGCAGAGTTGTATGGCGTCGCCCTCGCGCAGTAAAGACGAGTGATGAAAACACGGTCACAGCACTCTCGCCTTCCAAGATGCTACGTGTCCGAACTTCCAAAGAACCAGTCCGTGAAGCGTCGGAGTTGGGCACTAGCCGACTCGGACTGTTCGTGAAGCCGGTGGTTCTCTTGCTGCAGCTGCAGGACTTGGTGCTCCAGACTGGCCTTTCGATGCTGCTCCTGCAGTGTCGCAAAACAGAAGAGAAAAATTCACGCGCCGTGTTTTAGTCAAAACTTGTCTCGCATGCAAGCACCCAGGTGGGAGAAACCACCCTTCAAACAAGTGCAGGAAGTGGGACTTACAATCGGTCCATCCAAGATTCAACTTTCCGGGGAGAAAGGGGGGAAAATTTAAAGAGAAGAGAGACAAGCGGTCAGGTGCGTGCGCAGTGCACTGAGCTTTTGCCGCACTCAGGGGTGAAAGTGTCAGGTTGAGCAAGACGAGGTCTACTAAAATGGCGGGAAGATTTAAAGGGGGCCACGAAGACAAAATAAAACTATGTTCGATTCAAGGAAAAGAAAAAAAAAAAGAACAGTCCTGGGCAGCTCACTGAGCTCCCTTCCAGCACTGAAAGACACTTCCTCACCCGAAAAAGTTGCAAAAAATGTTGCAAAGCTTTTAAATTTCGCGCCACAAGGATGTAATTTGGCCAGGAGCGACCTGATGTCGGCCAGCACCAAGAACACAGTTATCAGTGCGTTACTTGCATGTCAGCGTTTGAGTGATATGACCAAACAGAGCTTGAGGCCCAACTACAATCGCCCAGCGTTATTTACTGGTGGTGGTTGAGGTTGGCAGTCGCACAAACAACATTCTCTGATGTCATAGACACTTTGCCGAAAAGTGACAGGGTGTCTGCTTTCTCTAATACTACGAACATTTGTTTGAACTGTGTGATAGGACTGGCATCATTGTTATCTGTACAAAGCAGTCTTTGAACCAAACTGGTATTTTCTCTGCATGGCCCCTTTAAACCACCACGCAATCATAAACTGGCCTCTACGCCAATATTGCACTGCACTCAACATTTCGGCTCTACTGGGAGGAGAACCGAGAAAAATAAGAGCTTGTACAGTGAAACTACTCTACAGGTGTGGGAACGTGGTGAAATTTACGCTTGAACCAAATTTGAATTGCATAGGGCCAATCAATGAGAGCAAAGTGGAGCATAAAATCAATATTGAACACTAGACTTCTTGCTTCAACTCCAAATAAATATGAACCTAAAGTGAAACTCTGTGGCCAATGAACATTCATGGCATGGCACAAACAGGTACAGTGCCCCGAAAAAGATAGACTGGCATGACTTTGAGCAAACAAGCGGAAACTCCTTGTACGGGAACCCGTCATAAGGGAACCCATCATACGGGAACCCGCCATACAGGAACCTGCCACACAGGAACCCAGTGCATGGGAACCGATCACATGGGAACTTCCACATCTGCACAACAGTTCAAAGTGCTACTCCTGGGCAGCAAGGAGCAAAATGTCAAACATTATGTTAAAAACAGCTCTCAGGGGGGAGATGGGGCCCATACACTGCTCTGGAGTGTGCACAGGATTTGGATTCTATAGCTTGTACTCACTGGTGAGGCGTGCATGCAGGCAACCGTGTGAGCGCGCCGTCACTCGTTACGTCGGGCTACCTCTACCTCATCGAACGCAAAGTATTGCCCCAAGTCCACTGTGAGTGCGATTTAATAACATCTCTGTTGACACCACCGTTGAGAATCGGGTTGAAACGGTGTCGACGACGCACTCCGGTGTTTTTTTTCTTCGGCGTGCGGGCGCAGTGGCCCAAGCTGCGCCATGTCTGTGCCGCAGTGGCCATGTCTCTGGCCGTTTCCAGTGTTGCCAAGCGAAGAAATTGACAGATAAACTTTTCGAGGAGTACCACCTATTGCGTGCGGTTGTGTGTTCTTGTTCCGGCGCCAAACATTATCCCAGCCCTTTCCAGTACATGAAACAGAGCAGACGATAGACCTGCGCTGCAGAAACTTACAGTGGTTGCACTTTTCTGCACTGACTCGATGACAACAATCAAAAATCTTGAACTGACGTTCGCCGACCCAAAAAGATCGTTTGACGAAAGTGGCATACGGTGCAAACGAGCAAATTTTTCCCTTAGGAGGAACAAAACATGCAGGCTTCTTCTCTCCGCCCTAGGCTACTGCAATAGTTGGCAAAACCAGAAAGCCCTTACGAATTACTTCCGGTAATGTTCTGTTGTGGCGTCCCAACTGCTTTGAGACAAAGCAAGCTCGTACCGTCAATCGTGAGAGTTAGCACAGACCTTTGGCTAGCCAACCTGCTTACACTGCTTGCTAGTGCAGCGAACTACTTACACGCAGTGCTGCAAAGTTGGGTTTACGCAAATGAGAAACTACCACGGGTTTAGTTAGAAAATATCAAGTGAATACTGTAGAAATTGCCACTGTGCTGCCTCAATCACTGTGGCGATGCGGTGGTCAACAGAGCTTTCACCAATCTCACTTAAATTTCCCGCTTTCACCCAGATTCTAAACTCTTCTACACAGCCATTGCCCTCTCCTCAAAGTACCAGACAACTTGGAAAACGCTGCCTTGGTAAATGTAAGGGCTCCACACTCCATCAACATTGTGATCACGTCTGGACACTAAAATAAAAGACCTGAACCTAGCGCACAAGGGACATACCCAAACTGAATGACTGTATATTGAACGCACAGTGCCCAGGCTTCTTCACTACACCGCAAATGTCACACACGCAACCTTTTTTTTCTGTTTTAACTTTCCGAAAGAACGTGCATAAGAAACTGTGATTAAAGAAAGGACGGTTAGATGCAAGCATAGACTGAATCTCAAAGTAAGGCGTTGCGCTGCTGTGCCCGAGGACGTGGGTTCGATTCCCGCCAACGGTAGCCGTTTTCCTGATGGAAGAAACATCCCCCTCGCGAGGGGCACGATCAAATGCAGAGCATTTCCGGGGGCGCACAACATTAAGTAGTTTGCGTTACATTAATGTTGTTGCACTTGTGGCAACTGCTGACAAGAGAGCGCGGTGATGAGTGCGTTCCAGCCTCGCCGACACCCGCCTTTATCACGCCACGATTGCGCCACGCGCGCGTGATGCTGACGTCACGATCACGCCACAGATGTTGTTGATCCCGCGACGCGCGCGCCCCCACCTGTTGGGCGCGAACCGACCGCGGAAAGAGCGCGCGATGCGAGCGGAGAGTAGGTGAAGAGGAGCGGGGCTGACGAGAGAGCGCGGCGATGAGCGCGTTCCAGCCTCGCCGACACCCGCCTTTATCACGCCACGATCGCGCCGAGAGGGCGCACCTGCGAGCGATGCGGACTACTACGGACGCCTAGAACGGGTGACATCGTGAGTTAAAGAAATGCTCTGCATTTAAAACTGAATCCCTGGCATAGTGCTTCATTAAAAAAAAAAAGAAAAATATTTGCCACTAAGCCAGGCGGCAGCAATATGGGATTGTGCAAATGTGGTGTTGGAACTGTCAGATAAAAATTAATAGCAACAGTAATTAGGTAAACAAAAACGAACGAAAGGCCCAATCGGGGTGGGAAAGAGGCTGGTAAACTGTGCTTTGCAGAGCGCTACCTTCTTCAACTGAGAGCAGTGCTGTTGAAGCAGCAACAACGAAGTAGCGTAACGACACAGTACACTCGCCTCCCACTAGCCAGGTGTGGAGCCATGCAAAAGGGGACCATTGCCATTAACTCTACCCTGTTTACACTATTCTAAAACACTCACAGATCAAGACTGCAGTTTGCTTGTTGCAATGATTTTGAATTCCCCACTCAAAAAAAAAAAAAAAAAAAAAAAAACAACTTGCAGAATTTGGACTCTTAAAAGTCGGAATTGTCACAAACACGCATGTCGCTATGTTATGCACAAAGCTTCTTTAAAGTTGGCTTCACAAATGTACACGCACGCATTGTTGTGAAGGCATTTACTTTACCGGGTGCCTTATAAGCAGTCTGGTAACTAAATAAGAAGGCCCTAGAGCTTTTGGACCCCACGTACCTTTGCTAAGTGCTGTAGACCAAGCAGGTTTAAAGTCAGCTTTCCTTGTATACGCAAATGCTTCACTGGAAAGGAATTTTTCCGGTGGAAATATGGGAGCTTCAACAGAAAAATACAATGGCCCAGGGGCAATTGAATACATCCACAGGACCCCATGTATCCCTCTGTGGTGCTTCACACTGAGCAACTCTCAAACACACCTTCCCTACCACCAGGAGCAATATAAGCAGCTGCACACAAAAATATAGAGTCCATTGGGTATGAATTAAATGCCTCCATAAAATAAAACCCCCGATCTCATCAGCCCATCTAGCTTTCTGACGAGATGATGGGCTGATGAGATCAAGAAGTTTGCGGGGATAAATTGGTCTCAGTCAGCACAAGACTGGGATGATTGGAGACCCATGGGGGAGGCCTCTGCCCTGCAGTGGGCGTAGATAGCAAAACTTGTTGCTGAGCTAGTTGGTACATACTTTAAGAAAGAAGAAAACGTGGCGCAAACTAGACGCGGACGAAAAAAACAAGGTAAGACATATACAGGCGCCTGTATATGTCTTACCTTGTTTTCTTCGTCCACGTCTAGTTTGCGCCACGTTTTCTTCTTTCTTAAGGCGTAGATAGGCTGGTGATGATTGTGATGATGATAAAACCCTATGGAGCGCTATAAACCATGGCGCTTTGAAGCCACCTTCCCTACTACGCATAAGTGTTGCGGCAAGGACGTCTTTACAGGGGCTATAAAAGTGATCCCGCAAAAACATGAAGGTACTAAGGCCCCTTATTGATAGCATTTTCGCATGCAGCAACAGTGTTACACATCCAAGTGTCTTAGGTAGCCAGGTGGGTTCATTTAGTACACGTATAGATATATTTACGCATTTAAGAAATAAACTAGGCCTGCTCAGTCGCTTTGACAAGGACCAGGAATCGGTCCTTGTCAAGGACATGGTAATGATATCAGGTAATGATGACAAGGACAAGGTAATGATATCAGTGCAGCGACCTCTCATATGCGCTAAGGACATACACAGATTCTGTGTTAAAAAAGCCATGACGACAAAATTAAACTTTGTTTCACTTGAAAGAACTAGACTTTGTTGACTCAATCAGCTCCATCACAGCCAGGAAAGATGCTTTTTTGAACCCCCCCCCAAAAAAATTCAAATTTCTTGCTTCAGTAATGTAATATGGGCTAGCAGTAAAACAAGAGTCGCCGCTGCTTTGTCTGATTTTCTTCAACATCTTGAATACCGGTTTAAAGTTTGCGGTAAAATTGGCCTCGTTAATAAAGGTACAAAGCACTCTGAGTGATCAACCAATGTCGCATTTTGTCTTCATGGCACCTTTAAGAGCGGCTGCGTTAGAATCTGGGCAGTGCCACGCAAGAGGACCCACCCACCCACACAAGGACAACAGACCTTCTCCCTCCACAAAGGACAGCCTGTCCTTGGAATTCAGGGACCCACCTGTGCCAGGGTCTCCTGCAGCTTGACCACCTTGTCCTCGAGGTCTTGGAGCCTCTGCTCGGGCTGCTTCGGGCCACTGGCGTCGCGAACGTGGGGGAACAGGACGAACGAATTAGGGAGGGCAACAACGCGGGGTGCAGTCCACTCACAAGCACAGCCCGTGCAAACTTTAGTCAACCGCAAGGTTAGGCCATGTTCAGACTACCGACGTAACCGCCAAATCGTGCACTATGGGCGTAAAAAAAACGGCGTTTCACGCAGTTCGGTTGGCTGAGACGCGGAATGACAGCGTTATTTAAATATTACGACAGTTGCAACAACAGCCTGAACTCGGCCTTAGCTGCGGGTCTTTTGTGTCTGCTCTGCGTCTGTTGGGACGCAGTTAGCACAATGCCCTGCTTTCAGTAAACCTTTTCTTTGATGATCTCAGTCTTCTTCAAGCATGCACAGACCCGTGTAATCACTTAATTAACTACCAATGGCCAAATAAGTGAATGATGTTCCAAAACTCGCTTGTTCAAGCTTGTCTCTGCTCCCTCCATTGGGCCCCGAGACAACCACAGGTCAAAGGAAACGAATAAAAACGGACACTTCGTGAGAAAAAAAACTACACAGTCTGCAATTTCAACAACGCAGCGTCAAGAGCAAAAGGCTGCGGACCACGAAAGCCGCACTTTTGGGTTATTTTTCTGCCACACGGCGGCCCAAGTATTATGAGCGGCATTTTCGCAATACTTCAGTAATTATGCAACATCTCACATGCATTACCCACAGTTTCTGGGCTGTTATTGAAAGAGAAGTAACTTAAAATTGTCATTTTCATGGTCCGTAAACTTTTGCTCGTGCCTGTACATTTTACTCGTACAAGTGCACAGTGTTCAAAGCACAGCCCACAATAACGCAAAGACGACCAGCCCGATTCATTGCCCTACTACTGCACTTGGCTGTTGCTCTGGCGACCCGGGTTGAAATCCTGCCCAAACCAAATTTATTTTCTCCACACAGTGGCCGCTATTTTGGTTCCATTCGCGTTGACACCGCCACCAACTGCGACTACAGTCACTTTTCGAGTTTGACGGAACAGCGAAGGCTTTAGCAATAATAATAATAAAAAGGAGGTACCCAGGGGCGTCCATCGTGCCGCCAACGGCCCCGGTGCTCGCACCCCCAGCGGACGAGGGCGCGAGGTCGCAGCAGGCTATGACCTGTGCAGGCTGTGCCGTCGTCAGGATGACGTCCTCTCCGGCGGAGGGGCAGGATGAGTGGCAGCGGAGCGCCAGCCCCTGCCGTCTGCCGGCACGCTCCAGCGACGAGGACGGGGTTGCGGGCCCCGACGACCGCGGCCGCTCCGACACCCCCAGGGGGCACCACGGGGCCTCCTGCACAGCAGCAGGGGAGGATGGCGAAGACTTTGATTAACCCTCTGAGGGTCGAATTTTTTCGCCAAATGCGACCCCGCAGGGTCGATTTTTTTTATTGCTCATTTACATTCTTTGGATGAATCTATTTCGAGAAAAAACTATCGTAATTTTGTTAGGGTGACCATAAAGTGACCAAAAAATAGTTCGTGTTGTTGCATACATGTGGTTTATTCATTAGTAACACAAGAAAAATTCTAAATAAAAACGAGAGAGTAACAACCCGGCAACTTTAGAGAGAATCTAAATCAGATAGACATCAGTTTCACGGGTGCAAAAAGCGGGAAGCGCCCGAAGGACGATACCAAAATCAACCACTGCGCGCACGCGGCCGGATGCGGGAGCGATAGATGGCGCACTGCCCATAAAATACAAAAAAGGAGAAAAGAGCCTCATCAGTTTTGCAGGTGACCTTGGTCTGTGGCAGGCGCAACAAGCGAGAGACGCCCGGGCGCCTGGTGGGCGATACCCAGTGGGCCCCATCGTTAGCGGATGCGCTAGCGATAGCCGGCGCGCCGATGAAGTAAATAAAAAAAAAAAAAAAAAAAGAGAGCCATCGGCGCAAGAAAATAATTTGACGTATTACCGAAGTGTGGCAGCACTTGCCAAGCAAGGGAAGTTGGCGCAAAAGGCGCGCTTTTTAAAGATACAAGCAATGCCGTACATGTACATCAGTGACCATTTTGAAAGTGTTTGCCGATGCCGTACATGTACGGCCCTGACCCTCAAAGGGTTAACGAGAAGAAAATACCGTGGACAGGGTCCACGCTGGTTTACATGACTAAAATTCAAGGACTTTCAAAGACTTTCAATGCTCTTTGTGCGTGAATTTTAAAGGACTGCATTGCCCATTAGAAATATAAATAAAGCCAAAATACTGCAAAGATGGAGGCTTGAAATGGTGAGATATACACAAGCCAACCGATTTTTCGGACCACGAGGGGAACGAAAAATAGTCCGTATAAAAGAGCAGCCCAAAAAATCCGCGAGTCGTTACTCCCATGGGACGACTGGCGGTTCCTCGGGAAAGTCCGGAATATCCAGCAAGTCCGAATTTTCGGAGTCCATAAAAACGGTCGTCTACTGTAGTCGTAAGATGGTAACCTTGCTGCAGCCAACATTTCGAACAAAGGGACTTGTCTACTCCCAAACGGTGCCCTTCCCACCCCCTGAGAACTGGGAGAGAGCACTGTCCAGCTTGAACCCTGACGACCAGCTGTTGCTGGTGAAGAGAGCCCAAGAAGCTCAGTGGACTCAGAGTCCTGGAATACGGACTCCTTCCAAGGCTAACTGCCCCATGGTTCCTCCACCACCTCCTCTTATTTTGTCGAAATGATGTTAGCAGCAACATTTCCTTCTTCGGCAATTTCTCATAATTTCTTGTTCGAGTTACACAGATTAAGCACTTCCAGTGTGTTACAAAATGCAGACTTCTATTCGTTGAGATAGGCCAACCAAGCAACAAACACTCAGTGAGTCCTTACATTGCCTTGTGTTTATTTTGTGCTTATTGAAAAGGAAAAATGAAGGTCTTAAAAACAGGCTCTTCAAATTCAGGGGTTTTTAAGTTCTATAATAATACATACTAGAGGGAAATATGACCTTTGTGTCTAGGTGAGTTACACTGCAGTTAGCATGCCATCATGGACTATGCAAAAGCATTTCCCTTTTTACTCAACTTCGTGCAAGCTCAGAAGTTGTCTGTAGCTGTGAAAAACCGTAACTGTTACTTTCACAACACTGTTTGAACTTTTTGAACTCAATACAGAAGTATACTTCAGGAAACACCCCTTAAAAGTATACCTCCTAAAAGCTTAACGCAACACAGGGGTGAGACAGCTGAATCAGATTTGGGAGCAGTTTTTGGAGCAGCGAAATCTCGATTTTGGAGCAGAAGAACCTTGATTTGGAGCAGAAAAACATTTATGTCACCTTATAGGGGCCTAAAAATCACATTTTTGGCAACTCCGGGGAGTAAAGTGCAATTTTTAATTGGTTTTGAACGTACATAACACTGAAACAGCATTTCAATAAAGTTTTTTCTATTCCACTACCCTTTCACAAACCATTTTTAAATTCTGATGCATAAGATAGCGTGGAGCGCCGTTGGAAATATAGAACTGAAAAACTAAGCAATTGCAAAGCATTTTTATTATCATGTGAATGCAGAAATTATTATTTTTCTAATCCCAGACTGGGCTTTACGCAGAGAACCACGGCAACAGTTGCGCAAAGTGAGGTGACAGTCGTCGCACCCCGCCAGCCCTACCATTTCAATCCTCAATGTGCACGTTCACTACGATCGTAATTTGAGTAATGTTGGTACATTTAGCCCCCTCCCTCTTGGCATTAAATTTCACTTCAGATGGATGAACTATTATTACTAGCGTGTAATAATAGCCTGTCCCGCTATCGGACACTGCTTGAACATTTTGCGGCGATGTAGCCTGCGCTGCCACTTCTGCAGTGTCGATCGTCCCATTCCCGCCGCTCGCAAGCTCACTGTCAAAGGCAGCAATAACTAAGCGTTTTATAACACTGCAATAAGTCCGAGATTTCACTTCAAGCACGCACCGCACCTCACACTCAAGGCCGAAACTCGGCGAATTCGCGGGCACCACGTTTCTGATTAACTACCGTCTTTCGAGTCACGCAACTTGGCGCAACAGACCAAACCACGTAAACCCAGCCACCCTCATGACCAAAACCACAGTAGAAATCGGCGAAGAGCACTCTGCCTGAACCACGAGCAACTGCTTCGCTCGGCGGCCATGTTTCCCAACCTTCTCCACACCAAGATGGCGGCGCCCCGTGATGTCGTTCCGAAAATACAGCGCTCCGAAAATTGCCGTTTTTTCATCAACTTGGACAAGTAGTTTGTCACCTCAGTACACAAATGTATTTTTTCTACAGGTCTTTGGAATGGTTTTGGATGGGAAGACTTTAAAATCTCACAGAATATAACATGTGCAACGCGACATTGTGACTTTCAAATACCACCCGCCTCCACCTCATCTTCCCCACCCAACAACCTTCCCTCTGCGCTTACTGTCCCCAGCCTGGCACCCTCTACCACATCATATGGGAGTGCCAACGAACTCCAGACTTGCCCCCCCTTTCCAACCCAACCTTCGAGCAGTGGAGGGCTTCCCTGGCCAGCCCGGACCCGGATATCCAGCTTAAGTTGGTGACCCGAGCACGGACGGCCAGCCGAAGTCAAGGCATCCCGGACTAGGGACGCCTTCCACGGGGCGACGCCCACACATCAGCCTCAGCTGGAGAAATAAAATTTTTCTCTCTTTCTCAAAAACACAATCTCGAGGAAAATTTATGCGGGTTTTTTTATTAAATTATCAATCGATTGAACCTTTACAAACAGCATCACCTTTGGGGTGCTGGAAAATTATGCCGTCAGTAAGCATTTTTCCCCACCGAAACTGACGGGAGCGTTAAAATCCTTGGCTCTCAGACTGTTTTGGAGCAGTTTGGCGCAATTTTTGCGTATTTCAGGCTTTTAGAGCAGCCCGGCGCAGGAAAACACATTTGTATCAGAATTGCGCAATATGCGCAGCTGTCTCACCCCTGCGCAACATGAACCCGAAAAAAGATGTTTTCCCCCCATTGCTTCCTTTGTCAGAAGGTGCAAAAAGAATGCATGCTTCCAGCCACACCAAGTTAAAATAGAACACTACCAGCTATTACGGCAACCCCAACGACTGTTCATGAGTGCAGTTACAGACTTCTCTATAATGTGTACTAAAATGAAACTAAAATATAAAGGGCTAGTGCCTGAAACAAAACTAGGAACAGAACTGTCCACTCAGCATATTAGGGCACCATCGCCCAAGTACAAGTTAATAGAAGCATGGCTTCACAATGGCGGTGCAGTATATCTGCAGTGAAATGCCAATGATACAATCGCATCACGTACGCATTTCGGAATCATACAACTTGAAAACCCCGCCTGAAGTCATTTGTGTTGGGTGCTACAAACATATTTTAGGATCACGAAGGGTGATATGAATCACCGGCCGGTTGTGTCGAATATACGGCCCTAGAAAATTACTTTATTCTCATGCAAGCATGTACAAATAAATTATGCCCCATTTCAGCGCTGAGATGGCTATCACCGCGCCAATTTCATTTCCTCCACTATTGCAGGTCGCAATTCATCGCAGCTTCAAAACAAAGTCATGACGAATGCTTTGGCAGGTGTTTGGCAACCAGAAGGTGTCCAAAGAAACCAGTTCTAGAGCCAGTTGTAGTGCACATGTTAATGCTAAGATCAAACAGTAACACCACGGAGTTTCAGTGCACTTCTCAACTCAAAAGTACATTTCACTGCCTTTTGAAAATAATTTCAATTTCGTATCTCTGGCTTCTATTTGCAACCTGTCTTCGAATTGCCTGTGATGCTTCCAAACTTGACGCAATGGTTCCCGATGTTGCGAGTGTGGAGAATGAAGTTGTGACTGAAACCCTGCATGCAGTAAAATTTCAATTGTTCGAGAAAGACATTAACACCAAAGGTGGGTCAGGGATAGAGTGGGAAGGCAAGTACCTCTCTCACTTAGCAAATGGGTCCCCCGTATGCAAGTCAATTTTTGGCAAACAACAGTGCTCACTTTACGATCAAAGACACCAAGTGCATCATTACCTTCATGCGTACCCATCAGCACTGCCGGCGTATTTGTTCAAGCTCACAGCTTGCGTGCATGTTCAGAAGGCGGTGAAAGCTGGTTTCTGGGAAAGAACGAACTTGCTTCTACAGACAAGTATGCTACGTGTTTCTTGTGTCCAAATTGCTCAGAAACTCCCAGTAGGTTTCGTCAAGTGCAGTGCTCGATCCAATGTCTTCCATATAAGAGTAAGGCCTGACAGCTTAGCCCACTGTTTTATCCCCGCCTTATGCTTAACTTCACGCTTACTTCAAACCACCCCGTAACGATTTTTCCTGATGTCTCATGAACTTGGACCTCCGCATCATCAGAGTGGCCTCTGAGTGGCCACTTTGCAAGTAGGCCCTTGGTCTCCTTGATAGAGCTGCACCAGAATGGCTCCGCACTTTTCTGGCTCAAACAAAAGCTATTGCGAAGGCAGTCCTGGACTTCCCACAAACTGCTCGGGTCTACTCTGCACTGGCGAATCAGGGTGGCCAACTTGTTCCTGCCTTGAGTACGTGTGTTCTTGGGAGTACACAGTATCATACTAATCTACGCTAGAGGGAAAGATGTCACTGCAATCGCGTGCCATCGTGGGCGCTGCCATAGCAGCTGGCAACATTCTTCTCCTACTCGGGTTGGTTAGCCACAGTGTCGTACACGTTCCTCTAAAGCAGGAACGAAAGCTCGTCCCTCGTTCCTTCCCACTTTTGAAACGAGTTCCCGTTACGAGTTCCTTTACTGCGAAAGCAACGCGTTCCAGTTCCACTTCGAAAATTGGAACGTGTCGTTACATTAACGTTACATTACATTACAAAACCCAAAGATTTTTACACAATCACGTGATCCCCACTCACACTCTCACTCAAACTCCCACGTATTCATCAAAGCACGAGTATGACCCAGGTTGAAACCGACCAACTAAAGAAATTCTGAACGCTGACCGTGGACCTTCGGGCGGCCTCTTTCAGGTAGTGCCCATACTACGCGCAACGAAATTATGCCGACAGTGATGGAATTCCTGTCCTTTGTCAACACGACGTGTGCAATACACAAGGAACTGGCACTCCTGTCGACCCATTCCCGCCAAATCGGCGACAGACCGCACTGTGATTAACTGCGCGTGTACTCTGTAACTTCGAGCACGACAACATCCTGAGACACTGCAGTGCGCCCAGCTCTATTCATAGCAGGTGACCCTTCGAATGACCTCACAGTGAGCGCAACTCCCCCGACGAAAACGCACCTGCGCCTCGAGCGACCTAATGAGGTAATTACCCCTGACAATATACAGATACGGTGGTTTTACAAAAGACCGCGCAGCGCCGCTCGGACTTCGACAACCTTTCCCCGGCAGCGAACAATTCTATCGGCCAGACGTGCTTCTATCGGCCAGATGTGCATCCTGGCCTCCGCAGACAAACGATGATAGGGGAAAAACGTCCTCGCGGCTGCGCTATTCACCCGTCGAACGCCGCGTAAGCTCAACCGGCATGAAAGCAACCATAAGCTGCGGCCCACTGTGTGATTACTCTTCTGCCTTTGAACTTCGAGGAAGCACGTTCCGCTGAAGGGCGGGCAAACTGGCCAGCTTGTAGGAAGAGAAACACAGTAGCGACTTGTGGATTTTTGTACTCGAGCCTTGGCATCAAAAACAGCGAACTCCTAGTGATGTAACATTTGCAGAAGGAACACCGTTCCTGCCGTTCCTTCATAAACCTAACGAGTTACCGTTACAGTTCCACTGACTCCTAATGGAATGGTGGCGTTACTTCGTTCCTCCAAAAAGGAACTAGTTCCAGGAACGCCGTTCCGTACAACACTTGTTAGCCACATGGTTTCTTTTCCCTTTTGAAGCCAAAACAAACAGAAAAGGTTAATATTTCTCTTGCTTTTTAGTCTGGCACGAAGATTCCTAAAATCTCTGATGTAGAAATCTTCCAGACCTCCACTTTTGAAGTTTATAAAACAACTTTAAATAATCTCTGAACTATAATATTGCTCTTTTTTCACAATCCACACGCAACTTTTGAGCGTGTCCACGAGCCGTGCTGAGGACAACTGGAGCGTTCCTAACCGGTACATGACCGCACGCTCGCTGATGCACAGCACGCGCAGACACTGCTCCAGATTTCCCTCGCCTACACATCAGTCCGAGGAGGGAGAGAGGGGTGGGTGCCACGCTTGCCTCGGAGTCGCTGTCCTCCTCCTCCATGTAGTCGGGCCCGATGAGGCGCAGGAGGTCCTCCTGGAAGGTGGACGAGGGGCCGCCACTCGTGCTGCCTGCGCTGCTGCCTGCACTGCTGCTGCCCCCTCCCCCTCCCTTGGCGGACGAAGGGGACCAGGACTGGGCCGACAGCCCCGCGGGGTGGCTGCTGCCGCCACCGCCGGCCACCCTTGCCGCGGTGTTCGGCAGGACTCCGTGCCGCAGACTGGCCAGGGGGCTCCGCATCACCTCTTCTCCCCCACCGCCACTTGCACCCCCTCCACTGTTGCCACTTCCCAATACGCGGCAGCTGCAACGGTTGGGAAGACATTCGGGGTGTCCTCTACTCGAAGGGCAACTCCCACTCGCAGGGGATTACTGCTCTGGTAGAACACGCTGTTGGCCAAGTTGGTGCGTATTTGGTGGAACCTAGAGCGCGATTCAGCAAGGACAACACAAAGACGACAAACACAAGCGACAAAGTTGTGTTTGTCATCTTTCTGTCGTCCTTGCTGAATCGCGCTCTAGGTTCCACCAAATCTGCTCTGTCAGGCCACCTCCAATGAGGGCACCCTCCAATTTTACAAGCCACGCACTGCACCGCAAACAATCTCTCCCTCTCTCTCTCTGTATCTCGCACACATGCATGCTTGTGTGCAGTGTATTGCCGCAAATCATGCCTCTTGATTTGTTTGCATTTCTTTTGTACGCTGGCCACACCCAGCTTCCTTATTTGTGATTGTGTTCATGTCCGGATTCTTTTAAAAGTCAGCTACAATACACCATGCAAATGCGTTCCTGGGAAGACCTTTTTCCAGCGGTCATATGGGCAGACAAAGTATGAACGGGCCTTTCAATAAATAAGTTCAACGAAACTCCACTGTCCCTCTGTAATGCAACACAACAACTCCCCATAAACTCAACTTCTCTACAACAAGCAAATGCATTGCCAGCACATCGTGCCGCACATTTTTGTTCCATCATTCAATTCTCCCTCATCAATCTTCAAGCTACCAGACATCTACACTTTGCAGTGTTGTTACACGTGCCAACTCACCCAACCTGCACTTATTTTGGGTACAGAAGGCATCACGCAATAACCATCCAAGCGTTTGTAGTGGGCTGACCACCGAAGAATGCTTGTGCCTTAACAGGTGGTACAGTCTTTGCCACAATTTTCTGGTCCAAGCCGAAAGTGCATAGGCCGCAAAAAATTCGACATACAAGCTAACGTGCTGAGCGAGGCTGAAACGTTTTATGACGGAGAGCCAGAAAAAACACCTTTTTCTCTTACTCTCATAAATTTATTTTATCACATTTAAAGGGAGAGCTTATTGTTTGAATTCTTTGTGGTCCACTAGGCTTAGGGTTGGCGCAGAAAATTTTGACAAAGGCTTTGGCAACGAGAAACCTGGTTCCAGCTTTGGCAACAAGAAACCTCACAGCCAGAAGTTAACTGCCGACGAGATGGCTGTAGCCAGTGAAAATAAGAAAAAGAGTGTCTCACCTTCCCAGGCGGATTTTGGGGCTGTGGTTGGAAGGCACGCGCTCGGAGAGTCCGCGGCGGGGAAGGGGGCTTCCAAGATGGCTGCTGCCGCAGGTAGACAGCTCATCTACAATGAGGCAAGCGATCGGACGGGGACAGGTCAGGGCCTCCACAGTGGTCGGGAAAGCAATGCGAGACCGTGAAAATCAACTCCAGAGCAAGCACTTGCTTGGTGGAACAAATGCATCTCCGGTATGTTTCGAAATATTCCCCCATAAAATGGCCCTCCAGTTGAGAATGTAGGAAGTGCGAATTTTCGCTGCTGTGGATTTGGGCGAGGCGGTGAAGAGTACCGGAAAGCGCAGAAATTCCATTCCAGCGCAAAAACCTGTGGCAACCATTGTGCTCCCGCTGAAGTGTTTTTTCAAGGGGGGAAAAATTTTCTGCAAGAAACTCTTTGCTCATTCCAAGCAGAGGATTTGTATTAACATGAGGAATATAGTTTTACAGGAAATTATTGTTACCTCCCACTACAATATATAAGTTCACCTTTCACTATGAAGCAAAAAAAAGAGTGAAAAAAAAAAAACACACATCTGGTGCAAATGCGCATCCAAAATTGCTTTTATTTATTAGGGAGTACCTGTTGTCATTTAGGTTACTACCACAGATGGCCTACCCATTCCCATGGAGAGATCTAGATACAATCCAGAACCTTTATTTTTAACCTGGGCCGCACTTCATCATACCAGCAAAGAATTTGGCTTATAAGTTGTATGTCAATAACACACTGCTCTCCGACTTGGCCAGTACTGCCTGTTTTTCACAGAAGCACCAAACTGGCACTAGACCAATGTACCCAGCTTCGATTCACACTGCACAGACATCCAGTTCCACCATTCATCTAGAAGAAGACAATTCCAAAGACCTCAGAAAACGGGAATTAAAAAAGAGCAGGAAGAGCAGGCAAAAAACAAAAAAATGGGTCAGCATCGCAGAGACTTCAGAATGCAGACACAGTAACAGGTGCTTCGAGGCACCTAACCTTAGAACACACAATGGTAGAAATAAGATGCATGCACTCTTCTTTTCGCCAGACGAAAATTTACATTCTGCCAGGGACAGCTACGCAAGACGGAGGAGAACGTTAGAGCAAATTTTTTTTTTTGTAAAAATATCTTCACCCACATACTGGCTTATATACACCTTTTAGAACCTCTGTTTCCCGTATGAAATGCTTCTTAGGGAAGTTCCTAGTTTAAAACCAGGAAAGCAGCAGCAGCTCGGAATGCGCTGCACTTACCCGGAGACATGAACAAGATACGGCGTTGCTTGCGGGAAATGTTCACAAAATTAAAGCGGCCACCATTTTCCATTTCCATCAGGTGCAACACATTGTGTTGTGATCAACAGCACTAGGCACGGTGATTGAAAAAAGGTAATTTAGCTTCAATAATCAATAGCAGGCTACTTTTATCCCCCTAAAGGATGGCATGCAACCAATGCGTACTGGCTAGATCGCAGAAGAAACTCAGATGGAAGATCAAAGTTCAAATAAAGCAAAAGAAGTTGACTTACCCTGGCCATGTCGTGAGATAAACCAATAACAGGTGGACTAAAAGGTTAACAGACTACAAGGTTAACAAACAAGGTGGATACCGAGAGACTGGACTAAAAGGAGGGCAATGCCATTACCGTATTTTCGCGCGTAGAACCCGCACCAAAAATGCGAAAATTTCAGTGGCAAAGTAGGGGTTCCGATAATACGCGGGGTTTTTTTCTTTAGTGCAGCTTCATGGCAATGTGCGTTGTGCAATGAAGCTCCTACGCCATAACACTGACTAAGCCTTCCATAGCTCTAGCGAGAGCAACGACACTGAGTGAATTGGGACTTTAGCCTCGCAGTCAGTGTATGCTACTTGCTAAATATACCCTCTTTCTGATTACATAGTATGCAATGTGTTGCTTGAGCAGTAGCTTTGGTGCAGCCTTTCCTGTATCAAATGTGCAGGCAATACGCGAGGATTTTGTTTTCTTTTTCCGGTGGGTTGAAAGTGGGGGGGTGGATTATACGCACGAAAATACAGTAACTTGATGGAGGAAACGAAAAAGGAATTCGGATAGCGCAGGATAGGAGTCGTTGGAGGTCAACGGGAGTGGCCTTTGTCTTGTAGCAGACTTCAAGATGATGACATTCAGTTGAAACATCCTTGAAATGAGGTTCCCATATATTTAAAGGCAATATAGGGCTAACTAACACACGCCCTGAACAGCTACAGATCACCAATACTCGTTTCGATTACCTGAAGATGACCAACAGGGTGTAATAAACGCCCACTCTCAAACAAGAAGAATTTGCTTTTCCCTTAAGCAGCTGCATCAGGGGAGGAGCCACTCCCCAAACTAACAAGTGTATTCTAGCTTGAACAAAGGCTCGCTAGGAGAAACATTCAGATTTATTCTACGCACTTCTTTTGATATTTTCTGCTTTTGCAATAAAGAAGTGGTACTCAAACTTTTCAATTACAAGTTATTCACCTAAAATCACAATTGGTTTTGGATTCCACCCAAAATCTGAACTCTTCTGTCCTTGGCAGACGAGGTCATAAAAAAACTACACAGGAACAATAAACAAGGAAAGCAAGCTGCATAGGCATAAACACAATTCTCCTCTGTAGTGCATGTAATAATGTAATGTCATGTAAAAAGGAGCATTTGTCCTGTGAAGGTCTACCCTGTGCTGTTTGCCCCTCCCATTCAACGCTGAGTTAAACCAGGAGAGTAACAGCATTCAGCTAACAAGACCTCTCTACGAGGCGTGAGAGTTCGACTCCTACATAAATGCTCCGCAACGAGAGCCTCGAACGCAGGAGTAATAATTTTTCAAGGTTCATGTTAATCTTTCACATGCCAGAGTCACGCCCTTATACCAAATCGTTTAAACGCCACTGGTGGTCTTCACACATTCACCGGCACTCTCTTCTTTTGACCGCCATTTGAAGCACAACAGCCACGACGACCGGCGAATTGAGTTTGTGAGCTCGACTCCACAGCGGAACACCTCTATCCAGTCCGGCCACTGCAAAAGCTCCGTTTCACGAAGATTTTTGTGCATAGTGCATGACAACGCGTTTTCCTTTTCCCCCCTAATGTGAACAGCAGCACTGACCGGCGCTGCTGCCCGCCCCGAGGGGCCACTCGCTGGAGCTGTCCGACTGGTAGTCCGAGTGGGCCGGCGGAGGCGGAGGCGGAGGAGGCATGGCCTGCACGGTCAGGCAGCAGCGGTCCAGACCGAGAGACGAGGAGCCCAGGCTGCTCAGGTCCCCCTGGCTCCTGTGGTGGTGCTGCAGGGGCGGCAAGAGAGGTTCGAAATTTAAAATTTTTGGGGTTTAACGCACCAAAGATACAGCTGCGCAGTGAGGCACGCCATAGTGGAGGGCTCCAGTTTGATTTTGACCACCTGCAGGGACCTTTCACAGGCACCGAAGTATTGACAGACAGGCGTCCTCACTTCTCAAGTCCATCCGGAAAGCGGCCACCCCGGCCGGGATCGAACCCAAGTTTTTGAGCAGCTAGGGAGGTTCAACCACGACGTTCCATTTCCAACTCAAAATAGTTAGTTCTACATTGCACTTCTGCTTGGTGACAGGATCCTCTCCACACCTGAACCAAGCTAAAAGATGCTAAACCACCCTTATTTACAAAAACACTGCCTAGTGCTGACCGCCCTAACGAAGCATTTTTCAAATAAAAAAAAAATAACCCCAAAAATAACAAGAAGAAAAAAAGAGTAGCCGGGGCTCTCGCTTCGGACGTAAGCACCCAGCAGCAACACTACGTGCTATGCCACACACGACCGGACAGCAAGCTCATTTTGTGGCAGTGTTCAAATCTATCCGTGAGATGGCACTAGGTGTAATGTCCAATCAAATAGAAGAAACTTTCTTGGTAGGATGGCCCGTGCCTGCATTGGCGCAATGGGAAAGTAGATTAGTAATTTCTGCGCATGAAAGCCTGTGACACGAAAGCCCATAGCAAGAGGCGCTTGTTGTTGACTCTCTGGTTGAATCCACTTTCCCACACTGTCCAACTACAATGTTCCTCTCACCATACAAATGCTGCCATCTACCTTCGTCAATACAAAAGAAAACTCTGACTCCCACAAAGTAGTCATAGTAACCCGCGTTTGTTTTGTGCCACTAGGGCAACAAAGGAGAAACAACGCCAACACAGTGGTTGAGTTGTTTTAGGTGTGAAGTGTTGTGTAAAATATTGTCGTGGATGTGATGGGTTTAAAACTCTTTAGTGTGTCGGTGCATAGAGACCTCGATTTAAAAGAAGAAGAAAAAAAAAAAAAAAAAACACACAGAGATGCAAGTTAGACTAATGACCATGTGGGTGGGAGTGTGCAAAAGATGACAGTATGCTCAAAGCTACCTTCCTTTCTAAGGGGCTCCAACCTCACGTGCAGTGTGAAATGCGGTTTAAAAAAACCTGATGTCTCAAAGTCAGGCTAAGAGGCATTTTCTTGTCATCACGGGTTGAAGTAACGCCAAGTGTTTTGCTGTGTTTGTAAATATGCGTTTGCTGTGGAGATGAGGACCTCACCAACAAAAATTGTTTTTATGAGTGCTTTGAGCGAGATCTGAACGAGTGATATGGCAGTGGTTTGTAAAAAAACTTGCACTGCAGTGTATATCATAAAGAATTTCCCCCTGCTTTTGTCTGTAGCTACCGGAACACCAGAGAGGGCATATCGAGTGCAAGAAAATTGGGTTCTTAGCATACACACATATGTACAAACACACTTACCACTCTTTCTTTTTTTTAATGTTCAAGTGAATCAGATGACGCCTCAATGCTCCGTATAAAACCTGACGTACAAAACCCGAGAAAGCTTCTTTCGAGCCTTATGATTCGCTGCTTTGTAAAGCACTGGGGATGACACTGTCAGAAACAAGGACGTTCATATTAAAAAAAAGGCAGCAGAGTTCCCTGTCAACCGTTTAGGCTCAATCTGTCCAAAAACATCGGACGAGCTGGCATTCAGTTATACCAACGGATATGCAATGGAATTCAGAACAGCACCAACAACCAGGACAAGAAAAGAATACTACCCACAATGCTATGTTGTCTTGCCTTTTCTTGCCACATTTGTAAGCCTGGCTTTCAATTCCACTGAATAGGCACCAACTAGCTGGAGTCACCATCTGGGGGGACACTCGTTTTGAGGACATTTTTGTTATTTTTTAACCTACGTGTTCGGGATTCACACATGAAGTGTATTTCAACATCCTGAGCCCAGACATGCAGTCAGTTTTCGTCTACGTGGTGTGTAAGTTCAGAGCTGTGCAACATAATAAGCCATTCCACTTAGGGAATTTCTTCGTTGTGTGCCTACGAAATACCCGAATACTTTTTGTCCCTTTGTGCTCCAGAAGGACCAGGGAGTGCAACTATACCACAGCAGTAATTTTAGCCATGTTTCTGCGAACGCTGTAAACTTCATAAATGCCGGGGGATCAATTAACTATGTATTTGCAAAACAAACTGCATAAAAAACTCCGCTAGCATAAACAAATTCCATATTTTTGTGCTTTTATTGCACCGTTCAGTTCTTAAGATTTTGAATGCCGCAAAGATTATACCAATCTGACCAGCGCATCCCAAGATATTGTACCCGAAAGTTGTTCTCGTGGGAAAAAAAAATTGGTTCTGATAAAACCAGGCTTCCATGCCAGCGAGCATCTTGCTCTTTCAGTTGACAAAGCACAAAAAACATGTACACCCGACGTAAGAACTTTCTGGGACGCGATTTCGGAAACCGAAGTCAATTTCTCTGAGTGCACAGCCCCTAATTTTCCTTCCCAAGCGAAGTATTGTAGTTCGGTGCATCATCACAATACGCATAGCATGAGCTTAGCCACCATGCAACTGAGAAATTCATTTCGATTTTCGGAATCGCGTCCTGGAAACTTTTGACGCCGGGTGTAGATTCCTCCTTCACCGTCCTTTTTGTTGTGTGGCTCATCCGAACCACGCGACAGCACCGCCGGAGGTTCACACACAATTTACACACCACCACCCTCGCTGTCTACCTGGGTGTCCCTGGTGGCGGCTGCCGGGTCCAGGGGGCTGTGTTGGCGGCGCGATGACGGGTGTGCCACCAAGCCACCGGCGCCCACCGCCCCTCCGGCTCGCATCCGCTGGTCGTGCGAGGAGGAGGAGAGCTGCGCCAGCGAGAGCTCGCTCCGAGACACCACCAGGGGCCCCGGCAGGGGCTCCAGCAGCATGAGTGAGACCAGTGAGGGACTGCTCCCCCCACTGCCACTCCGCGAAGGAGGACCCCCTTTTCCAGCACCTGCGAGGAGTCGTGCCAGCGGTGGAAGCGACGGAGACGGTAGCCTTGAATGTGGCTGGCTGGCTCCAACCACACCGCACCAGTTAACGGGCCGGGGAGGCAGATGCAAGTTTCGCCCATTAAAGGAGCCATGAAGACAAAGTACAAGTTGGGTTTATTAGAAAGACTGCTTAGTCCCGATAACAGTGATACCAATATCATCGCAATCTTCGAACAAATAACGGTGATATGAAAGAAAACGTGTGAAGCAGTTGCGACACCCTAGCCAATTTCCCGCAACTTTTCTATGGCGTCACGGAACCTTGTTTGTGCAATTGGCGGCCGCCTAACTGATCTGTCGCGACGACACATGACTGGACGTCTGTAATGGGGCCTCTAGTTCCATTTGACGACATCACTTGAATGCTAACGTGCAGTTAACGCACTGAAAATTATGTTTTATTGTTGGCCCGTGTGACGTCATTCTTGCTCACAACACGTCACTGTGGCGCAAAATTTGAAAGTTTTTAAATACTTCTTGCTTTTTTTTTTTCGTTAAAAAAACATCTGTTGTGGCTGTAATGGAGCTGAGTGAGATACTGAATTCTAGTTCTTTCAAATTAAACGAAGTTATGTATTCCTCTTCATGGCTCCATTAACAGGCCATGCAGACAAATGCGTGTTTTGCTCATTAACTTTTCGGGCTGTGGTGTCCTGTATTTAGTGTCCTGTGTGGTGTCCTGTAATTAACCAAAATTCTTGTTGCAATTTCAGAAAAAAAAAAAAAACCAAGACAGCTAGATTTTCTGGGAAATAGTTCTGGAAGGATTCCTCTTTCGATACGTATCACCAGTTTTATTATTATTTTTTTTTTTTTGCAACAGCTGAACGCTAGAGAGAGGAAGGCATCGCAGTGAAGTACAAACTGATGTTGAGGTGACCCCTAGGACCGAAGTTCCTGATTACATGGTTGCAACTCGCGAACTTCTTTCAATATTAGCTTTATTTTGTATACGTGGGCTCGCTGATTTTTAAAGTTTAGAAAAGAATGCAAAAAAAATTTTTTTGCTCCATTTTAAAATTTTAATTGCCTAATGACCTAACTACATGCAGTGCCTCTAAATCGCTGATTACTTGCACCGCAACATAAATTTTTCGTTTGTAAGCTTACACGATCACCATATTCAGGAAAACACACACAAAAAGTCTTTTTCTAGAAATGAAAAATTCAAGAGCTGAAAGGGTTTAAATGGACTACTCTGTCCCAAAAACAACAATACCGGTTATATCACAGACTTCAAGCAAACAGTGGAGAGATATTAGGGAGGACGGAGGAAGCAGTGGCGATTCTCCGTCCACTTTCGAGCAATTTCTCTGTGATATCGCAGAATCTTGTTGGTGCGATTCGTAGCTGCTGACCAAAACCACCGCCAAGACACAAGACCGGGCGATTGTGTAGTGGGGCCTCTAGTTGTGCTTAATTACATCGGTTGAATGCTGATGTGCAGTTAATACCGTATTTTCACCCGTATAACCCGCCCCTGCATATAACCCGCACCCCCATTTTCCGTCGACGAATAAAAAAAATTTATCCCCGCGTATCGCCCGCATATTTTATACATACGAGAATGAACCAAATCTACTGCTCAAGCAACATTACACATTTGTTTATGCAAAAGAACTTGCCTAGCTGACTACACAAGTAGATGGCTTGCCACATACATTTTTTTCAGGTTGGGGTATTGTTGAGCGTTGAGTGCAAAATGAGCACCGTCAATGGGATAACAGTGGCTTAGCCGCTATCACTGCTGCAGGGACATAGCGGCCCAACACGCATTACGGTGAAGCTGAACCAAAGGAAATACCTCGCATACAATCCACACCTCTACTTCACACCTTAAATTTTTGGATTTTTGGTGTGGGTTATACGCGCGAAAATACAGTACGCAAATAACTATGTTTTCAGAGCTGGACCATAAAACGTCCCTCGTTCCCATTACAGGCCACCTTGGTGCAAAATGTAAAAGTTTCTCAGTATTTCTCGCGTTTGTTTGGTTAAAAAAGCATCTTTCGCGGCTAGAATGGAGCTGAATGAATAACCAGGGCTAGTCTTTTAAAATTGAACGAAGTTGTAATTTTTTTTTTTCGGGCCTTTCAACACACTCAACAACGAACTAATGCAAGACGTTGTCATTACAAATGCATGCACGTACGGAAGGGAAATAATTGCCTTCTTCAATCTGCCATTTGAGTTTTTTTTTTTTTTTTTTTTAGCGCGAACACGACATTTTTACTTGAAGAGCAACTGTGCCCTGTACACTGCCTACACTCTTCTGGGCAGGCAAATAAGAGAGACCAAACGTCTGTTCTTGCGAGAAAGTCATCCTGCAAGGATACAGATACAAAAATATGAACCAGAACATGCAAAACTGAAAAACAGTGTTCGTAGAGTTCAAATAATGGTATATTTGCTATTGGTATATTTTGAAAGCCACATTTCAAAACTTTGTTCCTGTTATGGAGCCAGGTGTCAGTTTGGCCTGCACAGACAGAAATTGTGTTATGTGTATGTTCTAGTGCGTATTTCCGCAATCGCGTTTCAGCTGCCCATGACTGTACATTCACACGTACACGTGCACACAACTGCAGATGTATGTACAGTCCCGCCAATGATAAGGAAATAGCATAGGGAGTGACAATTTCTTTGTTAGGCCTGATGCTCCTTACAAGAGTTGACAAAATAGTTTCCAAACATACCGTATTTACCCAATTCTAACGCGCACTTTTTTTCCAAAAAAATATGCGTAAAAATCGCATGCGCGTTAGAATCGGATACAAAACCGAAACTGCCGAAACAGCGGAAATTTCATCCCACCCATCGCCATCGCCATCTCAAGATGGCGCCAAAGCTTTTAGCAACGATTTTTTGGACGCAGCAAGCCGAGGCGCCTAGGCTTTTCTATCGGCGTTCACACAAATCGTCAAATCGTTTCACTTGCGCGCTTGACAACAGCAATGGCAGCAGCAGCTCCCACGCGTTCAGAACGAGCGGTCGGCTGAAGCGTGCACCTCTGGAGAAGCTCTCGGGATGGGCGTGCGAGGCGTGGGCCACGATCCCATCGACCATGGTTGAACGTTTGTTCAGAAGTGTGGCATCGCGAGCGCGCTTGAAGGCACCGGGGCCCAGATGTTGTGGTCAGCAGAGAGCGACGAGGAGTGAGATGAGTGAGATTACTTCGGGAAATAAATCGCCCGTTTCTCTCGCATTCGTTTTTCTGGGTCACAAAGTCCCGTGCGCGTTACAATCGGAGGTGCAAGTTTTTTCGTTTTTTTTGCCAGGAAAATCGGGTGCGCGTTAGAATCGGGTAAATACGGTAAGTTCAGATGTGAGCCACGACAAAATAAACAATTTTTGTACTGCATGAGTCTCACAAACATGTTAATCTTAAAATTCCACACATGTCTAGCAGCGAGCACAAAAATTTCGTTAACACAGCAGATATTTTGAATGCTTCAAAGCGAACATGCCAAATTCAAACGACGTTCAGGTTGTATGCCTCACACAAGCTTTGTGTTTTCACTGAAGTGGCATGGATTTGCTCGCGCTCGTGCAGTTTTTGTAGATTGATTGATTGATTTGATTGATTGACTGTGGGGTTTAACGCACCGATGCTACATAGGCCATGAGGTTCGCCGTAGTGGAGGGCTCCGGATTATTTTTCAACACCTGGGGATCTTGAACAGTTCATGCAGAAGCCTGGACATTCCACACATTTTCGCGCGGACACTCGACAAGTCCATAATTGCCACATTTTTTCTGAATTACCCCGCTTACACAGTTAACCACTTCTCAGCAGCTACTTGTGCTAAACACCATGTTCACACTGAAACAAATGATCCGCAATTACGTTGCTTCCAGCAAATTCAGCTTTTCCAGATTACAATGTTTGGCTCAAGCTACCCTGTACCGAGATCGGCACGTTATGTGTGCAGTCCAATCCACTTATGAGACTACCGATTATAACAATATATTGGATATAACAACAAACAGCGGTGGCATCATCAACCTTACCATACATTATACGGTAAAATAAACCGCTTACAACAATGGCCTTATTCCGTATTATTGGTTATAACAATTGAGCTCGACATTATGAGCCTACTTAAATATACTATTTGGAGATCTGTGAGAGATCTTGGGTGCATTGCGTGCGACCAAGCCTGACTTTTCAAGCATGAAATGAGTTGCGGCATCTTATGTCTTTCCAACACTCAGAAAAAGTTGGAACCTTTCACGTAGCCACCCTATCCCCGAAGAAAGATACTTCCTGACTGCCCCTCTTATCTCCTGCTGTCAGCTGGCTTAGGCAGTGAGAGAGGCAGGGGGCAGCTCTTCAACACTGTCCAGATTAAAATAACGCTGCATTGGGGTAAAAGGCCACTGTTGATTACCGATGTTCAAAAGGGCAGAAAACAATGCCATTTTAGCAACATGCAATCTGCCAATCATTAAAAAAAAAAAAAAAAAAAACGGTCAAGAATTTCATGCGGAGACTTCGTGCTATGTGAAAGACAGTGGTTTTTCCTAGGGGCCCTGTGGCACATCCATGGCTAAGTCTGGGTGGTCGGCCATGCAGTTACATTGTTTTGTAAACGCTGGGCGAAAACCCCTAAAAGCTTACAAAAGTAAGTCTTTCCTGCCTGACCCTCTTATAACAATTGCTGGTTATAACAATGGCTTTTTTGCGCCACTTCAATGTTGTTATAAGTGGGTAAGGCTAGCAATAATACTAGCAACGGCGAGACGCTCACCCGACTGGCCCGACGACGTGGTGGAGGGGGGTGCGACCACCAGAGGTGGCAGAGAGTTGCAGGCCACCTGACGTGCCAGCCGCTCACTGGGCGATCCCCCTCCGCGCCCGGGAGGGCTACGTGCCATTCGCGCCGGAACTGGTGGAGGCACGGGCGACGGCCGGTCCTGCTAGGGCAAACACATTCGGGGCGTGCGCATTAGGGTTGGGCATTGTTTATTGCTCCTCGATTGCATTTACGGTGGCCTATTCATGGTTGTACAATTTCATTTTAATACATTCTAGAGGGAAATCTGGTGGCAATGCCTAGGCAAGCCACGCTTCAGCAAGCAGGCCACCACGTACCGAGAAGGGGCGTTCAATCACTACTCGGCGTGGGTCATCAACAAACTCGTAAGTTAGTAGGGCTGCAAAAGAACCACAGTGTTATTGTAAAAGGCTATTTAAAGTTGCTTACTTATTGGAAAATTGGAGGCCCAAGAACTGTGTGTGTCAGTTCAAAGCTTCGTACTTCGTTCAGTTCAAAGCTTTGTAGTTCAAAACCTCATGCAAGACGAACAAGAAACAAAAACGTAACAACCTTGTTGGTGCTTTTGGCTTCAAGTGTGAAAAGAAGCCGTGCGGCTAGCCAAGCCAAGTGCGCGACGAGCACGGTTAGCTGTTATGATGGCGCCCACAACGACACTAGATTGCAGTGACCACTTTTTCTCTAGTATGTGTGTTAAAATGAAACTATACGTTCATAGTAATAGGGCGGACACCGATGAGAGACATGAATCGCACAAAAAATGAGACAAGGCTGGACAGCACCATATCTGCACTCTTCCTGCCCCATCTTGCAATTCCTGTTTCATCGACATGCCATTTAAAACAAACGGATGAGTTCTTATCCTCATTTTATCAATTTCAGGAACACGTTGAGGCCAAAAAAACATCTTTTCCAGTCACTCTCCTTTTCGTCGCTGTCATTGTGCGACTCTCAGTGCAACTTTTCGGATACTGAAATGCAAAACTAAAAAGGGGCACGTGGTCATACCTCCCTACTGCTTCCACAAACATTCTACTTTCAACTACAGTGGACTCGCATTACAGTTCTTTTTCAGTCAAGAGCGAGGGTAGTGAGTCAGCCAGCGACATCTACTCCAGGGATTCCAGCTCTGTCATTCATGATGGGTCGATTTTGCTGAAAACGTGGCCAGCCTTCGCTCAGTAGACATCATGTTTGACTCAAGGCAGTTTGGATGCCTCACGTGCGTTCCTAAAGGTTTTGTGATGGCCCTTGGGTACTCCACTGTGCATTTTTAAGAAGTTTACAATTGTGAAATCAGCTTCATTGCTGTTCCACCACCACTCCCCAGTTCTCTTCAGGGAAAGCAACACCCCTGCAATTGCTGTGGGTTCTATAATTAGACCTCTAGTTGCGCAACAGTGAGGGTGTGTTCAAATAAGTCCTGGTCGTCAGTGAAGCTTCGTTGGCAGGTTTTGCTCTACACTTTCTCATGGCTTTCCTGTCCTTGCGTGCTTCCCTGGTGAATCCTGTGCGTAGTCTTATATGCAATACTGGCATTTATCATGGCATTAAGATCCCTTGCCAAGGACTACTTGCCAGTGACAGTGAGAAGAATGGTTAACTCCAAGAAGGCCACTTTGACATGTATTGCCCATCTCTACCTGACAAAACTGCTTCACTGTATAGACACAGACACCTGAAGCACTAACCCATATTTTTGCATACTCGAGCAAAATGTCTACAGACACTAAATAGTACCTTCTTTTGTACAGAAACCTTGCCTGGAACACTGAACTACATAACACAGCCAAATATTTTTGATATGTCCACCTCCTTTCAACTAATATACAAAAACTATTACATGAATAAGGCAATGCCAATTTTAGCATGAAACTTCTCAAAGCACACTTTGAAACAAACCTCTTATCGACAACACTGTTCGGTTGTGCGTATCTTGAAACGCTATAGAATGTACCAGAATGTCGATTGCACATTGCAAGCTGAGATGATGAGCTGTTTTCAAAAGACTGACTCTAAGATGGCTGCGAACAGCCTTGTTTACAGAACACAGACATGCAGCTAAGCCAAAGTGCCATCCCCTAAATGGCAACAAACCTGAACCAGCTCCCAAGAGACATAAGCTACAAAACGCACCGAAGAAATTCCTCTTCTGAAGATTCATTTGGCATTGTAAAAACCAACCAATGACGGGGACTGCGACTGATAGGTTGGTAGTTGTTCCACATCCTGTTCTACGCCATATGCACCTCAAAAAATATTTTTTTCAGCGGCATAAGGGTCATGTGGAAGTTCCGTTATTGATGCTCCTTTCGTGAACTACTTAAGGGGGGACGCGGCTTTCAACTTCGGAAAAATGACCAAAACATCGTTTTTTTGAAACCCGCATATTCGGCTTCTATGTTTCCTATTCTATGCGTCTGCAAAGTTTTTACGCTGAAAAGCGTCGCAAAGTGGCATAAAAAAATACTTTTGTCAGGCGCGGTGACAAACTATCAGCGCAAAAGGGCGAAAAAACGGCAATTTTCGGAGCGCTCTATCTCCGCAACGGTGCCACTGGGCGCGGCCATTTTGATATGGTTAGATCGGCCGAGCGATCGTCTTTCCGGTTCCGCTCGTCTCTTTTATCTTCGTTCATTCACAAACGCACAAACGGCAGAAAAGAAACGACGCACAAACGAAGCTAGAAATAGATGCTGAAGCGCTATTGGTCCTCCGGTCGGGGCACAGAACAGCGACCCTCCTCATTGGATGTCACGGGCGCAATGCAAGATGGCGGCCGCCTGAGCTGCGTAGCGAGCGGATTGAGTTCATTTTCGCCGCTTCGCTCGGCCGAGTTTCTGTTCAATCTGTGGTATTCAACACGCACGTTATCGCGATGGGAATGCCTGAGATCGCGAGCCAGATTACGGGAAGTTGTGTGGCTCGAAAGGAGGAGGTCATCGAACGCTTCGTGGTGCGCGTGACTCTACCGTCGCCAGACCCCGGAGGGTGACGCAGTGTGCGCGCTTGCGATAGCGGTTCGTGAAGTGAACTTTTAGTCGGGTTTGCGATGTTTACACGCTTGGTTATTGCTGTGTTTTGACTGTGGACTCGCTAGCCTTGATAAAGAAACGGTCGACGCGTCAAACGCTGCGGTGCGCACGGCATAGCCGACGCGCATTGGAGCATCACATGACAGGGCAACCGGTTACGATTGAACGCCAGTAGTTGTAATTAATGCCTGCGACGTTAGATTTAATCTTAAAAGCGACCTGACCAGCCATATCAGGTATAATCAAAGTTCGATATGTCGCGGTAAGCGTGCGCTGCGATGCGCGCGAGCCATATCGCCTTTCTTGCGCTACGTTTCCCGTGCACTTGTAATTTTCATGCAAACAGGTTTGAGTTAATAATATAGGAATAAAAATATGCTCTCTGCGTTAAAAATGTACGTTACTGTGGCAGAATTTTACAGTGATTTTTTTTAGGGAAATTATTGATACCATTGCTTAGGGCATACTGGCTGTGCTGCGAGAAATATTGGATGCCTTGAATGTCAAAAGTAGTAAAAAAATATGCTCTTGCATTGAAGTTGGGAGTTATGCAGAATACTCTACCAAGCTTCAAAGTAGCTCATTTTCATCCTTGTGGTATGCAAACTTTTGGCAATGAACAACTGCACGTATGAGTACTAAGTTGCTGTGCCAGGCAAGATAAAACATAAAAAAAGCCAAAAATGTTCAAATTTAAGTAAAAAAAATGCTTAACTTGTTGCCATGGTGACAACACTGCAAAAAAAAGGAGGTTGTCCAGTGCGATACAGCCAACCAGCTAACCTACTTTGCATTGAAAGCCCATTGAAACCCATCTTCCCCTCCGTTTGGTTTGCAAAGGGGGTATGTACTCTTCACGGAGGAGCTGAAAATGATGTTTTCTGGAAAGAGAAAGGCTGTAAAAGGCACTCCAATTTCAATGCAAGGCCTTCCAGAAGCCCCATGTTCAAAAGGACATGAAAGGCTGCAACCGTGGCGACTTTTGATAAGTGAAACCTATGTTGCAACTTCGGAAGCCGTTTTCTCAAAACAGTTTTTTTTGCCACCTATGTCGCTTGTACCAGGGATTTCTTCGTGACCACTGGGTCTATTTTGATTCCGTTTCTTGCATTACATTCCTTGATGAACAGTTCAGGTCGTGACACTTTTGGTTTTCCAGATTTGTTTTTTGTGACTTTTTTATTCAAATAGTCGTTCACAATCAACATGCCTGTTGCACATTAACCTCTAAAAAAATGAAAACTAAAAAATATTGCTTTGTAAAAAAAAAATTCTAAAACTGTCACGACCTCGCCCATTCATTTGGGAATGCAAAGCACTTCGAACAAGTTTTCTATTGTGTTTTATAAGTCGCTCAAGCTCGGTACAAGCGGAACAGAAAGAAAATTTAATAAATAAAAAAGTTATCAAAATATTATCTTGAAATTTTGATGGTGTTATCACAGAAGCATTTCCAGTTGCTGTGCCAATTTTCATCAAAATCCACTCAGAAATAAAAAAGTTGATTTTGAAAGCCACGTCCCCCCTTAACAGCAAAGGCAAAAGTTGAAAATCGTGTTTGTATTGCAAGAGACAAACCTAAGCATGAGCAGTGCCTCAATTGCTTCCATTGAAAGCAATGCTGCACTCAAACTAAGACAAGCAAGAAAAAGTGAAAGTTTTACCACTTTTGCTTATTCACTTAGAAGCAGCTCTCTTGGCATGCATGCAGAGGAAGAGGTCACTTTAAAAGACAGCACTAAACAAAAAAGAAAACAGTTTTCATGCAGTAAAAAACCACCAAAATTCCTCAAACGCAGCAAAGGGCCACACCACTGGACGCCCGTAAAGAAATTTCACAAATAGTTTGAACAATGAAGAACGCTAACGCAGAGACCAAAGATTGAGAGTAAAGAGAGCAACGCGTCCAGACTTGAAATGAGAATAGCGTACGCAGAAGAACCAAGCCATAACGCATGCGCAGATGCAAGGCAAGAGTGGTGTAGGAGGAGAGGCAGGGTACTGAGTGAAGCCTGAATTAGTCGATGAAAAGTACTGCCACGAAAATTGCCCCACTGATACAGCACTGCTCCGCACTACGACGGCTGAAGCAACACAATTGCCACGTGTGTATTGAAGTGAACTATTCCCGGTATTGGCAGGTGCGGCGCTGTGTAATAAATGCTTCTGTTCTGTTATCACTAGTTTCATGTTAATTAAATACAGATGTGGACCTAAAACAAGTACGAATGGAGTTTGCTTCATTATCAGCAGCCTGATGCTAAACATTGATGTGAACCTAAAACATAGAACATATGCATAAACAGACCTAGACGTATAGCCTTTGCAAACTGATATAAACGTACACCTCCTCGGTGCCACTTCTTCCAAATTTCAGGACAGCTTGGCTGCACTAGCACGTATGAAACAGACTGCAGGCGAATGTATGAAACAGAATAAAACAGACTGTACGAACAGACTGTGCGACTGCGAGGGGAGGAATGAAATACTCACATCTGCCGGTGCCTCGCAGGGCCTCTGCTGCGGCTGGCTCACACACCGGAACTGCATGTCGCTCCTGCAAGGGGTGGTACGGGCACGCCACGGAGAAAAAGCATGAACCCAGGGTAAATTCCTCTCCCAAACGAACAAGCTGTCAAACAGGTGATGGGCAGTGGTCACATCCAAACACACTCTCTCCTCCTCAAAGCTGATGCGAGCAGCAGACAATCTGCCTTCTTATTAGAGAAAGAGGGGTGGGGTGACATCGCTGCTTGTAAAGCTCCCCAACAGGGGGTGGCTGCCACCCTCTCTGCTCTCTAGCCGTCCCCCTCTTGTGGCACATGGGACACCAATTGTGATCCCTGCTCCGTTGTTCCGTGTCAAGAGGAGGTCGTGATGACGATGGGGAGGAAGAGAGGGATGGTGATGCGGAGGAGCATGATGCTGATGATGTTGGTGAAGAGGGACAGAAGGATGCTGCGGCATACATACTGCCATGAGCCGTACTTCGGAATCACATTTGCGAGCTTCTTTTACCAGCACGCGAGTGCACCCGATTGTCTTATCCAGTGTTGCAAGCGTACGCCCCACGTCGCATATGGGATATGCCACGCCAAGCAATCTTTGTTTCATAGGGGCAAGGGTGTCAACACATGGTCAAAACTTGACAATTCTTGTTAATTTGGCAATGCTCCCGACTCGAATGAATTGGATGGTTCCAGAAGTGAGAGCATTCAGAGATAAATGCTGGCAGGGGAAAAAAAAAGTGGCATTCAATTCACCGACGCTAGTCTGTGCATGTTACGAGATTTCGGCGCACGATAAAGATCCCCAGGTGGTCAAAATTAATCCGGAGCCCTCCACTACGGCGCGCCTCATCGCCTGCGTTGCGTCGGCGCGTTAAACCCCACAATCAATCAATAGTCTGTACATGTCCCTCTATTGACTGCTTCTTCACCACTCGCGTGTTGTTCTTCTTGTTTATCGCGGGGCGCACAAGTTCGCTTTAATAAACATCAATTTCGACAAGAACCTTGCTTCTTTCTTCGATGCGGGACAACACAAACAGGCCAACTCTTACTCGGAGCCAGACACGCGCACCGACAAAATGACTGTTCAGTTATGCGTCCCTGCAAATGGCCACCGAATTGACAATTCCAGCAGCGCCGAATTCGTTCGCACTCAAACGCTGCGACCAAAGAGTAGCAGCGCATGATTTGTTATTCGCTACTTCTCCAGCAAAGTAGAACTGGGCAGCATGAGACAAAAGAGACACATTTCAAAGCCCAAACGACCCTGTTCTTGGTGGTCACCCCTGAGTTCACACGAAAATGGGTTTTTGAACATCTTTGTTCGAGGCAGGGAAAAAAAAAAAGCATGCCTTGAAATGCCTGTAAATTTGAAACTATCTCAATCTTAATCCAAAGTCTGGGTTCAGCTAGAACACCATCGGCTCACCAGATTTTTTTTTTTTTTAGTTAAAAGCTGTAAAATGTGCATGCATGTCCCAGCAACGTCCAAGCGGCTGCACTAAAACTGCAGCTCTGCAGCAGCCAAAAAATTCCACTAACGTACCAGAAACAAAGCAGCCTCCCCACCTGTTACGTGCAAAATTTTGAAGATTTCAAATTTGTGTTTTACCTGCCAAAGCAACCCCTGACCTCTCTCAATGAGGTGCTCTGTAACAGAGCGCTGTAGATTAATCCTGACCACCTCAGGGCCTCAATCTACATTCAAATTTCAATGCATACTGTTTTTGTTTTCCCATCTGCGTCCATCTGCATCATCCATCTGCAGCAGCAATTTCTTCCAACATCTCCTTTAGAACAGGCACCCAAATGTGGATGTTGCTTAAAAAATACAACACTCGATTGGAACCCTTAAAAGTTTCCAGCGATGGCCCACACTGTACCACTGCTGCCCGTATTGCATCACTCTGCAGCGGGAAATTCAAAAGTTTCTCAATACAGTTAAACCTCGATATAACGAAGTCGTACTTGGGGCCGCAAATTTCGTTAAGGGGGGACGAGGGTCTTAAAACTAACTTTTTTATTTATGGGTAGAAACTTATGAAAATTTGCACACGGATGTGTTTTGCTCTGTAGATTTCAAATATGCAATTATATTTGAGCTGGTGCTGTTAGTTCAAAAGTTATCATACAAAGTGTTAACCTCAATTAGGTAATTTCTTACGCAGCTTTAATGAACTTTCGCATTGCATTTTGTCACTTTTAATTACATGAATGGATAGCCAGAGAGTTCCCATACCCGATGACATCCTTCGTTTTTCTCTAAAGTCACGGCATCCTAAAAAAATATGTCAAGTACAAAAAATGGCAGTATTGGATATTTTGGCTCATCAAAATAACTGCAAGTCATTATTTATGCGTAGCCTAAACAGAAAAACTAAGAATGTCATCTGCTGGCTCCGGCTGTACTGAAAAAAATGGTACCAAGATTGACCTTATGAAGCAAGAAGAAGTTTCCAAAAAGCTGCGTAAGGCTGAGGGAAGTGACCAAAAATATGAAACTGAGAAAACTGCATTTGAAGTTTGGCCATGTGTTATGAGATGAACCGTCAGTAGTGTAGCATCAAAATTTCCCAGTAACAAAGACATGTTCTTCCCATTTTCAAATCTGTCTTTGGATTCCAGAAATGTCAACTAGAACTGGAGATACAAAAGGTCAAGTAACGGACCCCATCAGGAATTTAGCAATATTTATCGACTTCGAATCGGTTGGCATTTTGTTAGCGTTGTTAAATCTGGTGGCGTCTTGCTGGCGTCGTGAAAACTGCAACAGTCCTTCGTGAAGTGCCATCATCTATTACAGTGCACTGTGGTACCCAGAATATTGTGTACGGCAAAAGTGTGAGGGTGAAACTTGCTTTAGGTGCCCCCCTTTTTTTGTTCTTTGGTGAGGCTATTTCATTCGTGGTTTTTATGCTGGAAGTTTGAGAGGATACAGGGGTGGGACACTGCGCAGTGCGTTTTCCGCAAATACATCATGTTGTTGGCCCTCAAAAGAGTCTTTTGGGGAAAATAAATGTAGCCGAAAGGCAAACTTTCTTGGCCTATGGGGATAAACCCATAGACGCCTTTTTCCTTCAAGCCGTGCATGGTGCGGCTATCTCCATCGGACATCACGGTTGTGTACCGCAGCCCATTCTTGGAGAGCGAGCGCTTGAACATTATCAAGGCTGCCTCTACCTCCATGCGTCCTGCACCACAGTCAATGTTTCGCTGACACTCATGGTCTGCCAGCCAATCTTCGTAGCCCTCATCTGAAGCTTTGGGTCCGATGGCGCAACCTAAGCAAAAGTTAGAGAGGACTACATGATCAATCACCAAGCCGGTGTACACTTCAATGATGCAGCCCACTCCAATGTGTGACAACCGTTCCCTTGTCATCCATGTGCCATCAAACATCACATCTATGTTGTTTGGCGGCTGACCAAGGTCCGAGTACAAGTCCTTGATGGCACGCACACTATCAGCTTCAGAGGCTGCTGCAGTGTCCTCGCAAACCTGAACCACTTTCCTCAAGTGCGCTTGGAATGTCTTGTGGTGCAGGCCTCTGTGGGACAAGTTCATACCAGCACAAAAATCTGACAGAGCAGTCACCCCCTTCCCGATGCTTTGAATACTTTTCTAAGCCCTCATATTCACTTCAAAAAGAGTGATATCGCCAGATCCTTCGGTCCTTGGCGAGGAAAAACGTTCCACACGGTGTTCACAAACCACCGAGCACGTCACCTCGAGCTTCACGGCGAGGCCGTACTGCCGGTCAGGCTTCCTCAAATCCGGCGCCGCCAGCCCGCACTTGCCGCACCTGACGTGCGCAAAAAGGTCCTTCAGCATTGCAAAATCCACTAAGACAAAATCTGTGCCGGATTCTTCCTCTGAGTGCGCCAAATCCACTTCAAGGTGGTCGAATTTCCGCTGCGTTGCTGACTTGGTCTCCATTCCGCGCTTGACCTCGTCCGCGTGTTCCGTACGCGCGGCGATCTCCTCCGCCGTGTAATACCTCGTGTCAAGCCGGCAGGACGTGCTTGGACCAGGTATGGATTCCGGAGGTGGTTGGTCAGGCGATGGGGCAGGCGAGGCAATACGAGGCGGCGAACGATTCTCATCCGGCGGAGTCGAGCGGCCCGAATACGAGGCGGCGAACGATTCTCATCCGGCGGAGTCGAGCGGCCCGAAGTCGCACCACGCGACCTTGGGATAGGCGGACGACGCTTGCGCTTCCCGTGCGCATGACGGGTTGTCGTCTTCAAACGTACGTCTCCTGGCATCATTCACGAAAGTACGCGATGGAAGAATTAGAAGAAACTGTAAAAAAAAACTGCTCTAAGCGAGCGCTGCGCCAGAAGAGCGGACTCTGTCAGACGCGCGTAGCAGACGCCATGATGGCGACCGCCATGACAGCAGTCGCGCCGACCAATGGGAGGGGTCGTATGGCGAACTCAAACCGCGCGCGCCCGCTCTAGCCAATCGGCGGCCGAGAAGGTGCCTTCGGAAAACTGGCAAGGGCGGTATTTCTACTCAAGCGACGCCATTTTGAGATATCGCAAAATGCGCACAAAGAAACAAGCTTCAAAACAAGACCAAGATGGCGGCGATCGGTCGGCTGCTTCGCCCGCGGGGCGCGCGGGAATTTGAAGCAACTTTTGCCCAATTCGGGGCATTTCGTGGCCCTCGAGGCGTTTCAAAACATGATTTTAGAGTATTTCCCGATGGAATTTCGCGTTGATATTTTGAAGGCAGGTGCTTGAAGGTACAATAATTACAAAAATTGGATTTTCTCAAAATCGATATTTTGGCCATTTTTGACCATTCTAAGACCCGCGTCCCCCCTTAAATCGAGAATTTCGTAAAATCGAGGTTTCGATTTTACAGTTCATTTAACCAGTTATTGGGGTTTTAACACTTTGGCCCTCGCCAGGCAACAACTGCTATGTAGTTACCTCTCCAATTAAAGCGAAATTTGTACTAAAACTGGCCGCGAAAATTGTGTGAATTAAGAGTTTCAACACTTGGGCAATGGAATTCGGATAGCCGACAGTAGTTCGTGTCATCGTAAAACCGGTGCTTTTTCCGCAACGCCTCATTAAATATGATAGTAGACTAGGTTTCCACTTTTTGTTTTTTCATTTCGGTCACTACTAAATGCCGCTGTTATAGTCAATTGAACCCGCGCCCGCGTCCATGTCCCGTGAACTTCACCCCGCCGAGGTGCTCGTTCGAAGTTACGCCTCTTTTCGTCTATTCAGTGGTAGGCTTAGGGGCCTAGGCGCGGCGGGCCAACAGCGGAAGGCTGCTATGAAACTTTCGAAAGACTTTTTTCATGTACAAAGGCTCTGCAGTATAGGCGCGTGATGCAACCACAACACTCGAGATAAAGCCATGATTGTGAGTTCAGCGGAGTACACGCGGACCGCTTCACTGTGTGGAGCAGCGCTTACGTGCTCCGGAAAGCGGAAAGCTTACATTAAATAAAATTCTTCCGGCCAAATTCGATTAAGCAATTAATTTTATGCCCACTGAGCCCTTACGAAACTGATTTCTCCGCACCGCAGCTGTCTAATGAACGCTGGTGAAACGAAGATGACCACGTTCAAAGAGAGCAATTTATTGCCACCAGCACTCGATGTTCAAGCCGTAGTGAAGAAGTCCGTAAGCAGTGCTTGGCGTTTCTTGACCAGGGCGGGCTTTACGTGACGGTCGTATTGCTGACAGCGCTAACAAGGTCTTAACATTCGTGTGCACCTGCGTGCCTCCGCAGAACATCGATGGCATCCATCACACTTCGGTGGCTGTCAGTTTCACCGAACTTACTCAGGCTCTTGTTCGGAACACTTTTCTTTCTCTTGGAGTGCTCATGCTGCTTACAAAACTCACCTAACGATGCACGAACAAAATATTAATTTGGTTATCAGCGCGCACAACCTAGAGCAGCAGCACCGTAAGCAATGACGCTGATGACGCGTTGAAAAAAAAAGCTTGAAATAGGCTTCGGTAGCCTAAGCATAGAGGGCGCTGGCGTAGGCAACGATGGAGACGTCAAAATAGTGGCCGCACTATTAAACCGTCTATGACCGCTAGCGGTTTGTGCAGCTTCGTTTTTCGCTTTTAATTGTTGTTAACCGTAGATTTCACCGCTTTTCTTTCATTTGAGCCTTCAAGAGTCAATTTGAGCACTGAATTTTTTCAATGTAGGGCCTGAGAGGCAAAATAAAACGTGCCTCGACCGGAATTTCGTTCTTCCTTTCTTGTCGTGACTTCGTTAAATCGAAAGCGCCGCACAAAATTACTTCGTAAAATCGAGACAAAAATACATGCATTTAGCAAAATTTTGTTAGAAAACTTGAAAAAATTCGTTATATCGCGAATTTCGTTAAATCGAGGTTCGTTATATCGAGGTTCAACTGTAGTTCTGGCATTTTTTTCGTTTAAAAGAGCGTCTTTTGTGCCCGGAATGGACTTGAGTCAGTCCAACAAGGGCTATGTTTTTCAAGCTGACCCAAGTTGTATTTTGTCTTAATACCCCCCTTAAAAAAAGAAAAGAGAAAAGATAATTCCCTCCACACTGCTCAGCTGTCTGTGCACAGTCCCCCAGCAGCCCCTCCCAGGGGTTCCTCACCTGGCCCGTGCCTTGGCGTAGGAAGGCACCTGCTGTCCGACGGCCGGCGCCTGGCCCCTGGGGGAGTTGACGCTGCCCCCTCCGCCGGAACCGGACGACGATCCGCTCAGGTCCAACGCGCTGTCGTAGTCCGCCCCAAAGTAGCTGCAGTTCTGCAGTGGGCAGCCCCTGTGCACACCACGACGTGCAGAGAGAAAAAAGGGACGCACTCAATAGGGTTCCTTAGATACCGCACTTTCTCGTGAATAATTTTGAATTCTAATGGCAGATCCGGAGCGGTCACCATGCTCCACCGCGGAGAGCATCGACTCCGCGAAGAGCAGGTACTCCGAAGCTGCCTTTGGAACGCAGCCGCTCCCGCCCGAGCAAAGTGCCGAAACGTGCCAGGAACAGGGAATCCCCCGCATCCTTTGCGTCGCACCTTCCACGAAATCGTCTGGTTCCCGCAGGCCCCACGGCCGCGTTCATCTCACGCTGCGTGGCTGGAGGAGGCAGAGAAGGTGAGCGCTGGCCGGAAGCGCAGATGGTGGCGACGTTGGCCACGTCACGCGGCAAAAGCAAGCACCCTAGTGAGTTCCGGCCGACTCCGCCGATTTCAGCGGAGCAACTTTTCTTGCTCCACGGAGCGATCTCGGCTGCGACGGCGCTCCCGATCTGCCATCGGAGCAGGATTTGGTTGCTCCCGATCTGCCATTGGAACGCGTTTGCTCCAGACAGAGAAGAAAAGTTGCTCCGAAAGGGCTCCGGATCTGCCATTGGAATTCAACATAAGACACGATTTCTTTTTCTGCAAAATAACTGCCAGTGCAACATACACGTGCAGTGATTTCAAGTTTTTGTATAAACAACATACCAGCTTTCCCCATAAGCAATAGAATGACGGGGGGAAATACAGACACATATTTGCTCCCTCTCTGCACACACACAAAAAAATTGCTGCTGCTGCACTTCTTTGGGAGGGCACAGCAAAGCATGTTGGAAATAGAATGTTAGTGTACTTATCACACTCTAAGCCAATACTTTTCTTTTTTAAAACAGGCATACGAAAGTCAAGGGTCAGCTGAGGCATTCATATCAAAATACACCAAGTATTCAACGAAAGCCGAACCAAGGCACGCAGTTAGGGCTGCCTTGGAGCTCCACTAAAGCCGCTACCATGTGCAGCCATAGCCAATAGAACACCTTGGATACAGGCCTGCATTTCCACATCTGCGAACCTGGTGACTTCGAAATTCGTAAAACCCGTGGACCAAGGGGAAGGCAGGCGGGGGGCAGCATGGGTCAATTTTTTTTTATTTTAAAAAGATTAATGTACTGTGACAAGCGTCCTCACATTTCCACGGCCATAACTGAAAACCGTCAAGTCTTGAAGAGCAATGAGCAACTCCACCGGGCAGGAGGGGCGAATTCTGACGTGTAGCATTTCAAAAACACATGCTAGTACTGTGGAGGCTTCGAGCTTGCCATTGCACTGTGAAGCAACTACCGCAGTCGTACCACAGGTCGTACTGCATCATCGGATGCGGTGGTCATACAAAGAATGATGTGAACACGGAAGTATACTAATCAGATCGTGAACAATATGCCATAAACAAGCTTGCTGAGGTGACAGCGAGTTATGGATATGGATGCGTAGCCCACCCTGAGAAGACTGCTGATGATGATAATAAAAGCATGTATAAACCTTATGCAAAAGTGCCCCATCTACCGGAAGAAAAACGAAACGAGCACGTGACGCCATGTTGGGGGATGGCTGTTGCGGGATTGCTTGGTACGGAGCGTGTGAGGGGCTTTCTGGACTTGGCGATCCTTTTATATTCAGATTTAAGCGCAGCAAAATGAGCGACGAGTGATGTGTGGACCTTCCTCTGTTGCCCACAATGGCAGCCTACCATTGCCCCTGAAGAAGAAAGTGTGTGGCAGCTGCATGTTACCGGTACTCACCTACGGGGCAGAAACTTGGAGGCTCACTAGGAGGGTTCAACTTAAATTGACGACGACTCAGCGAGCAATGGAATGGAAGAAGACGTGTGTAGCATTAAGGGACAAGAAGAGAGCGGACTGGGTCAGGGAACAGACACGTGTTAAGGACATATTAGTAGAAATATTAGAAATATTCAGAAGAAGAAATGGACGTGGGCGGGGCATGTAATGCGAAGGCAAGATAACCGTTGGTCATTAAGGGTACCAGAGTGGATCCCTAGAGAAGGCAAGCGTTGCAGGGGGCGGCAGAAAGTTAGGTCGGCAGATGAGGTCAAGAAGTTTGCGGGGATAAATTGGTCACAGATAGCCCAGGACCGGATAATTGGAGATTAATGGGAGAGGCCTTTGCCCTGCAGTGGGCGTAGATAGGCTGGTGGTGGTGGTGATGATGATTATGATGAAGCCGATGACGGGGCAAAGAAGAAGCGGCGCCTCCAGCGGACAAACACCCCAACAACAGGGGTGGGTGGTGGCCTGCCAGCTCACCTGCGGGGGCTGCCATCCTTGTGCGGGGGCACCACGGTGACGCTGACCATGATGGAGGTCTTGAGCAGGTCCACCATCTGGTCGTAGCTCAGCGTCGCCACCGCCACCTTGCAGATCTGTGGGGTTGTTGCGGAAACAGGGTAAGAGAAGGACACCGCCACGGTGCAGTAAAAGAGCACGGAAGAGACCGACACCCCAACACAAGATGCCGACACCGTCATCCGCTTTTTTCCAAGGGGAAGAGAAGACGTCTTTGAAACACAGCATCAAAATGGGAGTTTTTAGTAGAAATTACACACGAGATTGCAACGCAATATCTCGCATCCCGCTTCCAAGTCACCGCAGGCCAGGCACTTGCAGTTATACTTAGCGCCATCAACTGGTTAGCTTAGAACACAGCCGCAACACAGCCAAAAAAAAAAGGTCTTATCGACGGAATCGCAGCGGGATAAAATTTACGGCCTCTGCAAGGCGTACTCGCCGAAAGTGCGATTTGGATGAAACCTGCTGTGCAGACGGTGTAGCAGCAGTGCGTTAGTGTGCGCCGACGTCTCTCGCTTTCGCAAAGCCAGGGAAAGTTCGGAAAGTCCACTCGACTATTCGAAAAATCACATAGTAAATATTTGATTCGTGAATCAAATTATCGTATCAAATTCAAATTATCGTATCAAAATTAAATTCGATTCGGATTCGAATATTTGAGTATTTGCTAGGCTTGTGCTAATATTCGGGCGCTTCGAATATTCAAACAAATATTACAGTATTCGAATTCGCTTCGACTCGAATTTAAAATTTCCGATATTTCGTGAAAATTGCGCGCGCAACGCCGACGCACACGAATCGCGTGCAAAAACGCTCCTGTAGTGAGTAGAACGAATATCAAAGCTTCCTTCAAGTTTCGGTTTCGTTAGGCAAGGTGCAGTGCCATTGACATCAGTCCAACATCTTGACTACATGCAGAGCCAAGACAAGCTAAGCCACATTCAGAGTGTCGTAGCCTTCTTACGCGCGCATGTTCGGCAGGGTAGTCGAGGCTCCTGTTTCATTGTTTCAAACAATGAAATTGTTCCCATTGCAAACATTTGCAATGGGAAAAATTTCGGCTCTCACGAACGGGCCTACGCGGCCCGGCGGATGATACGAACGAGCCGGCGAGGCGCCCGACTGCTGAATGAGCGAGAGTCCAACGTACGGGCTCTTTCTCCAGGAACAGCTGGTCTGTTGTTTTCTGCTCGCGAAGATGCGCCGCGGGCTCCACAGGCGCGCTGACGCTGCCGCAAAACCACCCGCACGCTGTGCGGGGCACGGCCGGCCGCTGCAACCAGGCGGCAGCTTCGGTCGCGAAGTGGTCCGGGGCGCTCGAGCCACCGCTTCTAACCGCTACTTAAAATGCCGTTTAAAGCACACACGAAGTTTCTTGTGCGGTAAATAAGCTAATACCGTATTTACTCGCATAATCCTCGCACTTTTTTTCCGGAAAAGTCAATGCAAAGTTAGGGGTGCGAGAATTATGCGGGGAAAAAAAAAAAATCCCGTGCACAGTGTTGCCAATTTGCCTTATGCCAATCCCGCTAAATGTAGCGGTCGTTTTTTGTATAGGTAAGCTCAGTGTTGCCAACAGCAGCTATTTCTTTTTATTTTATTATTTACAACGTAAACATTCTCCCGTCGATCAGCGATCATGAAATTACCGCCTTTGCTTTCTGGCGCGCGCCTTATCTCGTCGTCGTATGTGCGTGCCCTACTCCAGTAACGCACGTTGAAGTCGGTGACGCCGAAGTGCCTGCCTGCAGCACGTTTGCCGTGTTCGATCGTGTACTCTTTCGCTTTCAATTTGAAAGCGGCAGTGTAGCTGGCGTTCCTCCCCATGGCGAAGCGGCACCAAGCACAAAACAATTAGATCAAAAAGTTCTCAAAACGGCAGCGAGCTATCCACCACTGACGCGAGTGACTCACTAAGTGCTGCCGCTCAACGGCGGGACCACGACAGCGACACGACGACACGACAGTGGGCTGCGCGAACACCGACTAGTTGCGCGCACGCGAATCATGCGGGAAACCGGCTCAAGGACAGTGCGAGTAGCGTGTTAGGGCGCCTGTTAGGGAGTAGCCATGCAGGTTGTTGGGGCACCTGGATGGCCTTGGATACACAGCGCTCTCCGCCGAACGGAGAGGCGGCGGGGGAGGGCGCGCATTGGAGAGCACGTGCACCATGCAGCGGGTTTCGCGAGCAGGCAACTTTCGCCGCTGCAAAGTTGGGGGTGCGAGGATTATGCGAGAAACCAAAAAATCCAAGTTTTGGTGGCTCACATTAGGGGTGCGAGGATTACGCGAGTGCGAGGATTACGCGAGTAAATACGGTAATGTGGACGAAAACGGTTCTATACAAAATCATCCGCGCCGCTAGGGGAAGCGCCCATGAAATATCTGCTGGGGTGCTAAGCCTAAACATCTCCGGTAAAGCCAGCCGGCAATGCATGCAGCCTCCATGCAGCCAGCTGTCTTGAGCGCTTCAAAACTGCTGCCCTGAGGCGCACGCCTTCCCATTGGCGCAAATAGTCACCACGCGCGTCATTTTCTGACCGAGGTACAGGCAACCACGGGCGCGGAATCGCCGAGGCGGGCGTGAAAATTGCGCGCGCAACGCCTACGCACACGAATCGCGTGCAAAAACGCTCCTGTAGTGAGCTTGGGCACCGCCAGTGCGGAGACGAAAGTCCAGAAATTACCGCTCAGCGACATCGAGGTTAAAAAAAAGCAGAAAACCGTCACGGATTTCTCCATGCGAAAGTAAGAAAAGAAATATACGAAAACTTTTTTTCAGTGCCCAATTTTTTGGTCTGTGTGGGGTCATACGGAATTAGGATGACACGAATATTTTTCGCGGACCCACGAGATTCGTGTTATCGAGATTTTACTGTAAAACTGTTTTACCGGAATGTCTCAGTGACAGAAAGCTCAGTGACACCTGACAGCTATTCGAATTCGCTTCGAAAGTATTCGACCCTAGGACTATTCGCTTCGAACTAAAATATTACTATTCGCACAAGCCTAGTATTTGCACACCCCTAGTGGTGGCCCTTGAATTGGGTTGTCTAGCCAGTGCTTACTTTGAAGTCCTCAACGCCCACAAGGCAAAGAAAATTCAGGGCCTTCTGCTGCAATGCGTTTCCACTGATTGGTATTTTCTTCACCCTCGTATCCACAAACCACTCATACGCAACCTTTCAAGCTCTTCAGGCACCAATAGCGTCAAGTTCTTCTGCTCGGCTGGTGTTCCCGATGCAAGTGCTTTCTCTATAGCGACTTTACACTTCAGAATGGTGGACAGTGAACTTGGGAAAAATTCCAAACTTTGCCGCAACGTTGCTTTTCCTCTGTCCACTTGCTACTGCTGTCAAAATACATGCTTCATCTTCTAATGACAAATTATTTAACTTTTTGCATGGTGGGGCCACTTCAAAAAGCACACTACATACACAAAAGAAAGATGTCACCGTAACAGTTTCTGGTGGTGCCGACATGAGATTTTAACTTTGTTGACGTAATTTTACGCGTGAAAATGCACCAAAATAAATCAAACCTGTGTTGCTTGTACGGCAAATCATATTTTTAAGGGCCTTTAAGGGCACTGGGCTTGAGGACCGAAAATTGGCCAAAAAAATCCATTTTCTGTATTAATTTTATTTGCAGAGTACACGTACCAAAGAATGTACCTGCAAAATATTATAGCCGTGCCATAAGTACTTATGGGGGGACGTGGCTTTCAAAATCAACTTTTTTATTTCTTTGTGGATTTTGATGAAAATTGGCACAGCAACTGGAAATGCTTCCGTGATAACACCATAAAAATTTCAAGCTAATATTCTGAAAACTTTTTTATGTATTAAATTTTCTTTCTGTTCCGCTTGTACCGAGCTTGAGCGGCTTATAAAACATGATAGAAAATTTGTTCGAAGTGCTTTGCATTCCCAAATGAATGGACGAGGTCGTGACAGTTTTAGAATTTTTTTTTTACAACACAATGTTTTTTAGTTTTCATTTTTTTAGAGGTTAATGTGCAATAGGCATGTTGACTGTGAACGATTATGTGAATAAAAAAATCACAAAAAACAAATCTGGAAAACCAAGAGTGTCACGACCTGAACTGTTCATCAAGGAATGTAATGCAAGAAACGGAATCAAAATAGACCCAGCGGTCACAAAGAAATCCCTGGTACAAGCGACACAGGTGGCAAAAAAAACTGTTTTGAGAAAACGGCTTCCAAAGTTGCAACATAGGTTTCACTTATCAAAAGTCGTCACGGTTGTAGCCTTTCATGTCCTTTTGAACATGGGGCTTCTGGAATGCCTTGCCTTGAAATTGGAGTGCCTCTCACAGCCTTTCTCTTTCCAGAAAATATCATTTTCAGCTCCTCTGTGAAGAGTACATACCCCACTTTGCAGATCAAATGAAGGGGGAGATGGTTTTCAATGGGCTTTCAATGCAAAGTAGGTTAGCTGGTTGGCTGTATCGCACTGAACAGCCTCCTTTTGCAGTGTTGTCACCATGGCAACAAGTTAAGCATTTTTTTTACTTAAATTTGAACATTTTTGGCTTTTTTTTATGTTTTATCATCTTGCCTGGCACAGCAACTTAGTACTCATACGTGCAGGTGTTCATTGCCAAAAGTTTGCATACCACAAGGATGAAAATGAGCTACTTTGAAGCTTGGTAGAGTATTCTGCATAACTCCCAACTTCAATGCAAGAGCATATTTTTTTACTACTTTTGACATTCAAGGCATCCAATATTTCTCGCAGCAAAGCCAGTATGCCCTGAGCAATGGAATCAATAATTTCACTAAAAAATCACTGTTAATTGCTGCAACAAACGTACATTTTTAATGCAGAGAACATATTTTTATTCCTATATTACTAACTCAAACCTGTTTGCATGAAAATTACAAGTGCACGGGAAACGTTGCGCAAGAAAGGCGATATGGCTCGCGCGCATCTTAGCGCACGCTTACCGCGACATATCGAACTTTGATTACAGCTGATATGGCTGGTCAGGTCGCTTTTAAGATTAAATCTAACGACGCAGGCATTAATTACAACTACTGGCGTTCAATCGTAACCGGTTGCCCAGTCATGTGCTGCCCCAATGCGCGTCGGCTATGCCGTGCGCGCCGCAGCGTTTGACGCGTCGACCGTTTCTTTCTCAAGGCTAGCGAGCCCACAGTCAAAACACAGCAATAACTAAGCGTGTAAACATCGCAAACCCGACCAAAAGTTCACTTCACGAACCGCTATTGCAAGCGCGCACACCGCGTCACCCTCCGGGGTCTGGCGACGGTAGAGTCACGCGCACCACGAAGCGTTCGATGACCTCCTCCTTTCGAGCCACACAACTTCCCGTAATCTGGCTCGTTATCTCCGGCATTCCCACCGCGATAACGTCCGTGTTGAATGCCATAGATTGAACAGAAACTCGGCCGAGCGAAGCGGCGAAAATGAACTCAACCCGCTCGCTACGCAGCTCAGGCGGCCGCCATCTTGCATTGCGCCCGTGACATCCAATCAGGAGGGTCGGTGTTCCGCGCCCCGACCGAGGACCAATAGCGCTTCAGCATCTATTTCTAGCTTCGTTTGTGCGTTGTTTCTTTTCTGCCGTTTGTGCATTTGTGAATGAACGAAGATAAAAGAGGCGAGCAGAACCGGAAAGACGATCGCTCGGCCGATCTAACCATATCAAAATGGCCGCGCCCGGTGGCACCGGTGCGGAGATAGAGCGCTCCGAAAATTGCCGTTTTTTCGCCCTTTTGCGCTGATAGTTTGTCACCGCGCCTGACAAAAGTATTTTTTTATGCCACTTTGCGACGCTTTTCAGCCTAAAAACTTTGCAGACGCATAGAATAGGAAACATAGAAGCCGAATATGTGGGTTTCAAAAAAACGATGTTTTGGTCATTTTTCCGAGGTTGAAAGCCGCGTCCCCCCTTATGAAGCTGTCGCCCTTTCGAAGTTGCCCAAACGGCCATTTTCACACATGTTTCCAAGCTTCGTGCCTTGTTTTCTCAGAAACAATTTTTTCCTGCGAGGTCAACTGTCGGGTACAGTCGAACGATGTATTTACAGCTTTTTTTAATGGTGCTGTAAAGTATTGCCCACCTATATGCCCCGAGACAATATCTTGGGATGTTCTGGTGAGATTTGTATCATTTTTGTTGCATTCGAACACTTATGAACTGAACAGTGCATTAAAACCACAAAAAAGTACAGTATCTTTTTGCTAGTACAGTTAAACCTCGTTATAACGAGACGGGCTATAACGAAATAATGGATATAACGAGCAAATCGTAATTCCCCTTGAAAGTCCCCATAGAAACCAATGTATTTAAAACCTCGTTTTAACGAGGTAAAATTTCCCCGTTACGGGATATAACGAACAAATTTCGTTGAGAAATCAAATTTTGAGTTAATTTTACAACAGTGCGCAACGCGGATTTGAGACAGTGGGTGACGCGGCAACTGTATTAGCAGTTCAAAACTCCCGCCACGCGCGCGAATCTGGCTGGGGCGCCATGCGGACGCTGCGCCCGCGAAGCCCCCACCCTCCTCTCGCTGCGCACGGCATGCAGACAATGGGGCCCTTCGATTTACAGTGTCGGGCTCACCGCGGGCTCCCCGAGAAGCAGTCCGACGTTCCATTTTCCCACGTATCCCTAGGGCTTCGCGGAATCCGCGGACTATCCGCGGTGAGCCCGAGAACCCCAATGCACACGGCGCGCGCGGTTGCGCAACACCACCTAGACTCCTTCTCCCCCCCACCCCCCTCCTCCTCCCCTGTTCGTATCGCCGACGTAGCTGCGTAGTTGTGTGTGCGTGGGTTTCGGCAGTCTTCAGCCTTATCTTATATCGTACTGCCGGCGTGATTCCAACAACGCGAGTGCGACAGGCGGGGAGCAAAAGCGAAAGACTATCACGCTTGAACAGAAGACGGCAAAAGCCGTCGCATCGGGCGCGAAGGAAGGTAAGGTGCACTCCGTGGTAAGGTGGCAAGAGACTTTGACGTGTGGACGAGTACGCTGTCTACCATCGTGAGCAACCGAGAGTCCATCGTCAGCGCTGTTGCACATGGCTTGAAAAGAAGCGCTAAGGACGGCGTCGGAGGCACTAGATGCGATGGACGCGCTGCGTCGCTACTTCGGCGCGCACGAGGGCGGCGAAGATGGCGTGAACGTAGCGGCCGCAGCTGAGGGAGCCATCGCTCGCATTAGGAATTACGGACTTCTTCGTAGCCAAGTCTGTTTGAAATACGAGTTTTGAACTGCAATAAAGTAGGTTCGTGACTTTTCCTTTTTACCTCCGGAATGTGTTTATTTTACTGACTATCGCCGTGCAGCAAGATGCTATTTCGCCCGCTTTTTGTTTTAGGTAACTACAATGCACAATATTTGCAGTAAATGTCGCCTACGGCTATAACGAAATATTGGCTATAACGAGCAAATCGCGGCGCCCCTTCAATTTCGTTATAACGAGGTTTAACTGTACAATTTTTTATGCAGGTTGTTTTACAAAAACTTGGGTGACTGATGACCTGTCATGTAATAATTTTACAGCAATTGCAGAAACAATGCCAAAATCACTGCAGCGGTATAGTTGCACTCACGGGTCCATCTAGAGCACAAAGGGACAAAAAGTACTAGGGTACTTCATAGGTAGACAATGAAAAAAATCGCCCGAAACAAAATGGCACATGTTACAAAACTCTGAACTTACAGCACGTAGACAAAAACTGACTGCATATTTGTGCTGAGGGTGTTACAATACACTAAATTTTTAAATCTCAGGACATAGGTTTAAAAAATAACAAGAATGTTTTCAAGACCAGTGTCCCCACTTAACCTGGAATGCATGATCAAATTTCGTTGAGGCGGAACAGCATTCAGAAAAAGTGTTCGTTCTGGTGAGAATATTTATGCACTGAATCGTATGGGCCCCTGACGGGGAATCATAAATCCTTCGTTGAACCGGAAATTTCATTGTAGCGGGGTTAGACTGAACAGAAAACGTGTACAAACATTCACCGCCGCCAGAGCGAGAGAAACAGCAACCGTCACCCACCTCGAGCAGGCGGCACCCGCGCCTGAGTCCAGCCTTCCAGGCGAGCCCCTCGGACTCCACCTCGGTGACCAGCCCCTCGGACTGGACGTGGAAGCCCAGCTGGCCCACCGCGTTCCGGCACAGTATCAGCTCTTCCGTCTGCAGAGGGAAGGGGAGGGGCAAAGAGCAGGCACGCTCGCTCAACAAAATCTGCATGCGCTTTGCTACACATTCGCTTCTTGTAACAAAACTTGCTAAATAAAATTCCCTTTTCAAGTTATGAAACAACAAATTAGATAACGTGTGCCTACTTTTCCACTGCGTTCCTTTTATGACTTACGGGAGCAGCAACAAACATCTTAGTACCACTTCAATCTTCTATCAACAGATGGCAGGCTAGTCAGCAAGCTGCGTGCTTAGTGCTGGGGCCAACCACAGGCCAGTTTTTAACCCATGGGGTTTATGGGGAGTTCTGTAAGTGGTGTACACAGACTACCGTATTTTCGCGCGTATAACCCGTCCCTGCATATAATCTGCGCCCCCACTTTCACAGCTCACAAAAAAAAAAAAAAAAAAAACCTCGCGTATTGCCTGCACATTTCATACAGGAAAGGCTGCACCAAAGCTACTGCTCAAGCAACACATCACATACTACGTAGACAGAAAAAGCGTATATTTAGCAAGCAGGATACACTGACTGCAAGGCAAAAGTCCCAATTTACTAATGAAATTCAGTTGTTAGAGTGCGCTCGTCCTTGTTTTTCCCCCTAGTCCTTGTATGTTTTGCACAATCACGGCCATGGAAGGCTTAGTCAGTGGTACTGCGAAGGAGCTTCACGGCACAATGCGCACTGCCATGAAGCTGCACTAAAGGAAAATCCCCGCGTGTTATCCGTATGCCTGCGTTGCCACTGAAATTTTCACATTTTTGGTGCGGGTTATACGCGCGAAAATACGGTAACTCTGGTTCAACCATTACTGTCATCACTGTCACGATATTTCCCTGCATCGGGCTTCATCACGCCTATACAGGCTAGGCACACAGTAACTTCCGGCAAAGGATGTGCAACCGAAGCTCTGAAGCAACAAAAAGTTCCTTGGAGCATTTAGTCCTGTTTTGAGGGCGAAACCATTGCGGCTTTTCCTGGCAATACTTATCGAAGATTTCTTCGCTACTGCATTGTGTCTGCATCTCTTTCTTAGTTCTTCTTGGCTTCTACTCTGGAGACGAAGTGAAGTAACTTTTTTTAGAGTGGAGCTTTCTACTGATGGAGTACCGTATTTACTCGCATAATTATCGCACTCGCGAATTGATCGCACCCCTGAAGTTCGTCGTCAAAATACGACTTTTCTTTATTGCCCGCGCAATGATCGCACCCTGAACTTGCCGCAGTCATATGTCGTATGTGTGCCAAGTCTAGCTGACGATAATCGTGGTTAACTATGTTTCATCCTCTTTCAAAGCGGCCACGACTACGTCAGTGTCACAGACTTTTAGACTTTAGCGATATTGGCTAGCATGAGTTGATTATTCGGACGCTAGAAACTCAACCCTAAGTGCACATAATGTAGTACTCACAAGCTTGCTGTGTCGACGCGGCAGCCGTGTCATATTTTGATGTCCCGCACTGTGACAGCAGCAGCCACTTATTTGCTGACCTCTTCTCACCTTGCGGCAAACTCATTTCGGCGGGTTCCGTAATTCATTAAAAAAAAAAAAAAGAACCTGCATTTTGCGTCACTTTGCAGCGGCTGGCGGTGGTCTGTGGAGTTTTTATTATGTTTTTATTTATTCTGTTTGTTATGTTCACGAGATCCATCGTAAAAATTCTGACCTGCAACTTCCTTGAGTTTTCTGCGCTGAAAGTTTTGTCGCGAAAAATTTACTTCGCGTAATGAGCACGCCCCTAAATTTGCACCATATTTTTGGAAAAAAAAAAAAAAAAAAAACTGCGATCATTACGCGAGTAAATACGGTACGTCGAGCCGAAAACGCTCTGGAGGGGAGCCAGCGTTCTCTGATAATGATGATGATGATCGTGGGTGAAGTGAAAGAAAAATGAAACGCTTTCCGTGGTCGGAATCGAACCTGGGCTTCTTGCGTGGCTGAAGCCGACGTCTATCCAATCGCGCCTTTCCGACACAATGGCGACAGTTTAGATTGGTAGAGGGGTGCATGGATGTGCCAAATTAGAGAGAAAAATCCTGCACCCACCCGTCTAATGATGACCATGGTTGAACACAAAGTTTATTCAAACGGCGAAAGATCAAAGTCAAAGCTCAATGAGTGTGAAAGACAAAACCGTCTGCAACTCCATCGAAACTCGGACGACAACCGAGGAATTCCTCATGAAAAAGCTTCATGTTCAACCATCATCATCGTTATGCGGAGGGTACATGTTTATTTGCTCTTTACAGGGGCACCCCCCCTTTTTCGTACCATACAAGTAACAAAATTTCCAAATAAACGAGAATTGGCGCAAAGAGGGCCTCGAACAAGAAACAGAAATGAATGAATGTTTTTTATTTGTCAAACCAGAGAGACAATCCACCCTGCAATATATTGTCACGAAGTCAAAGACGACGCAGTTGTCTTCAAAGAAAACGAGTTTATTGGAGCGAACTTGTGCTCCCCTAACAACTCAAAGAATAAAAGTGACGTGCATTGGCGAGCGTCGGAGAGTGGAATGGAATGCAGCGGCGTCTGCTCTGCAGGCTTTCTATCTTTAGGTGCGACTGTTTCTTGAACCGTCGATTTACATCCAGAACAAATGAGATTATTCTAGGCTGTTCGCGTTAGTTCGGAACGCTCCCCCTATCAGAAGAGATAACACATGCGGCATAGAAAGAAAGAATGGAACACGCGCTTCCCTTGGAACACAGACCGGCGCAGCCGGGCGGTAAAAGCAAAACATAAATAAACAAACCCAATACAGTTAAACCTCGATGTAACGAAGTCGGTAAAATTCGTAATTTACTTCGTTACATTGAAATTTCGCTACATTGAAATTCGCGGTTATAATGAAGTGTTCATCCCGGGAAGCGTTTCCTGCAAAAGAAAACGTGGCACGCTTACACGGCCGGCGCACTGTTTGTTTCTGTTGGTGCTTAATCGTCTACGCGGGCATCAGCGTGATCCGCATGGAGCGTTTTCTTCCCACAAAAACGCGCCCCGCAAGCTACAGGCGCGCTGACGCAGCCGCGGAGACCACCCGCGCGATGCGGGTAGCTCCAGCGACCGATCCTAACCGCTCGCTGAAACGCAACTCGAGGGGCAAACGAGAGGGGTATGCGAGAGAAAAAGCGGATAACGTGGACGAAATTTTCACTGTAAACGTCATACGCGCCGCTTACGAGAGCGCCCATCAAATATCCTTCGCGGCGGCCTTATCGTCTAGCCAGCCAGCATCCCCGAGCGCTTCGAAGCTCCCGCCATAGGGTGCGCGCCTCCCCATTGGCGAAACCATGGCGAAACTGGTCAGGCTCCTCCCACCGCTGCGCGCAGCGCGAGTCCCTTCCCACCGCCGGCACGCAATCGCGGACGCCGGTGTGAAAAAAAACGCCCGTGCAAGGCTCATAAGGATTCACAAATGCTTGCTGGGACGACGAAACCCAACAAGCATGAGCGAACTCGAACGAAGTGCAAAGTGGCGGCTTGCGGCGCCGGCGGCAACGCCAGTGGCGATTAGGCTTACCACCGCAGGGGATATTTGATGGGCGCTTTCGTAAGCGGCGTGTGTCACGTTTTACAATGAAAATTTCGCCCACGTTATCCGCTTTTTTTCTCGCACGCCCCTCTCATATGCACCGCGAGTTGCGTTTCAGCGAGAGGTTAGAAGCGGTCGCTGGGGCTACCGCATCGCGTGGGTGGTCTCCGCGGCTGCGTCAGCGCGCCTGTGGCTTGCGGGGCGCGTTTTGCGTTTTTGCAGGGAGAAAACGCTACGTGCGGTTCACGCTGATGCCGATTAAGCCGTAGACGATTAAGCTCCGACAGAAACAGTGCGCCAGCCGTGTATGCACGCCACGCAGTTTGTAGGCAAGGGACTTAAAGACTCCGTGGCTGGCTGCATCCGCGGCATTGGGCGACCCGTGTCGCCGTTCGCGTTTTATTGGGACCCCATTTCGGCACTTGCGTCTCCCAAAATCTACTTCTGCAACTTAAATATCGTGCCTCGTTCTCCATGAAACTTCGTTACATTGAAATTCCGGCAAACGGGACTTCGTTACACAGAGGGTGAAAATACATGGTGTGCATACACTGGAAGTTATAAAAAATTCCGTGGTTCGTTACATCGAGGGTTTCGTTACATTGAAGTTCGTTACATCGAGGTTTAACTGTACATGTTTCGCGGCAATATACTGACAACTAATACATAGTCCTTCTTGTACGCACAAGGTTTCAAGCGTGATAAAACTCCTGTATTTTTGCCAGATAGCAGTTTGCCAGCGACAGTTTTATGGAAGATGAAATTCTTCTGTAAACAGCTTTCTTAAACCTGACTCGTTGCTGTATGTCTGACTGCTGGCTTCATGAACCTCATTCAGTTACTGCTGTACGAGTTTCTCTGTCCAGATATTTCTCGCAATTTGAGCTTACTACGTCAACAAATGTTCTCAATTTTTTTTTCACTGCAGATTAGAGCAGCTACTAAATGTTACGAGCCCTATGTCATCATCTCATAAGCAAGTACGTACCATCCCAGAGACGCCCAAGCAGTTAGGCAATGTCGTTCGAGCCTTTCACACCAATGCGATTTCATTACAAACTGTTGCAGAACTGTTGTTATACCCTCCCCCAAACCAATCCCCACAAAAGACCCAGAGAAAAAGAATCTGAACATTCGGACAAAGCACTTTCGTGAAGTTTGCAGATAACCGTGGAAAATAATGGCCCCTCGTTTGGTCTGACTTTCGTCTCCGTTGCTTCGCTCAGGTTCGCCTACACCAACTTCCAACCCACCTCGCAGCCGTTGGTGACGCAGGCCAGCCTGGTGACGATCTCCTGCACCTCGTCCGCGTCCGAGTCACGCGTCCGGAGCACCAGGCACTCGCCTTGGTGGTAGAAGAGCTTCAGGCTGACGACCAAGGGTAGAAGGGGCACGGTTAAGCAGCCGTTGGAAGTTTGGTTAAGGGTAGTAGGGAAGGGGCTTTGCAAAATACTGCCTAAACACAAGGTGTGGGGTTGCTTTGCATGGTTGGTCGCTACATAGCTAAGGGGGTGGATTTGCCGCAGCTTTGTGGAGTTTAAAGGCGCCATGAAGAAAAACACAAGTTTGGTTCATTCAAAAGATTGCCTCGTTAGAATCATACTGACACCACTTTTAACGTAAACTTCGCTCAAATAAGCTACATAATTAGGAAAAATAAAGGGAATGGCCATGCGACCCACCAGCTCATTTCCCGCAACAGAACGTATGATGTCATACCAGACACCTGATTGATTGATTGATTGTGGGGGTTTAACGCGCCGACGCAACGCAGGCGATTAGGCGCGCCGTAGTGGAGGGCTCCGGATTAATTTTTGACCACCTGGGGATCTTTAACGTGCGCCGAAATCTCGTACACACGGGCGTTTTTGCTTTTCGCCTCCATCAGAAAAGCGGCCGCCGCGGCCGGGAATCGAACCCGCGACCTCGGGCTCAGCAGCGCAACGCCTTAGCCACTGAGCCACCGCGGCGGGTGCATACCAGACACCTCGCGATTGGCGGAGGCCGGCAAAAGCAAACGCAAATTAGGCTGAGCTTATATGCTTGCCGAAGCTATTTGCGCTTAAATTTAGCGCACATTCTTTTTAAAGCCCTAGGAATGGTGGGACAAACAGTGGAAGTTACGAAAGCACACGTAAACATAGAAGTATCGATGCGTATACTGCTGTAGGTGCAGCGCGAATTACGCTTGGTTTAGCTGCACAGGGTTGCGGGCCTTTGGCGTTGTTTCAGATGACACTGGCCGATTGACGCAAGTGTCAATGTCTTACGTGACCGTACTTGTCGAGCGAGCACCATGTTTTACGAAACGATCGTCTCCATGAACAAAGCAAGCCAGGTACAAATACGTTCACAAACAAACCAAAGGCAGAAAACAGCTTGAAGCGGTGTGGTGGCGCCATCTAGGTTCACTAACAGTAAACAATGCCCTGTGATGTCATTGCAGACCACGAAAAAGCACGGTTTAGTGGGAAAATAAAAATTTTAACTTTAATTAATTAATTTCACAGTAAATAAAGCATCGTTTACATTTGGACAAGCGCTGGGGGCACTATAAAACACGAAATCTTACAACTAACACAAACTTGTGTTTTGTCTTCATGGCTCCTTTAAGCAGCCGTTGCAAGTTTGGTTAAGGGTAGTAGGAAAGGGGTCTTGCAAAACACAAGCTGTAGGGTTGCTTTGCATGGATGGTCGCTACATAGCTAAGGGAGTGGATTTGCCGCTGCTTTGTGGAGTTCGAGCTTGCACAGCACAACCATCTTGCTATGTAGTAGAAGAGCTCGAAAGAAGACAAAACTTCCAGGAGGCACCTAAGGCTGCCTACGTGTCATAATGGAAGAGCATTGCATTTCATTTCAAGCAATGCGATGATGACAGTATTGCCACTTTGCACAATCGCGACGTGGTGATGAGAGTACACTGCAGTGGACTCAGCACCAATAAAAGTATGACATTCTCTCGTTACTGTCGTTCTGACCCACTTCCCTTTGAGTCGTTTCCTTGTTCTCTCTGGTAAATTAACGAATTAACGAGACGCATGGCCAGTCGGCACGGTTCACCCTACATATACGGCATTAGTGTAGACATGCTTCCCTACTAGTGCAATTAGAGCACACGGATATGTTCCTGCAAGCCTCCGTACACCTGTCTACCACATACGCTTCAAAATCAAAGCCCACAACACATTTTAACTGAGTGCACCTTTCACCAGCCGTGCCTGAGAACTGGCTGTGATGCAGAGGATGCGTGCTAGCTTCGCATTCTGAAGGCCCCTGGTTCAAGCCCCAGACCAGCAAATTGTCTTTCCTTTAGTTTTTTTCTTTTTGCACCGTTGGCCATTTTTAGAAACACATTTTGCTCACACTAACACTGGATGCCAGTTTTTCGCCTGACGTGTCATTTAGCACTTTTGTGACCGCACCTATTCCCATCGATAGTATGTTATTGATGAATACAAATTCAAATTTCAGCACTTTCCGAGCGCTTCTGGAGAGCTAACGCCATCCAAGGGGTAAAAGAGGAAGTATTTCATCATTTTCGTTTTCAAGTTCCTTCTCTCCGCCGCGCGGGGGTAGGATATTTAAAGGTTCTTTGCAGTTGAACGCACATGGTTTCAGTCGCGGCGTCCATGCTGCTTGTTGATGCTCCACGAAAACGGCGAATTTTGACGGATTTCGATGAATCTGAGCTGTGATCTCTGGATGATGGTAGCAGCACAGATATGTCACACGACATCATTTCGTTAGAATTTAGTACGGGCGGAAAGCGCGTCAAACCACCCCGGAATGTCAGCAGGTTTTCGCCGGGCAAGTTTCGCTTTCGCCTCGGGTCATTCTATCGCTGCCGCGCGTTGATGCAAACATATCGGGCCTGTTCGAAAGGTCACAGCTCTTATCTGGAGGGTGTCAACTTCGTTTGGGTGGATTCAATTACAGTCAAACTCCGCTACAACGAACTCCGCTACAACGAAATTCCCGCTTCAACGAAGGTTTTTCGATTCCCCGCCCGCATCCCATAGGCCCCAATGTATTAAAACTCCCTCCACAACGAACCACTTTTTTTATTGTTCTCCCGGTTCAACGAAATTTTCCCGGGACACAAGTCACTCGATCTGCAACGGACTGAACCACTCTAACTAATTTTGATAAGTTCTAACAATGTAAATTATTAGTAGCAACATTTTCTCCGGACATCGAGAAGCTGCCGCTTCTCGATGTCCGGATTACCGGCGCCGACGGCGCTCAAAAGCGGCGGCGGCGGCGGAGGAGGAGGAAACGGCCGAAGCATGGGCAGCTCTCGAGGAAGCCGACATTGTTCCTGAGAACGTAGCATTGAGTGACTACGTAAATGCCGACGCGGACGTGATCGTCTACGAGGAGCTGAGTGATGCCGAGATCCTCAAGAGTGCTCGCGCCGCCTCCGCCGCCGCCGCCGATTCATCCGACGACGAAGAAGTCGGGCATGGTGTTCCGACGGTCCCGACGTCAGTGACCGCGTCGCAGGTCATGGACTCCTTGGACGTTTTACGTAGTTTCCTTGGCGCCCATGACGATGATGTCGCCATGCAGCTCCTCGCAGACTGTGAGCAGCGCATTCTCCCGTTGCTCGTGCGGAAGCGCAAACAGTCAAAAATCAGCGATTTTTTCAAGTTTTGGAAATAAAATGCTCCCAGAGTGTCGTGCATATCCTGTGCATATCCGTGACCGCAAATTAAAATATAAACTCCGCGCTGTGATTTCACGACGCCTGCTTTTGCGCGGATCTCCACGAGTACGACGCGTATATTACAACGCTGGTCTAAGCGCCGCGAGACGCGTTGTGACCGCAAATTACGATATAAACTCCGTGCTATAAAAAGGGTGCTAATTTTGGCGGAGCGAGCTCCAAGCAAGTTGGCAACATTGGGACGAAAAGGTAGGTGGGAGATTTCACGACGCCAGTTAGACGCCTGCCCTGTTTTCTTTATTTACTGATTTTTCCGCGACAACGAAATTCTCGCTACAACGAAATTTTTCGCGGTCCCCGTGAATTTCGTTGTAGCGGAGTTTGACTGTAGCGCCGGCTGCATAGAGTGGAGCCAACCTTGCTTTCACCGCGTTGAGAAACTGCTTCGCGCAGTGGCATGATAGGCACTAGTGCTTATATTTTTGTATGTATGCAAACAACGTTTGTAGTTTGTAGCATTGTTCTATAAGGACATTGTATTCAAAGTGTATTTTTCAATTTTTTTTAATGCTTACCTTGTGCAAAGTAACATAGATGTTTTATTTAATTTTCTTTTTGTTGCTTTTTTTGTTCTGGCAATTTTTTGATAACATTCGTAATAAATCTGTTGTTTGAAATTAATACTGTATGAAAGTCCTATCTTTCTTCTACCATTTCATACCTCACACTTTATAATCCGTAAATTTCGTTGGCAGCAAAAAAATATTTCCTCGGACTACCTAAAAACAGCTCATTTTTCCACGGTCGTGAAAGTGCCAAGACTTTTGCCTCACAATCCGCAGATGGCCCCTCAGCTAACCCCTCAAACTACCGCAATAATATCATGCATTACCTTCCAATGTAGTTTTATGCTACTTGTGCAATAGAAATTGTGACTTTTAACCTATCTAATGGTTAGCGCCACTTTCTCCTTTATTCATGTGCAGCTTATTAAGCCAGTTCCCCTGTCTGCCAATTATTCATTTTACAGCAAAACGTTCTTGAAACCTTCCAAGTATGATCGCGGGCATTTTGTTTACTAACAAGGCCTGCCAGAGCTGTAATGCCTGTCTTCGCAATGGGCAGCAGCTTCCTGCGTTTCTTGGCTCAATGAAGCAAGCCAGAAGATCGGGTGCGAAGCACCTTAATGCACAATCGAAAATCAGCTGTTCAACATCTAGCGTCAGCTTCAGCAAGTACCAGAAGCCCAGCTGAAAACTGAGCAGGCATTATCATGACATGAGAAATTAATACAGACAACCATACCAGGTGACGACACAGAGCGCCAATCAGGGAAATTCAGTGCTCGACAGCTAAAGATATGCATTTTTGCTACCAAATACCCCCCCAAAAATAGCGCCTTAATCGCCAACACACCCAATGCCCAGCCACCCAAAGTCTAACTGCCAGCCACGACTGCCACACGTGGCTTTCTCTGCAACAGCGGCCGCGCACTAGAGTTGAGCGGCCGCTGGCAGGTGCACCGCAGGGCGCGGTTGCGCATGCTCGGGCCACCCCCCTCCTCACCTGGCGGAGTGCGAGGACCATCCCAGCACGGCGGCCGTGGCGCAGCCGAACACGGGCTCCCCGGTCCCCTCGTCCAACAGCACGAGGGAGCTGGCCGACACGCCCAGGGTGCAGTCACAGACACAACCCTGGCCCTGGTCCTCCACCTGCAGCGACGACGGCCACCGGGCACCCACCGGTCACCCACCGGTCAAGGTCGTGACAGGCAAGTTGTTTTGGAGCATCTTTCGCACAACAGGCTGGCGGTGTGAGCAGGGAAAAGTTATACAGCCACACAGGAAGCTTGCAGTCGCGCGAAGGATCTTTTTCGGCCACCACAGAGAGACTACTCCCGGTCTAGGTTGTGTGAAGAAATAGCAGAGGCAACAGCACCGCATTGCGCACGTGACTCTCGTGCAACCATTCTACCAATAGACGCTCATCATCATCATCATCTATGCCCACTGCAGGGCAAAGGCCACTTCCATGGATCTCCAATGATCCCGGTCCTGTGCTGACTGCGACCAATTCATCCCCGCAAACTTCGTGAGCTCATCTGGCCATCTAACTTTATGCCAACCCCTTCATGGTATTCATTGAAACGTTTAGAGGATGCTTTCTTCGCTTGGCAACACTAAAAACTGCCATGGCCGTGTCGGTGGTGCCTATGCATGTGCACTGCACCCGCATCACGCAGAAAAAAAAGAAACACCAGCGTGCGTCGTCTGCCGTGTTTCAACTCCATTCTCGGCGGTGGTGTCAAGCGATCAGTTCTTAATCGCACTCACATTATGTGGTGGCGCACTCCTTGCCCTCGAGTACTCTGTGTACCCAGACTGAAACCACAGCTGCAAACGAACATGACACAGCGCGCAAAAGGCCAGCAGTGCAGTCACCTGCAACCTCGGATGTTCCTAAAAGCACCCTCTCATGTGTGGTTGAGTACAAAAACCAAATAATGCTTTTGAAGAAAGGTTTCACGCGTGCGCCAATTTACATACGATGGAGGCGTAGCAGGTTTATGTGAGGCCATCCCCCGAGCCGCGTCGTGTTCACTCTGGCCACCCGGCTCAAGCGCTAACGAATCGCAAGCAACCTTTGAACAAATCACGTAAGTCTGGCTCCCGCGCCGCAATATTTTCTGCAACAATATTTCCGTTGCCATCCTTGAACAGGTGACAGACCTTATGTGGCAATCAGCTTTCACTTGAATGCGCATGCGACTTGGTCCATCACGATGCAGTTGCACACATACCTAGGCTCCAAAGTTTTTACGGCTCTACGTAGTCATGTGACGGTTTCAAACATGTCTGCCGATAAGTAAATCATAGGGTGTTGCACGTAACTGTAGTTAAGGGGGGACGCGGCTTTCAACTTCAGAAAAATGACCAAAACATCGTTTTTTTGATATCCACATATTCGGCTTCTATGTTTCCTAATCTGTATGTCTGCGAAGTTTTTCCGCCGAAAAGCGTCGCAAAGTGGCATAAAAAAATAGTTTTGCCAGGCGCGGTGACAAACTATCAGCGCAAAAGGGCGAAAAAACGGCGATTTTTGGAGCGCTGTATCTCCCCAACGGTGCCATCGGGCGCGGCCATTTTGATATCGTTAGATCAGCCGAGCGTTCATCTTTCCGGTTCCCCTCGTCTCTTTTATCTTCGTTCATTCACAAACGCACGAACGGCAGAAAAGAAATGACGCACAAACGAAGCTAGAAATAGATGCTGAAGCGCTATTCGTCCTCCGGTCGGGCCGCGCCAAGACGGCCCTCCTGATTGGGTGTCGCGGCGCAATGCAAGATGGCGGCCGCCAGAACTGCGTAGCGTGCGGTTGCGGTTTAATGAGTTCATTTTCGGTGCTTCGCTCGGCCAAGTTTCTATTCAATCGGTGGTATTAAGCACGGACGTTGTCGCGATAGGAATGCCTGAGATCACGAGCCAGATTACGGGAAGTTGTGTGGCTCAAAAGGCGGAGGTCATCGAACGCTTCGTGGGGCGCGTGACTCTACCGTCGTCAGACCCCGGAGGGTGACGCGGTGTGCGCGCTTGCTATATAGCGGTTCGTGAAGTGAACTTTTAGTCGGATTTGCGATGTTTACACGCTTAGTTATTGCTGTGATTTGATTGTGGGCTCGCTAGCCTTGGGAAAGAAACGGTCGACGCGTCAAACGCTGCGGCGCGCACGGCATAGCCGACGCTCATTGCAGCATCACATGTCTGCGCAACCGGTTACAATTGAACGCCACTAGTTGTAATTAATGCCTGCGACGTTAGATTTAATCTTGAAAGCGACCTGACAAGCCATATCAGGGATAATCAAAGTACGATATGTCGCGGTAAGCGTGCGCTGCGATGCGCGCGAGCCATATCGCCTTTCTTGCGCAACGTTTCCCGTGCGCTTCTAATAATCATGCAAACCGGTTTGATTTAGGAATATAGGAATAAAAATATGTTCTCTGCGTTAAAAATTTACCTTACTGTCGCAGTATTTAACAGTGATTTTTGTAGGGAAATGATTGACACCAATGCATATAATCATGGCTTAGGGCATACTGACTGTGCTGCGAGAAATGTTGGATGCCGTCAAAAGTAGTGAAAAAAAAAAACCCTTCCATCAAAGTTGGAGTTATGCACAGTATTATACCAAGCTTCAAAGTAGCTCATTTGCACCCTTATGGTATGCAAACTTTTGGCAATGAACACCTGCACGTATGAGTACTGAATTGCTGCGCCAGACTAATAAAACATAAAAGAAGCCAGAAATTTTCAAATTTAAGTAAAAAAAAAAAAAACGCTTCACTTGTTGCCATGGGGACAACACTGCAAAGGGAAGTTGTCCAGTGCGATACTGCCAACCAGCTAACCTACTTTGCATTGAAAGCCATCTCCCCCTCCGTTTGGTCTGCTAACTGGGCTATGTACTGTTCACAGAGGAGCTGAAAATGATGTTTTGTGGAAAGAGAAAGGCTGTAAAAGGCACTCCAATTTCAAGGCAAGGCCTTCCAGAAGCCCCTTGTTCAAAAGGACATGAAAGGCTACAACCGTGACAACTTTTGATAAGTGAAACCTATGTTGCAACTTCGGAAGCCGTTTTCTCAAAACAGTTTTTTTTGCCACCTATGTCGCTTGTACCAGAGATTTCTTCGTGACCACTGGGTCTATTTTGATTCCGTTTCTTGCATTACACTCCTTGATGAACAGTTCAGGTCGTGACGCTCTTGGTTTTCCAGATTTATTTTTTGTGATTTTTTAATTCAAATAGTCGTTCGCAGTCAACATGCCTGTTGCTCATTAACCTCTAAAAAAACGAAAACTAAAAAACATTGTGTTGTAAAAAAAAATTCTAAAACTGTCACGACCTCGTCCGTTCATTTGGGAATGCAAAGCACTCCGAACAAGTTTTCTATCATGTTTTATAAGTCGCTCAAGCTCGGTACAAGCGGAACAGAAAGAAAGTTTAATAAATGAAAAAGTTATCAAAATATTACCTTGAAATTTCTATGGTGTTATAACAGAAGCATTTCCAGTTGCTGTGCCAATTTTCATCAAAATCCACAAAGAAATAAAAAAGTTGATTTTGAAAGCCACGTCCCCCTTTAACACTGAGGTATTACTTCGCATTCGGTGGGACATTGTTTGGAACATCGAACAGCTCGCCACTGCCGTGCCCTGTGCTTTAACGGCACCACCACAGACAAGCACTGCCATCTCGTGGTGCCCGACGCAACCAGTTCGGTTGCCTGCCAGTTCGGTTGCATGGTTGCCTGCAGGCGTGCCATGCCACGCCAGTGAATATAACCTATAAAAAATGGTGTCCTGTTGCACCACACACACCTCTTGCAATTGCAGTGCCAATGCAAAGCACACAATCTTGGATGCGGGTTCGATTCCTAGCTATAGCAGCTGTGTTTTTTTTAATGCAAGCAGTAATGAAAACATTCACGAGTCAAGATGTTGGCAAGCGTTGAAAGATCCCTGAGGTGGGCGAAATTATTCCGGAGCCCTCCACTACAACGCGCCTCACAGCCCACATGTAGCTTTGATGGTCTTCTTTTTTTTTTTTTTTTGCCTGACAGTCATGTACAGACACAAGTGAGAGGACGCTACCTCAAGCCCAAGCCTGGTGCATCATAGCAAATACACTGCCGCGCAGGTTTTAAGTGCAATGCACTTCTTAAGCGACCCTGAACCTGCGTCCACCGGCGATGTCCGCGCACGTGGAGATGGGCACGCGCAGCCTGGCCGCTGACGTGGCACATACCCACGTGGGGGATTGGCCAAGAATCGGGCGTGAGAAGGGCTAATGCACCCGCTTAAAGGAGCACTGACACGAAATTTCAAAGCTGAGATCCGCTCTAGCAATCAAGTACAACGACAACACAAATAGGTGTCTGTGAATAAATGCATCTTTCTTTCTTTGTAGTTGTGTGTGTGTGTGTGTGATCTCTCTTTCGCGAACATTACCGAACCGCGCAAATTCAACTCGTGCATTCGCACTTTCAGATTCTTCCCCTCGGGGAAATGCGGGGAATTTTTTTTTAGTAACTAAGCAAGTAGAATGACATCAGTACTGGTGAAAAGAGCAAGATGAGATGTAGCGAACAATGGCGAAACATTATGTAGCGAAACATTAAAAATGGTTCAGAAGCTCTAAAAATCGAAAAAAACATGCTAACTTTATAGTTACTTCCTGCAACTCTTATCACAACAGCTATCGAGCTCAAAAAGCTGTCAACTTTCAAAGCCACTGGAGCAGCAGCTGAAACTGATAATGTTATATCGCCTCTTCTCTAGCATGTGTCAGAAACCACTCTTGAACTGTGATGACCCTTACCTCGACATGTGAATTACAATCGGGTCAATTTTAAAGCAAATTTTCCCCCATTAACCCACCATTAATAGAAGAAAAAAGAGTTACCAAGTGACCAACTACTCTTCTGCACTTGGTCTGCAGTGCCAGGGATATCACTTCACACAACCAGCTCACTCAAAACACCCACAAATTACGCATTTGTAACATTTCTCACCGTTTAGAAAGCGTCTCGAACAAAGCCGATTACAGAATACCATCTTCAAATCCCCGAGACCATATCTTTACAAGACCCAACTCAGGTTGCCTTTAGTGAGAGCAACAATAAATCAAAGGCAGCCTCACGCGATAAGCACTAATGCTGCCAGAGCCCTTTCCAAGTATCCCCCAATAAAAGAGCACTCTGCTGTGATACCATATTTATTCGATTATACGGCAGTCACGATGTATATACACACACACACACACTCACTCACTCACTCACTCACTACGCAGAGAGAGAGAGAGAGAGAGAGAGAGAGAGACTGAGCTTCGAATATAAGGTGTGGTATGACTTTAAGATCTACGAATTTTGGAGAAAAACTTCTTGCCTTATATTCGAATAAATACTGTACGTGGGGCACTCGCACAACCCTCTCCTCACCTGGACTGACCACGAGATGGCACCGCGCACGAACCCATCGGGCACGAACCTGGGCCGTGGCCTCTCCTTCTTGCGCACTCCGAAACTCAGGAGCGCTGCAGCAACAGGAACGCAAAGGGCAATTTCAGCATTGCAGTGATAGCACACAGCATGCCCAAGTGGACCACCTCACGACCTAATCGCATTCTAACGTGTACACATCATTTTCCATTTAGAACAACCAACAAACATCGATCTTGATAGGGCTGAGCTGGTTTTTGTCACCAAAGTCATACCCATCTTCACGCAACACTTGCTGAGGCTGACAAACAACATTATGAAAATCATAAAAGCGTTATGCAAATACAGTACAACCTCGTTACAAGACACCCTCAAAAGACCTGGGACTCTTGTGACCAAAAATCCTAAAAACATTGCAGAGTCAAACGTGACCACTTCTTATGAATCAGTATCAAAGCGTATTCAGACAGGTTGACAAGGAAATTCACACTATGGCTTACAAAAGTCATTCATAGTAGTTTTAGGGACTGCAGATTATATCAGCTTCCTGATCCTAAACCTTTGACGGTAAACTGCCGACACTTTCTGTCGTACAATATCCTCGTCGTCATTCTCCTTTTGGTTCATCCTCTAGGGCACCATTTACTTGCACGAGGATCACATGATCTGTAGGCTTCTCAAACACACAAGGTCCACATCTGCAGACACACACTCCTCAAAAGTTTCTGGAACCTCTGCGGTCTCTTGGATGCAGGCCCACGCTTCATCTTCAGGGCAGTTTTCCACAAGGTCCTTCATATAAGGCCCCCCCCTTTCATCGCATCTCTTCTAAATAGTGAAGAATTTAGGGACCCAAAAAAGTTGCCCTTAGTAACAGAGTCTCTTGTAACCAAGGTCTCTTGCATGCAATGTTGCTAACATGGTGAGCATACGAAAACCTACCAAACCATTTTCAAATGTCTCTTGTAACCAAGTGCGTCTAGTAACAGCCTCTCTTGTATTGAGGATCTACTTTAACACACAACACTGCCTACTACTTCAAAGCCGTCTTTCTGCTAGCGAACTAAGAATTGTTGATGAACTACAGTGTAGACCATTTATAACGTAACCGCTTATAGTGCGGGACCGGATATAACGCGGGTTTTTGTGACCACCGGTTTGCCTCCCATAGAACTCAATGCATAAGCATACCGCTTAAGATGCGGTCGGCCGAAGCGCAATACCGTTTATAGTGCGGTTTTTCGGCGGGTCTGCTGATCGACAAGCGCAGCTGAGGCATCGTTTTAGGGTAGCAAAAGAAAAAAGAACGAATGAAATCGGCCGTCTGATGCAGCGTGCACCCCTTGCCCTCTTCTAACGTAGACACCCAAAGAAAAAAAAATAGGCACCCTTTAGTTCGTGCGTACCTGATAACCACTTGATGCATCTCGGAAGATAGCGACAGTCTCCCCATCCGCGCGCGCGGCAAGTTGATTTTATTAATCGTGAACCGCATGGCCCATTTTCGCGCACGAATCATGCACATCGGCGTTGCGCGTTTTTTTTTTTTTTTTTTTCGTGCTCGTGTCGACGATTCCGCGCTCGCGGTGGCTTCTTCGCGTGGCAGTGGGAGGAGCCTGACGACTCGAACCAATGGGGAGACGCGTACCTAATGGCGGGAGATTCGAAGCGCTCCGAGCCGGCTAGCCGCGCCAGAGATGTTTAGGTGGTTTAGGCTTACCACCGCGGTATTTTTTGATGGGCGCTTTCACAAGCAGTGTGGATGGTAGTTTATATTCCACTTTTCGCCCACATTATTAGCTCTTTTCTTGCATGAGCATCTTCGCTTGCGCCCCGTGCGGCATTTCAGCGAGCGGTTAGAAGCGGTCGCTGGAACTTACTGGAACTTCCTGCACCGCTTCACGGCCAGTGCCGACGCCATGTTGCCGCCTTTTACCGCGCTGCCCACACCACGCCAGTTGTATCCGCGCTGGCGTGCACTGCACGTTTTCGCAATACCAAATCTACCACGCGGTTCACGCTTTAGAACGTTGTTGCAGATAAGCCACCACTCTTTCCCTTCCCGAACATTCGAGCCGCACGAAGCTGAAGATTTCCACCACCAGTACGTTGCGCTGATAAGCAGCCACCTTCGGCATCGTGAACACGAGGTGGGGTAAAAAAAAAAAAAAAACCCGCTGGCGTTCTTATCACGCCTTGCGGCATCTGTTCATAGATGCTAAACACGCAGCCATGGTCTTTCAAAACAAACACAACGGAAGTTAAAGCCGCGCTCGCCGTTTGTGAGACTGCGCTTTTGCCCTGCAGCAGCGGCTGATGTTAAAAACAATACGAAATATAGACCGTTCCATCGTTTTTAAGTGCTGTGCGTTTGAGTGATGATAAATATAGGTTGACTTGAGAGATAGGTGGCGATGTTGTGGAATTCGCGCGTGTTTTGGTTATAGTGCGGTACCGCTTATAGTGCGGATTTTTGCGGCTCCCGCGACATACGTTATAAGCGGTCTACACTGTATTATAATTGCATATCAGTGTGTTGTAGTTTGTAGGCACGATTGATGCTTATATGCTGTTTGGCATAGCGATCCGTGTTGTCTGTGCGCTGTTTTGACTAATATGTTATGTTTTCCTGGTATACCGCTCTGTTGGGTACATGGTTTCTTAATACGTTTAGGTTGCTTTTACCGACCAGTGTTCATGAACAGCGCCACGTTAGAACGTATTAACATGGCTAAACAAACAGATGTAAAAAGAAAGAAAAACAGTTCTACACGTACATAATGTTTTTTGGAATACGCTGCAGGAATCACGAATACCTGTTATCGTAATTATCCGAAACAGCTAAAACAACTAAAATATAAAACTTGCGCCTAAGAGGGGTTCATGTTTCCATACGAGTCTTACCCACAACCTGAACATAGTGAAAAAAGCAGCCACGATTTTTGCGAATGAGTCGGTTTTTCAATTCCAATTTTCGCTTTGTCAACTAACAAAGAACCTATTTTCGGGCTGCCACTAAACAGCAGAAATCAAACTCCCCAACACGACCAATGTGTCTTGCAGAGAATCGTCCCCGTTCTTTCCAACGTGAATGAGGCAAATTAAAAGAGAATACATATCAGTGGTGCACCCTTGCGTAAAGTGTAAAGCATAAAACTTTCTTCCAGTCGGTCAGCACGTGGATTATATTCGCTGTGCAATTCCCCTAAATTCAACTTTTATCTTGATGCTTTGCACCAAACTTCAAGACGACGACGAAAGTGGTTGACTTGTTGTAGCAGAGGCAGCACATGCCTTTTTTGCACAAACACAGCAGACACACAGATGTGTCATAGGGAAGGAGCACTCACAAAACTTGGGCCCAGAGTCGAGCGTGGTGCCCGTCGAGTAGTTGGCCGCGAGATCCTTGAGGTACTCTTGGCGCGTCCGCTGCGCCATCGTGGCAAATTTCTCCGATCGGTGGGCGGCGTTCTCCGCATTGATCACTGCAGAGGTGCGTGCATGGGTTCGTGAGATATACTTTCAACCACTCTCGAAGAGCACTCTCAAATAATATATAGGTTCTTATATGTTCTTAAAAGTAGGTTCATAAAGACCAAGGTTGCGCCAACCAAGTTTGTGAAGCTTCACTGCCTCAGTCTACACACCAAATAGATCAGAGTACAGAAAACTGAACCAGCTTTGGAAAATCACTGAAAAATCAAGAGGAGCTGGCTACGTTTATTCGCTTGACCTCCACTCGTGACTGCCTTTCTCGCAACAAAGGAGGAGTAAACTGCCAATACTGAAATCGGCGTCAAAGAGGATATCGAACATCAAATTTTTCAACTCGCTAGTTGGGAGAATTGAATATTTGACCAATCCTAACACTTACACACACATCTACACAGAGTCAATACTGATATGCCACTTTAATATGTTAGCAATAAGTTTAAAAAACAAAGAAAGTGTAACTAATCTGCAGAAAGTTAACTGACATCCTAGGAAAAATAAAGAGCCTTGTAAAAAAAAAAAGCAACAAAAAATAAACAACCCAGACGACGGTGTTCAAACTCCCGTTCCCTTTGAACTAGAGCTCCTGCCCAACATCAAGGTAATCACACAAAGTAATTACGCAAAGTAACCATACAAGGTAATTAATTATACAAGGTAATCACACCTTGGGTAGAAGGGTCAAATATCCAACTGACAGTGCATCAACACGCTCTCTCATGGGCAGTGCCCCATTTCAGACTTTTTTTTTCTCGCCAACCAACCAAAATTCACACCGAGTTCGCACGTTTCCTATTCGGGATTGCAACCACACAGGCCACCAGAGCAAAACGCAAGAGGCCCAGGGACTCAGAGGCGGGATGTGCTTGCCTTTGGCAAGGATGAAGTCGGTGAATTTCTTGGACTTGGCGAATGTGGCTCCCTCCGGGATGGGCGGCCCGAACACGGGGACCTCCTTTGATCGGCTCACAGCAACGCTGGGGGTAAGAGGGGGTGAAAAAGGCAGAGAGCGGCGGCTAAGGGATTGCGCACTCAGGAGCAGAGCTAAGAGCAATCAACCGTGTGAAAGCAATTGCAGGGAAACAGACGGTACAACAACACTGCAAAAAAAAATCTCCAAGGACACCCAAGTTCTTTTTACGAGTTGCGAATAGAAAAGATTTAAAGGATGAGCCGACGAATTTTTCTGCTCCCTATCACAAATGAAGTTAAAGCACCTTGAACTCAAACGGCTTTCCAGAAAAGCCACAGAATGTTTAAAAGCGGAATTTTTACATCTACCAGCTTTATGTATTCTGTGAAAATGAATTCCGGCAACCTTGACCGCGACCTCCGCAGCAACATATGTTTGACTGTACGCAAAATGAAAAGAGGTGTTTAACAACTTGCCCCGAGCTAAAACAATAATAAAGTAAAGTCTTTCCTATTTCTTTATGGGGCTTTTGAATCGCCCATTGAAGCCAGAATGATGCTGTTTGTAAACACACGGTAGTGTCATGTTTAGACACTACACGGCGCCACCTTTAAGACCTCAGAAAGTTTAGTGCCAAATTAAAATTATTTCTACCAAATTGTTTAGAGTAAGTCCCTTGTAGTTACCCCAGTACCGTACTTACCCGATTCTAACGCGCACTTTTTTTTCCGGAAAAATAGGTCGAAAAATGGCCTGCGCGTTAGAATCGGATACGAAACCGAAACTGCCGAAACAGTAGAAATTTCGTCCCACCCATCGCCATTGCCATTTCAAGATGGTGCCAAAGCTTTTAGCAACAATTTTTCGGACGCAGGAAGCATAGGAGCCTAGGCTTTTCTATCGGCGTTCACACAAATCGTCAAATTGTTCCACTTGCGCGCTTGATAACAGCAATTGCAGCAGCGACTCTCTCGCGTTCGAAACGAGCGATCGGCTGAAGCGTGCGCCTCTGGAGAAGCTCGCGGGATGGGCGTGCGAGGCGTGGGCCACGAGCCCATCGACAATGGTTGACCGTTCGTTCAGAAGTGTGGCATCGCGAACGCACTTGACGGCACCGAGGACGAGATGACGTGGTCAGCGGAGAGCGACGAGGAGTGAGATGAGTGAGATTGCTTCGGGAAATAAATCGCCCGTTTCTCTCGCATTCGTTTTTCTTGCTAACAAAGTTCCATGCGTGTTACAATCAGAGGTGCAAGTTTTTTCGTTTTTTTCTTTTTGCCAGGAAAATCGGGTGCGCGTTATAATCGGGGGCACGTTAGAATCAGGTAATTACGGTATACAAAACAGCGGCTTTGATATCAGCTAGAGCACATGCAATCCACAAAAAGTGGTTCACTGTCCTTTTAGTGTCCAATTCAATGCCACTGAGTACTCCTTTCAACTTTTGTGCTTTGAGTAATGTTTTGGGGTTTTGTGTGGTGTGGACAGCCACATTTCGCCACAGCCCAGGTTACAGCTGTTGACGATATAGGCGCTTGAGAACCCACAGTGGAACACTAAGCACTCCTGCGATATGGCATACACTGCAGCCAATGGCGCTCCCTAGCAATGCAGTTCTTTTCTAGGGTTCTATTGATTCAAAGCAAGTGCCATGAAATGATCCACAGACGTGAGAGTTTTAGGACCCATTAGGCTGCTGCGAATGCCAGACGATCTGCCTTATTCATTGCTCAATGAGCCATTTAACGCTCCCGCATTAACAAAAAAGAAAAGAAAAGGCCAAAGACCGGTGGCTGCAAAGCAACATGAACTTACACAGCACAAAAACTCGGCATTGTGAAGGGCAAAAGCTAACAGAGTGGTTCCAACCAAAACACTGGGGCTCTTTGACCAATAGTCTTGGACTCGCTGCAGATAGTCCAGTGCTAGTTCCGAGGGCAAAAATGTATGCGAAAAATGAACACTTCGCTGCACCCTGGACAGCACACGGCAAGACCAGAGGTGGAATTATGAGTTGTTTCCATTTCTTTCTAGATGAACTTGTGAGTTTGCTGAACAACGATACGAACACAAACCAATGGCCCTGCCTTGCTTGTGATGTGTCAGATCCGGTTGCCTGCTTGAACCCGCTCATGGTTCACCCGAAAGGGACACTTTGAAACGGACATGAAACGGACAAAAAAATTGGGCCCATCTCCCCGCGAGGGGGACTCGAGTAAATGCTTCGCATAGGGGGTGGGTGTATTGCGTTAACGTTTACTGTTTGGGGTGTTGGTGGTAGTGAATGCGTTGTATCAGCAGCTTCTTGACGTAGTTTAAATGAGTCAAGGATATAAGGCGCGTTCGTAGCCTCCCATTCTGTGTCGGCTTTGTGGCGCAGTGGGTAGAGCACCATGTACATTGCGTTCTGCCTGCAGGGTCGAGGGATCGAAACCAAGCGCCGGATAGTATTTTTTTTTTTATATAGTGTAGGGGGAGGGGTGCGGACTACGACGGTGCGGACTACGACGGACGTCAACGCGGGTGACATCGTGAGTTACTGAAATGCTCTGCATTTAAAATGAGAATCCCGACCCTCCAACACCACGGATGCTTTTTTCCTCCACACCAAGTTATTACCACCTTGCCTGGAGGTTCTCGACAACTTCTTAGCCGCCAGCACAACTTTCCATGTTAGGTCTGTAGTACAATCACACCCCTACGTATAAAACACTGAACGAGCATGACAAAAAACGGTGGTGTGCCGCTTCTGCTTCGGTTGACTGTGGCTCTGGACACTAGTCCCTAGTGAAGTCGCCAGGTGGCACTAAATGCGTGTTACTTCTCATGACTGGATAAGCACCGCATTTGCTCGATTGTAACGTGCCCCTGATTGTAACACGCAGGTAAGTTTACTCATGAAAATCTGAAAAACATTTAATCTCAAGAATAAATTAAAAAGAAATTGCAACAGCTGGATAAAGCATGCCCAATGGAAGTACGCCAAAATTTGCTCGTGCGTCGTTGACGGATCGTCTTGGATTGGATTGAGTTGGATTTTGTGAGGAGTTTGTGTAGACGGCGATGCTGCTCGACGCTTTGAAGCCGATTTCAGGTTTGCACTTGATCATAGCGCCGACACAAATTTGACGGCTACGTTTAGCGAAAAAGCGTGCGCGTTAGAATCGTGCAAATACGGTACTTGGCACGTTACTACAAATCCTCAAGCCAAAGCCAACCCCCGACTTTTGCACCCTGCTTTTTGAAAGAAAGAGTCGGCTGAGAATTGAGTAAATAGATGCGAGTAAAAGAAAACGCCCTCATGACAAGCCTGAAAGGTAACGTATTAAGTGCAGAGCACTTTAGGGGCTCGCCTTGTCGTCGCAGCTCGCTTGCTGGACCCAAGTACAGCCACACGGTGTTCCGTTGTCGTGGTGTAACCGAGAGGTTTAAAAAACCAAGCGGTTTATAGTCATAAGCGTTCCAAACTCCTGAACCGCTGGCGCTTGTCATACACCTCCCCATTGTTTAGCGCTAAGAAAATTGCGGGTACATTTGAGGCGAAATATACGTAATTAACCGGCAGCGCCCGCATTCATTTAGATGCGCTCGTTGGGTTGGTTTTTGCGATAGAAAGCAAAAAAAAGCGGGAGTGCGATGCCGGCACGTGTGGGAAGAAAAGCAAGCAAAAAGAACAGAACTCCCGCTCGCGCAGTTTCAGGCAGGGGGCACGCGAGCACTGCGAAGGCGGGAAATTTGAATTGCATTGAGTGGTATAGCAGTGAGCGAAGAACGGCGCTACAGCCCATCATGGCGAATCACTGCTCTGCACTTCCGACAGCTTTCACATTAAGTGGAACGGCCTTTATTATTCATTTTCACTTGGTTAACCAGGAGTGGCACAACTAAACCGTTTAGAAAGAGACGAACCGAGAGAGGGGGATCGCAGCCTGACCTGTAGCGGGTCTTGGACGTGCAGGGCTCGATGGCACGGACGATGATGAAGACGTGCTGGAAGTGGGAGCGGATGTTCTTGGGGGTAAAGGGCAGCGCCCGGGGCTCTTGGAACACTAGGGTGACGATGTCGTTGCCGATGTGCCGCTTGCGCAGAAGCTGCAGAGGAACCAAACGAAATCGGTAAACGCTGTGCCCTAAAACGGCCAGCAAAGCTGCGCGGTGCAGCTGACTCAATTACGAGATTGACCCGAGTAAGCGCTTCTCTGCACAACCCCTGTCCACTGTTCTGTCAGTCGCTCGCATCATTGTTGCACTGCGGCACGATGCAACTGATGTTGCAAATGAACATTCCGGCAGAATACAATGCGCTGCCGCGGCAATATCACTGGTGACATACCTTCCGGTCGCGACATCTTGTCTCCCATCACGGGCTAACTGGAGCGAAATTTCACACTGGCCATGGCCATCTTTGTTTTGAACATCCAGGTTTTTGATAACAAAGTTCAAACAAAAGTTTCGATGAAGAGGGAGGAGGGGCGTCACTTTGCCAGACTTTTTCTGAGACCGTCTCAACAACTGCACTAGCTTGTATGTCTCCACTGCTGTTATGTGTTGTCGAAATAAAGAAACAAAGAACGAAAGACAGTGGGACAAGGCTGGTAGCCCCGTGAAGTGCCTCGTTAATCAGGCACACGTGCTTAAACTAACTTCGTAACAGACAACGTTGCACTGGTCAGCGGACCACGCAAACAGCCACGAAGCGAAAGTGACATTCCGGTCAGCCAAGTGGACGCAGAACTACCGTATTTATTCGAATCTAAGCCGATACTTTTTTTGAAATACTGATATATCACACTCCAGGGTCGGCTTGGATTCGAAGATTTTGAAATACGTGCCAATTTCCAAGTGAAGTGGCGCGCAGCTAGCGCCAAGGGAGCTAGGGAAGTGGCGCGCAGCTAGCACCACCCAGAAAAGAAAGTATTGTAGCCATTACTAGACGAGCCAGTAGCCACTTAAGGGCCATAGGCCGCCATTTTGAATTGTGCGGACAGTGGCCTGCGTGCGGTGTGGCCGTTGGTTTTGACAGCGCAAAAAGAAGCGGTGCCATTATAGTGCCGCTTTTAAAAGAAAAGTTGTTTTAGCCGCGGAGTTGTCGTCGAACGTTCAAGCCGGGCGGGACTTCGGCGTGGATGAAAAAAATGTCCGTGGGTGGAGGACGCAACGGGAGAGGATATTTGCGTGCGCCGCAACGAGGTTGGCAATCACCGGACCACGAGAATGCTGTCACCATGAAATGGAGATGGCATTGGCTGACTTCATTCAGACGCGGCGAGCAGCTGCCCTTCCAGTAACGACGGAAGTGCTCCAGGCAAAAGCAAGGGAGCTTTTAAGGGAACGAGGCTTATCGCGGGCACACTTCAAAGCCAGTCGGGGCTGGCTACAGAAATTCATGAAGCACTTCGGCTTTAGCCTCAGTCGTCGAACCTCAATCGTCCAGAAGTTGCCCGGTGATTTTGAAGAGAAACTGATTGAGTTCCAGCACCGCATCTTCATGTTCAATAAACGTGTTTTCTTTTTGTGAATGCTGACCTCGCCTTTTTGTTCGGCCTACATTCGAGGTAAGTTTTTTTTTTTTTTCGCGCCTTCGGACTTTCGGGGGTCGGCTTAGAATCGGGGCCGGCCTAGATTCGAATAAATACGGTAGTTGAGCTCCATTCAACACATTTCTTCCTAGAGCAGCCACACGCACTCCGAGAGATTGAACGCATGCTTTCACACAAGCAGCCAGTCGGTTAGGCAAGTCGACTGACAACTGCACCGTCTCTTCCACCAAGCCATCTTTTTGGTCACACTACAAGTAAAAAGGGTTTTCAAGAGGTCGAAACTACTACTGCAGTTTGTGCGTAATTATGTAAGCCAGCCCCCTCCAGCATGCTCGACTCAATGCCCCATCTGTCGACAAGCAACAAGAAGGGAATCAGAACAGAGGTCTCCAACTGGCTACTCCACAGAAAGGGGAAAATGCAAGTTGGGGATTTTAATTAAGCACAGAAGCTAGACAGTTGGGCCACAAGGCACATCATGGTGGGAGGCCACAGAAGCTCGGTGTAGAAGCAATGATCAAGTTCACACTCGCTGTGCTTTGTGGGAATCGTGGAGAACCGCGACCTGCGATCCCGAGCCAGCGCACGCTTCGGGAGAGACGCTTGTGCGCTGAAACCGGTCCGGCGCTCCGCTGGTTCGTCGGCGTCCCCCGAGAGATGGCGCCACCGATGTGTGCGGGGATAGGCGCGCGGGCGCGGGCGGCGCGAGCGTGCGCGCACGGGAGTTGGGAGAGTCTCGTCGGAGAGCCGGTTGGGGCGAGATCGGCGGAACGCGGTGGTGATGGATACATGCATCTCAGGTGGGAGCTTTGTTTGTCACGCGCCGTGAGTGCCTGCCTCCCGTTCGCGGTCACGACCCGGACGGCGTGATTCGTGAACGCCGTCAAGCCTTGTGCTCGCATGCTTTGGGATTCCCCAAATAAACGGCTGTGCTTCAGCACTACTGTCTACTGTGTTCTCATATCGGCGAACCTCGCTGGGCTGCCGTAGGCATGGGAACCCGCATGGTTGACACGCCGGGAGCTAGCGTGGGGGCCTACCCCAGAGTGCTAGCAAGGCCCCCGAGGAACCTCACACGTATCCCACAGCTTACAGGAATGAAAGCCTTGTTTTAGGCAACAAATTTTTCTTACAAACTTTACGATCTCATTGTCCAATCGAGCCACCATCAAAACGTGACTGCTCCTACTGGAACCTAAAGTTGCTGGAACATCTTTTCACCAATTCCCAAGCCTTTGCATCTGTATGAGCAACACGATCACATAGTGCTGGGTGAATCATACGATAGGTAGGGAATAAAGCTCTCCTTTGGTGGGGAGTGCAGTCAAGATAACACTTCACAGGATGGACACACATGCAGACATTGAATCTTCAACAAGTCCCTAATCCTTACAAATGAACCGAACGTATACATGCTCAATAAAACAAGAGGAGAAGAGGGTATTTTTGTTGTTGTGATTAATGGGGGAAAAAACGAGAGAGAGAGAGAGAGAGAGAGAGAGAGAGAGAGAGAGAGAGAGAGAGAGAGAGAGAGAGAGAGAGAGAGAGAGAGAGAGAGAGATTTAAGAACCGACATGCCTGACATCTCAACAGCTCATAAAACTTGTGGAGGAGGCCATATGCAATAGCTGTGGCCATGAATCCTGCTTCACAACGATTGTGAATTTTGCTTCGCAAACAGCGAGCTCTGGATACCATCCCCATAACTGACGCAACCAAAGAGTGTCATTTTCAGCCTCTGCGCTAAAAACATCTGCAAATGCATGGAGAAAAGTACGTCTTGCATGAAAAGTGTAACGGTACTGACAAAGATAAAAGTGAGGGTGGGCTGCTGCTAGATAGCTTTGGCTTTATACTTTATTCTAACAAACATGTCAATCTTGCAGGCTATTTCCCATGGAAAAAAAAAAAAAACGAATAAGGGCACACTTTAAAATCCACTAAATGCACCAATTTGCCCTTGCACATCATGAGGCGTTTCCACTAAGCTGCCTCGAAATTGGCTACATTGGCTGCTTTCACTAATTTGCCCACAAATTTGCCTCAAAACTCTACTGAAGCCAAGCTGAGCCAAGCCAATCCGGGGGTCATACCTGCTGCTTGTTGCTGGGTGTGTATGGAAGCATAGTGGAGACGTGGAACATGATCTCGCAGTCCTCGTACGTTGAGTACACCGAGTAGAGGCCCGTGGTGTCCGCTGGAATCACATAGGAGGACGACAAGAGAGAAGGCACTTTTACGGACCACAGAGACACCCTTCACACCTGCAAGGCTACCAGTGTGGTCAACACGGTGCTCAGGTAAGGCATCAACCCCAATTAGACACGACGCTAAGAAAAAAAATGGGAAGGGGGGGGGGGGGGGGGCACAAAAACTAACAAAAAAGTACAGATGTCAACACACTTGTGCATAAAACAGCCTTTCAAGAGTTTTTCATACTTTTGGTCGTCCACTGTCACGGGCAACATTAATAATGAGAACAACCCCAACACTACTGTGAGGTCTGCGCCAACTGTCATCCGTGCCATGAAACACTTGTTTGAAGTGGTTGTGTCAGCCCAGTTCTTGAAGTGGCACTTGTTTTAAACACGTGCATCACAGCACAGTGCACAATGAACGGATACTGCCAATGCTCACTTATCGGAGAGAGACTCTTGGAGTCATACCCGGCACCTCGAAATAAAATTCAGGCGTGAGCTCAAACAGCCTGTGGATGGGAAAACGGTGGGTGTAGAGAGAGAATGAGAGCAAAGGCGGACAACAGAAGGGATTCGCACCACACAAGTGCTCGAACATCTGATATTTAGCTGAAACAAATTATACCTGCTCTTTGGAGTGCGGTCACGATATTGCCTGCATCTACTACATCGCAGCTTTCATGTAGAAGTCGACGTAAAATGTACCTGAAAAATACTTTTTAGGCTCCAAACAATGCATTTCACGGATCTTTTTTTCATAACTGTTTTTTTTTTAAACAGATCGCCCTTCAAATTAAAGAAAAACAACACTGCATAGCGTAACACAGTCATGTCGGCACAACGTTGAATCTTATTTCTAATGCGGTCAACCGTAGTGTCTAGAACTTTACAGTAACTAGCCTAGAATAACAAACACACTCTCATAATCAAATGGCCACACTATTACT